>NC_133741.1:5744329-5862227 GCF_048934315.1 Petromyzon marinus | reverse complement strand
TCTTTGTCTTTATCTTTGTCTGTGTGTGTGTCTGTGTGTGACTCTGTGTTGTGTGTCTGTGTGTATGTGTGTGTGTGTGTCTGTGTGTGTGTGTCTGTGTGTGTGTGTCTGTGTGTCTGAGTCCGGCAAAACAACCCCCTACCTCCTCGCGGTGCCGGCGGGCAACTCTGTCGTGGACAGTGCTGTGGGGGGAGGGCCAATTCCGATTGGCTCCTCCCCTCATGGCGTCTGTGACCACCACAGTGGCTAAACGGGGGCTCTGGACGGGTGCGAGGGGCTGGTAACCCCTCCACCTTCAATAATTTACCACTAAACCACGAGTGAAATATGTAACTAATAAGCTTGTGCCGGAGGCCCCGGGGGGACAGGCGTCTATGACGTCTCCTGGCCAACCCCATTTGGCGGAGCCAGGAGATTGAATATCTACCCTCGGGGCTGCTCCAGAAACAACGAAAAGCACTACGGGTGGCCACGTGGAATGTTCGAACGCTCACTGCGGAGGAGAGGCTGCCACTCCGCTGTCGGGAGCTGACCGGTACCGCCTGGATCTCTGTGGCATTCAGGAGGTCCGGTGGACCGGCTCTGGCTCCTGCCACCACGAGGGGTGGACAGTCCTCTACTCGGGGCAGCAGACTGCCAAACACCAGGGGTGTGGCTCTTCTTTTGAACAAAATAATGAAGGGGGTGTGGGAGCGTGGCGGTGAGGTGTGGGAAGCTGTAAGCCCCAGGCTACTTTGGGCTCGCCTTCCCATCAACCGGAGGCGAGGAGTGGTGGTCGTGGTTACTTATGCCCCCACCGAAGACGAACATCTGTGGAGGGATGCAGGCAAAGCCGATGAGTCAGATGCCTTCTATGATCCCCTGTCACAGGTGCTGGCTAAAGTGGCCCCTCGGGATAGAGTCCATCTTGTTGGGTGACTTCAATGCCCGAGTTGGTCATGATGCTGGCACCTGGTCTGGAGTGATTGGAGGGCATGGGCCAGATCAGCTCATTAACAATGGTAGGGGCTGCTAGATTTTTGTGCAGCCCATGGGCTTGTAATTACCAACACGCTGTTCCGGCATCGGCACATCCACATAACATCATGGATGCATGCCGGGTCCAAGCAAGAACATCTGCTGGACTACATAGTGACGGAACAGCGGATACGGGCCCATGTCCTTGACACCAGGACCTACCGTGGAGCTGATCTGCCTTCTGACCATCGACTAGTCATCTGTAAGATGCGCCTGCCATTCTTCCACTCCTGTGGTGGGTGTACACCCAGGACCCCATTCAAACCTAAAGTGGCCTGTCTCAGTTATCTGATGAAAGTTGCAAGCGAGAATTTCATCATCGCTTGCGGCTGGGATTGGCATCGTCCCCCACCTCCTCCTGATGTCGAGGGTAAATGGGCGAGGTTTAGGACTGTGACTCATGCAGCTGCAATGGCTGCTTTGGGTACGCGGTCCAGACCTCCCCAGAGACCTTGGCTGACAGAGGAGGTGTTCAGGATAGTTGAGAAAAAGCGACAGGCCCACTGTCATCGGCTACAGAAGCCCACTTCAGAGAATGAGGAGGCTTACCGCAGCCTTCGCTTAGAGGTTTGGAGAGCCGTGAGGCGCTGCAAGGATGGGTGGTGGTCGCGGGTTGTAGATGGAGTCTGCCTCAGTTGCCTGTGATCACAAATCTCCCATTTAACTCCATCAAAAAAGTAACCTGCAGCGCCACACCTATTACCATCATTAGGGGAAAAAACGGTGATCCAATCTCCAACCCCCAGGAAGAGGTTTGCAGATTTGCTGAGCATTTCTGTGAGGTCCTGGGGGAGGGAAAATCCCTCAACAGGAACACATCGTGGCACAAAGTGAGGATGACCCTGCTGAGGCTGCGGTGCCTCAAATATTGGAAGAAGTCAGCCCCTGTGAGTGGCTGGCTGAGGTGCCATCTGTTGAGGAAGTACTGAAGGCGATCCAGAGTCTGAGACCAGGAAAGGCAGCGGGGCAGAGATGATCTCCCAAGCGAAATGCTGAGGGAGGGTGGCGTTTGTGCACAGACTGCCATATATCACATCATAACAAAAGTCTGGACCACTGGACGGGTTCCGCAGGGTTGGAAGGATGCCCTGGTGGTCCCCCTCTTTAAGAAGGGGGACCGCACAGACTGTAACAACAACAGGGGCATCTCACTCCTCAGTGTGCCGGGAAAGGTCCTGGCAAGGATTATTCAATATCGCCTTGCCAGGCACGTTGAGGAGAGGCTTGCGGAGCCCCAATGCGGTTTCAGGAAAGGGCGGTCCTGCACAGATGCCATATTTTCTGTCCGTCTGCTACAGCAGAGGTGTAGGGAATTCCAGCAGGCCCTACATCTCTGCTTTATTGACCTGGTCAAGGCCTATGATACCATCAGTAGGCCTGGGCTCTGGTTTGTTTTTCGTGCTTTTGGAGTACCTGACCCTCTGCTCACGATCATTAAGGACCTTAATGATGGTGAGCGGGCCCGGGTCAAACTACGTGGCCGGGAGTCAGAGCCATTCCCTGTACACCTTGGGGGTGCGACAGGGATGTCCTCTGGCTCCCACATTATTTAACATCTATTTTGACCACGTAGTTCGTGAAGCCTTCAATAGCTGTACCGGGGGAATCTCCATATGGTACAGATATAATGGGAGGCTGATCGATGCCCGGGTGCGGTCAAGAGATGGCTGCCTATTGCTCAACCACGTTATGTATGCCGATGATTTGGTAATAGCTGCTCATTCATAGGAGGAGTTGGAGACGCAGCTGCTGAGACTGGAGCGTGCCACTAACAGATGGGGCCTTACCATCAGCCCCACCAAAATTCAGCACCTGCCTGGGTATTTTGTACCATCGGACACTCCACACCCACAACTCCCAATCGGTGATGGGGCAGTTGTGGAGAGAGTGGAGAGTTTCCCATACCTGGGCAGTGTACTAATGACCGGCTACAGTTTAACAGCAGAGGTCTCACTCCGAATCAGTCGAGCGGCAATATCTTTTCATCGGTTGCGTAACGCTGTGTGGAAGCTACCTGGTCTGTCGCTCCGCACTAAGCTTCAGGTCTTCTCGGCCACGGTCATTCCCTCCCTTCTCTACGCTTGCGAAACGTGGACCCCCCTAATGGAACATCTTCGCCGGTTAGAAACATTTAGGCTAGCCTGCCTACGATCCATCCTGGGTTTAACCAGGCTGGATTGTGTGAGGAGCTCACAAATCTTTGAAAGATTTGGGCAAGGTCCCATCGGTGAGCTCCTCCGGCAGGCAAGGCTTTGTTGGCTGGGTCATGTAGCCCGCATGCCCAGCCACCGCATGCCGGAACAGCTTTGTTCGGCCGGATCGAGGGGGCTAAACGGGCGCGGCATGGGCTAGAGAAGAGATGGAGCTGATGGGTCAGAGGGTGGGTGAGTGAGAGAATGAGTGAGTGAGTGCATGAGTTTAGTGTGTGAGTGTATGAGTGTGTGAATGAGTGAGTGAATGGGTGAGTGAGTGGGTGAGTGTATGAGTGTGTGAATGAGTGAGTGTATGAGTGTGTGAATGAGTGAGTGAATGGGTGAGTAAATGTGTGAATGAATGAGTGAATGGGTGAGTGAGTGGGTGAGTGAGTGTGAGTGAATGTGTGAATGGGTGAGTGAGTGGGTGAGTGAGTGGTGAGTGAATGAGTGAGTGAGTGGGTGAGTGAGCGAATGAGTGAGTGAGTGAGTTGAGTGGATGAGTGTATGAGTGTGTGAATGAGTGAGTGAATGAGTGAGTAAATGTGTGAATGGGTGAGTGAGTAGGTGAGTGAGCGAATGAGTGAATGTGAGTTGAGTGGGTGAGTGTATGAGTGTGTGATTGAGTGAGTGAATGAGCGAATGAATGAGTTAATGAGTGAATGTGTGAATGGGTGAGTTGAGTGAATGTGTGAGTGGGTGAGTGAATGAGTGAGTGAATGAGTGAGTGAATGTGTGAATGGGTGAGTGGGTGAGTGAGTGAATGAGTGAGTGTATGAGTGTGTGAGTGGGTGAGTGAATGAGTGAGTGTATGAGTGAGTGAGTGGGTGAGTGAGTGGGTGAGTGAGTGAATGTATGAGTGTGTGAGTGAATGAGTGAATGGGTGAGTGGGTAAGTGAGGGAATGAGTGTATGAGTGTGTGAGTGAATGAGTGAGTGAATGAGTGAGTGAATGGGTGAGTTGAGTGGGTGAGTGAATGAGTGAGTGGGTGAGTGAGTGAATGAGTGAGTGAATGAGTGTGTGAATGGGTGAGTGTATAAGTGAATGAATGAGTGAGTGAATGAGTGAGTGAATGAATGAGTGAGTGAATGAGTGAGTGAATGAGTGAGTGAATGAGTGAATGGGTGAGTGGGTGATTGAGTGTGTGAGTGAATGAGTGAGTGAGTGAATGAGTGTATGAGTGAGTGAATGAGTGAGTGAATGAGTGAGTGAATGAGTGAGTGAATGAGTGAGTGAATGAGTGAATGGGTGAGTGGGTGATTGAGTGTGTGAGTGAATGAGTGAGTGAGTGAGTGAATGAGTGTATGAGTGAGTGAATGAGTGAGTGAATGAGTGAGTGAATGGGTGAGTGTATAAGTGAATGAATGAGTGAGTGAGTGGTTGAGTGAGTGAGTGTATGAGTGAGTGAGTGAATGAGTGAGTGAATGAATGAGTGAGTGAATGAGTGAGTGAATGAGTGAGTGAATGTGTGAATGGGTGAGTGTATAAGTGAGTGAATGAATGAGTGAGTGAATGAGTGAGTGAATGAGTGAGTGAATGTGTGAATGGGTGAGTGCGTGGTGGCTACCTGGGGAACCTTTGCCTCTACCTCCCCCCCACCCACCCCCCCCCCCCAGGTCCCAACGCGCGCCGCCGACCCCTCAAGTTGTGGGGCCGTGGGGGAGGGGAGGGGGGGTCCAGGAGGGGGGGGAGGGGCCACGCCAGCGGGGGACGCCGGCGCACGTCAGGCGGACGACGCAAACGAGCCTCCTCAGTGAGTCACTCGCTCAGTCACTCGCTCAGTGAGTCACTCAGTCAGTCACTCAGTCAGTCAGTCACTCAGTGAGTCACTCGCTCAGTCACTCACTCAGTCAGTCAGTCAGTGAGTCACTCAGTCACTCAGTCAGTCAGTCAGTGAGTCACTCAGTCAGTCACTCAGTCAGTCAGTGAGTCACTCAGTGAGTCACTCAGTCAGTCACTCAGTGAGTCACTCAGTGAGTCACTCAGTCAGTCACTCAGTGAGTCACTCAGTGAGTCAGTCACTCAGTGAGTCAGTCACTCAGTCAGTCAGTGAGTCAGTCAGTGAGTCAGTCAGTGAGTCACTCAGTCACTCAGTCAGTCAGTCACTCAGTGAGTCAGTGAGTCAGTCAGTCAGTCACTCAGTCAGTGAGTCACTCAGTCACTCAGTCAGTCAGTCACTCAGTCACTCAGTCACTCAGTGAGTCAGTCAGTCACTCAGTCACTCAGTCACTCAGTGAGTCACTCAGTGAGTCACTCAGTCAGTCACTCAGTCAGTGAGTCAGTCACTCAGTCAGTCAGTCACTCAGTCAGTCAGTCACTCAGTCAGTCAGTCACTCAGTGAGTCAGTCACTCAGTCAGTCAGTCACTCAGTGAGTCAGTGAGTTAGTCAGTCACTCAGTCAGTCAGTCAGTCAGTGAGTCAGTCAGTCACTCAGTGAGTCACTCAGTCAGTCAGTCACTCAGTCAGTCAGTCACTCAGTCAGTCAGTCACTCAGTGAGTCAGTCACTCAGTCAGTCAGTCACTCAGTCAGTCAGTCACTCAGTGAGTCAGTGAGTTAGTCAGTCACTCAGTCAGTCAGTCAGTGAGTCAGTCAGTCACTCAGTGAGTCACTCAGTCAGTCAGTCACTCAGTCAGTCAGTCACTCAGTCACTCAGTCAGTCAGTCACTCAGTCAGTCACTCAGTGAGTCACTCGCTCAGTCAGTCACTCAGTCAGTCACTCAGTGAGTCACTCGCTCAGTCAGTCACTCAGTCAGTCACTCAGTCACTCAGTGAGTCAGTTACTCAGTGAGTCACTCGCTCAGTCACTCACTCAGTGAGTCAGTGAGTCAGTCAGTCACTCAGTCACTCAGTCAGTCAGTCACTCAGTGAGTCAGTGAGTCAGTCAGTCACTCAGTCACTCAGTCAGTCAGTCACTCAGTCAGTCACTCAGTGAGTCACTCGCTCAGTCAGTCACTCAGTCAGTCACTCAGTGAGTCACTCGCTCAGTCAGTCACTCAGTCAGTCACTCAGTCACTAAGTGAGTAAGTTACTCAGTGAGTCACTCACTCAGTCAACTCACTCAGTGAGTCAGTGAGTCAGTCAGTCACTCAGTCACTCAGTCAGTCAGTCACTCAGTCAGTCACTCAGTGAGTCAGTGAGTCAGTCAGTGAGTCAGTCAGTGAGTCAGTTACTCAGTGAGTCACTCACTCAGTCACTCACTCAGTGAGTCAGTGAGTCAGTCAGTCACTCAGTCACTCAGTCAGTCAGTCACTCAGTCAGTCACTCAGTGAGTCAGTGAGTCAGTCAGTGAGTCAGTCAGTGAGTCAGTCAGTGAGTCACTCACTCAGTCAGTCACTCAGTGAGTCACTCAGTGAGTCACTCAGTGAGTCACTCGCTCAGTCAGTCAGTCAGTCACTCAGTGAGTCACTCAGTGA
Organism: Petromyzon marinus; assembly: GCF_048934315.1. Lineage (NCBI taxonomy): Eukaryota > Metazoa > Chordata > Hyperoartia > Petromyzontiformes > Petromyzontidae > Petromyzon > Petromyzon marinus. The sequence continues at coordinate 5,855,604 of NC_133741.1, read as the reverse complement.
GTCACTCAGTGAGTCACTCAGTGAGTCACTCGCTCAGTCAGTCAGTCAGTCACTCAGTGAGTCACTCAGTGAGTCACTCAGTCAGTCAGTCACTCAGTGAGTCACTCAGTGAGTCACTCAGTCAGTCACTCAGTCAGTCACTCAGTGAGTGACATAGTCACTCAGTCAGTCACTCAGTCACTCAGTGAGTCAGTCACTCAGTCAGTCAGTGAGTCACTCAGTCAGTCACTCAGTCAGTCAGTCACTCAGTGAGTCACTCAGTCAGTCAGTCACTCAGTGAGTCAGTCACTCAGTCAGTCAGTGAGTCAGTCACTCAGTCACTCAGTGAGTCAGTCACTCAGTCACTCACTCAGTGAGTCACTCAGTCAGTCAGTCAGTCACTCAGTGAGTCAGTGAGTCAGTCAGTCACTCAGTCACTCAGTCACTCAGTCACTCAGTGAGTCACTCAGTGAGTCACTCAGTCAGTCACTCAGTCAGTGAGTCAGTCACTCAGTCAGTCAGTCACTCAGTCAGTCAGTCACTCAGTCAGTCAGTCACTCAGTGAGTCAGTCACTCAGTCAGTCAGTCACTCAGTGAGTCAGTGAGTTAGTCAGTCACTCAGTCAGTCAGTCAGTCAGTGAGTCAGTCAGTCACTCAGTGAGTCACTCAGTCAGTCAGTCACTCAGTCAGTCAGTCACTCAGTCAGTCAGTCACTCAGTGAGTCAGTCACTCAGTCAGTCAGTCACTCAGTCAGTCAGTCACTCAGTGAGTCAGTGAGTTAGTCAGTCACTCAGTCAGTCAGTCAGTCAGTGAGTCAGTCAGTCACTCAGTGAGTCACTCAGTCAGTCAGTCACTCAGTCAGTCAGTCACTCAGTCACTCAGTCAGTCAGTCACTCAGTCAGTCACTCAGTGAGTCACTCGCTCAGTCAGTCACTCAGTCAGTCACTCAGTGAGTCACTCGCTCAGTCAGTCACTCAGTCAGTCACTCAGTTACTCAGTGAGTCAGTTACTCAGTGAGTCACTCGCTCAGTCACTCACTCAGTGAGTCAGTGAGTCAGTCAGTCACTCAGTCACTCAGTCAGTCAGTCACTCAGTGAGTCAGTGAGTCAGTCAGTCACTCAGTCACTCAGTCAGTCAGTCACTCAGTCAGTCACTCAGTGAGTCACTCGCTCAGTCAGTCACTCAGTCAGTCACTCAGTGAGTCACTCGCTCAGTCAGTCACTCAGTCAGTCACTCAGTCACTAAGTGAGTCAGTTACTCAGTGAGTCACTCGCTCAGTCACTCACTCAGTGAGTCAGTGAGTCAGTCAGTCACTCAGTCACTCAGTCAGTCAGTCACTCAGTCAGTCACTCAGTGAGTCAGTGAGTCAGTCAGTGAGTCAGTCAGTGAGTCAGTCAGTGAGTCACTCGCTCAGTCAGTCACTCAGTGAGTCAGTGAGTCAGTCAGTCACTCAGTCACTCAGTCAGTCACTCAGTCAGTCACTCAGTGAGTCACTCAGTGAGTCACTCAGTGAGTCACTCGCTCAGTCAGTCAGTCAGTCACTCAGTGAGTCACTCAGTGAGTCACTCAGTGAGTCACTCAGTGAGTCACTCAGTGAGTCACTCGCTCAGTCAGTCAGTCAGTCACTCAGTGAGTCACTCAGTGAGTCACTCAGTGAGTCACTCAGTCAGTCAGTCACTCAGTGAGTCACTCAGTGAGTCACTCAGTCAGTCACTCAGTCAGTCACTCAGTGAGTGACATAGTCACTCAGTCAGTCACTCAGTCACTCAGTGAGTCAGTCACTCAGTCAGTCAGTGAGTCACTCAGTCAGTCACTCAGTCAGTCAGTCACTCAGTGAGTCACTCAGTCAGTCAGTCACTCAGTGAGTCAGTCACTCAGTCAGTCAGTGAGTCAGTCACTCAGTCACTCAGTGAGTCAGTCACTCAGTCACTCACTCAGTGAGTCACTCAGTCAGTCAGTCAGTCACTCAGTGAGTCAGTGAGTCAGTCAGTCACTCAGTCACTCAGTCACTCGCTCAGTCACTCAGTCACTCAGTGAGTCAGTCACTCAGTCACTCACTCAGTGAGTCACTCGCTCAGTCAGTCACTCAGTCAGTCACTCAGTGAGTCAGTGAGTCAGTCAGTCACTCAGTCACTCAGTCAGTCAGTCACTCAGTCAGTCACTCAGTCACTCAGTGAGTCAGTCACTCAGTCACTCACTCAGTGAGTCACTCGCTCAGTCAGTCACTCAGTGAGTCAGTGAGTCAGTCAGTCACTCAGTCACTCAGTCACTCGCTCAGTCACTCAGTCACTCAGTGAGTCAGTCACTCACTCAGTGAGTCACTCGCTCAGTCAGTCACTCAGTCAGTCACTCAGTGAGTCAGTGAGTCAGTCAGTCACTCAGTCACTCAGTCAGTCAGTCACTCAGTCAGTCACTCAGTCACTCAATGAGTCAGTCACTCAGTCACTCACTCAGTGAGTCACTCGCTCAGTCAGTCACTCAGTCAGTCACTCAGTGAGTCAGTGAGTCAGTCAGTCACTCAGTCAGTCAGTCACTCAGTCAGTCACTCAGTGAGTCAGTGAGTCAGTCAGTGAGTCACTCAGTGAGTCACTCAGTCAGTCAATCACTCAGTGAGTCAGTCACTCAGTCAGTCAGTGAGTCAGTCACTCAGTCACTCAGTGAGTCAGTCACTCAGTCACTCACTCAGTGAGTCACTCAGTCAGTCAGTCAGTCATTCAGTGAGTCAGTGAGGCAGTCAGTCACTCAGTCACTCAGTCACCCGCTCAGTCACTTAGTCACTCAGTGAGTCAGTCACTCAGTCACTCACTCAGTGAGTCACTCGCTCAGTCAGTCACTCAGTCAGTCATTCAGTGAGTCAGTGAGTCAGTCAGTCACTCAGTCACTCAGTCAGTCAGTCACTCAGTCAGTCACTCAGTCACTCAGTGAGTCAGTCACTCAGTCACTCACTCAGTGAGTCACTCGCTCAGTCAGTCACTCAGTGAGTCAGTGAGTCAGTCAGTCACTCAGTCACTCGCTCAGTCACTCAGTCACTCAGTGAGTCAGTCACTCAGTCACTCACTCAGTGAGTCACTCGCTCAGTCAGTCACTCAGTCAGTCACTCAGTGAGTCAGTGAGTCAGTCAGTCACTCAGTCACTCAGTCACTCAGTCAGTCAGTCAGTCAGTCACTCAGTCACTCAGTGAGTCAGTCACTCAGTCACTCACTCAGTGAGTCACTCGCTCAGTCAGTCACTCAGTCAGTCACTCAGTGAGTCAGTGAGTCAGTCAGTCACTCAGTCAGTCACTCAGTGAGTCAGTGAGTCAGTCAGTGAGTCACTCAGTCAGTCACTCAGTCAGTCACTCGCTCAGTCATTCAGTGAGTCACTCAGTGAGTCACTCAGTCAGTCACTCAGTGAGTCACTAGTGAGTGACTTAGTCACTCAGTCAGTCACTCAGTCAGTCAGTCACTCAGTCAGTCACTCAGTCACTCAGTCACTCAGTGAGTCACTCAGTCAGTCATTCAGTGAGTCACTCGCTCAGTCACTCAGTGAGTGACTTAGTCACTCAGTCACTCAGTGAGTCAGTCACTCAGTGAGTCAGTCAGTGAGTCACTCAGTGAGTCACTCAGTGAGTCACTCAGTCACTCAGTCACTCAGCCAGTCACTCAGTGAGTCAGTCACTCAGTGAGTCAGTCAGTCAGTCAGTCACTCAGTCACTCAGTGAGTCACTCAGTCAGTCATTCAGTGAGTCACTCAGTGAGTCACTCAGTCAGTCACTCAGTGAGTCACTAGTGAGTGACTTAGTCACTCAGTCAGTCACTCAGTCACTCAGTGAGTCAGTCACTCAGTGAGTCAGTCACTCAGTCAGTCACTCAGTGAGTCAGTAAGTGAGTCACTCAGTGAGTCACTCAGTGAGTGACTTAGTCACTCAGTCAGTCACTCAGTCAGTCAGTCACTCAGTCACTCAGTCACTCAGTCAGTCACTCAGTGAGTCACTCGCTCAGTCAGTCACTCAGTGAGTCACTCGCTCAGTCACTCAGTGAGTCACTCAGTGAGTGACTTAGTCACTCAGTCAGTCACTCAGTCACTCAGTGAGTCAGTCACTCAGTCAGTCACTCAGTGAGTCAGTCAGTGAGTCACTCAGTGAGTCACTCAGTGAGTCACTCAGTCACTCAGTCACTCAGTCACTCAGCCAGTCACTCAGTCACTCAGTCACTCGCTCAGTCAGTCACTCAGTGAGTCACTCAGTGAGTCAGTCAGTGAGTCAGTCAGTGAGTCACTCAGTCACTCAGTCACTCAGCCAGTCACTCAGTGAGTCAGTCAGTCACTCAGTCAGTCACTTAGTGAGTCACTCACTTAGTCAGTCAGTCACTCAGTCACTCAGTGAGTCAGTCACTCAGTGAGTCAGTCACTCAGTCAGTCACTCAGTGAGTCAGTAAGTGAGTCACTCAGTGAGTCACTCAGTGAGTGACTTAGTCACTCAGTCAGTCACTCAGTCAGTCACTCAGTCAGTCACTCAGTCACTCAGTCACTCAGTCAGTCACTCAGTGAGTCACTCGCTCAGTCAGTCACTCAGTGAGTCACTCGCTCAGTCACTCAGTGAGTCACTCAGTGAGTGACTTAGTCACTCAGTCAGTCACTCAGTCACTCATTGAGTCAGTCACTCAGTGAGTCAGTCACTCAGTCAGTCACTCAGTGAGTCAGTCAGTGAGTCACTCAGTGAGTCACTCAGTGAGTCACTCAGTCACTCAGTCACTCAGTCACTCAGCCAGTCACTCAGTCACTCAGTCACTCGCTCAGTCAGTCACTCAGTGAGTCACTCAGTGAGTCAGTCAGTGAGTCAGTCAGTGAGTCACTCAGTCACTCAGTCACTCAGCCAGTCACTCAGTCACTCAGTCACTCGCTCAGTCAGTCACTCAGTGAGTCACTCACTTAGTCAGTCAGTCACTTAGTCAGTCAGTCACTTAGCCAGTCACTCAGTAAGTCACTCAGTCAGTCAGTCACTTAGTCAGTCAGTCACTTAGCCAGTCACTCAGTGAGTCACTCAGTCACTCAGTCACTCAGTCACTCGCTCAGTCACTCACTCAGTCACTTAGTCAGTCACTCAGTCAGTCAGTCACTCACTCAGTCACTCAGTCACTCAGTCAGCCAGTCATTCAGTCACTCAGTCACTCAGCCAGTCACTCAGTCACTCAGTCACTCAGTCAGTCAGTCACTCAGTCACTCAGTCACTCAGTCTGTCACTCAGTCACTCAGTCACTCAGTCACTCAGCCAGTCACTCAGTCACTCAGTCACTCACTCAGTCACTCTCTCAGTCACTCGCTCAGTCACTCATTCAGTCACTCAGCCAGTCACTCAGTCACTCAGTCAGTCACTCAGTGAGTCACTCACTCAGTCACTCAGTCACTCATTCACTCACTCAGTCACTCAGTCACTCAGTCACTCAGTCACTCTGCCAGTCACTCAGTCACTCAGTCACTCAGTCAGTCACTCAGTCACTCAGTCACTCAGTCAGTCACTCAGTCACTCAGTCAGTCACTCACTCAGTCACTCAGTCACTCAGTAAGTCACTCGCTCAGTCAGTCACTCAGTCACTCAGTCAGTCACTCAGTCAGTCACTCGCTCAGTCAGTCACTCAGTCACTCAGTCACTCAGTCACTCAGTCAGTCACTCGCTCAGTCCGTCACTCAGTCACTCAGTCACTCAGTCACTCACCCACTCACTCGCTCAGCCACTCGCTCACTCACACAGTCACTCAGTCAGCCACTCAGACAGTCACTCGCTCAGTCAGTCACTCAGTCACTCAGTCACTCAGTCACTCACCCACTCACTCGCTCAGCCACTCGCTCACTCACACAGTCACTCAGTAAGCCACTCACTCAGTCACTCAGTCAGTCACTCAGTCACTCAGTCAGTCACTCAGTCACTCAGTCAGTCACTCAGTCAGTCAGTCACTCGCTCACTCACTCAGTCACTCAGTCAGTCACTCAGTCACTCAGTCAGTCACTCAGTCACTCAGTCAGTCAGTCACTCGCTCACTCACTCAGTCACTCAGTCAGTCACTCAGTCACTCAGTCAGTCACTCAGTCACTCAGTCAGTCACTCAGTCAGTCAGTCACTCGCTCACTCGCTCAGTCACTCAGCCAGTCACTCAGTCACTCACTCGCTCAGCCAGTCACTCGCTCAGTCACTCAGCCAGTCACTCAGTCACTCAGTCAGTGAGTCACTCAGTCAGTCACTCACTCAGTCACTCAGTCACTCAGTCACTCAGCCAGTCACTCAGTTACTCAGTCACTCAGTCACACAGTCACACAGTCAGTCACTCAGTCACTCAGTCACTCACTCAGTCACTCACTCAGTCACTCAGTCACTCAGTCACTCAGTCACTCACTCAGTCACTCAGTCACTCACTCAGTCACTCAGTCACTCAGTCAGTCACTCAGCCAGTCACTCAGTCACTCAGTCACTCACTCAGTCACTCAGTCACTCAGTCACTCGCTCAGTTGCTCAGTCAGTCACTCGCTCAGCCACTCAGCCAGCCACTCGCTCAGTCACTCGCTCAGTCACTCGCTCAGTCACTCAGTCAGTCACTCGCTCAGTCACTCAGTCACTCACTCACTCGCTCAGCCAGTCACTCGCTCAGTCACTCGCTCAGCCAGTCACTTAGTCAGTCACTCAGTCACTCAGTCACTCAGTCAGTTACTCAGTCACTCAGTCACTCAGCCAGTCACTCAGTCACTCAGTCAGTCACTCAGCCAGTCACTCAGTCAGTCACTCAGTCACTCAGTCACTCACTCAGTCACTCGCTCAGTCACTCGCTCAGCCAGTTACTCGCTCAGTCACTCAGTCACTCGCTCAGTCACTCACTCAGTCACTCGCTCAGTCACTCGCTCAGTCACTCAGTCACTCAGTCACTCACTAAGCCACTCACTCAGCCAGCCACTCACTCAGCCAGCCACTCGCTCAACCACTCGCTCACTCAGCCACTCGCTCAGTCACTCGCTCAGCCAGCCACTCGCTCAGCCACTCGCTCACTCAGTCACTCGCTCAGCCAGCCACTCGCTCAGCCACTCGCTCAGCCAGCCACTCGCTCAGCCACTCGCTCACTCAGCCATTCGCTCAGTCACTCACTCATCCACTCACTCAGCTAGCCACTCGCTCAGCCACTCGCTCACTCAGCGACTCTGTCACTCAGCCACTCGCTCAGTCACTCGCTCAGCCAGCCGCTCGCTCAGCCACTCGCTCACTCAGTCACTCGCTTAGGCACTCGCTCACTCAGCCACTCACTCGCTCAGCCACTCACTCAGCCACTCGCTCAGCCACTCACTCAGCCACTCACTCATTCAGCCACTCACTCAGCCACTCGCTCAGCCACTCGCTCAGCCACTCGCTCAGCCAGCCACTCGCTCAGCCAGCCACTCGCTCAGCCAGCCACTCGCTCAGCCAGCCACTCACTCAGCCACTCGCTCAGCCACTCACTCAGCCACTCACTCAGCCACTCACTCAGCCACTCACTCAGCCACCCGCTCAGCCAATCGCTCAGCCAGCCACTCGCTCAGCCAGCCACTTGCTCAGCCAGCCACTCGCTCAGCCAGCCACTCACTCAGCCACTCGCTCAGCTACTCGCTCAGCTACTCACTCAGCCACTCACTCAGCCACTCGTTCAGCCACTCACTCAGCCACTCGCTCACTCAGCCACTCACTCGCTCAGCCACTCACTCAGCCACTCGCTCAGCCACTCACTCAGCCACTCACTCACTCAGCCACTCACTCAGCCACTCTCTCACCCACTCACTCAGCCACTCACTCAGCCACTCACTCAGCCAGCCACTCGCTCAGCCAGCCACTCACTCAGCCAGCCACTCACTCAGCCACTCACTCACTCAGCCACTCACTCAGCCACTCACTGAGCCACTCACTGAGCCACTCACTCAGCCACTCACTCACTCAGCCACTCACTCAATGAGCCACTCACCCCCCCCACCCACCCCCATCAGAGCGACGACGACGATGATGACGATGACGACGAGGAGGAGGAGGAGGAGGAGTTTGACGAGGCCGTGGTGGACGAGGAGGATGAAGAGGGGCAGGGGCAGGGGCGAGGGGAGGGGCGAGGGGAGGGGCGAGGGGAGGGGCGAGGGGAGGGGCGAGGGGAGGGGCGAGGGGGCGTGACCGACCCGGCAAGGGGGACGGCAGCGGCGGTTCGGGCAGCTCCGCCGCACTGCATTCTGGGTGGAGTGGCCCACCCCCGGGGGGCTGCCGGGGGGCCGAGGAGAGGGGGCGGCCGCCGGAGGGGCAACAAGCGGGGAGGCGGCGGAGGAGGTGGAGGCGGTGGAGGCAGTGGAGGCGGTGGAGGCGGTGGAGGCAGTGGAGGCGGTGGAGGCGGTGGTGGTGGTGGTGGTGGAGGGGGAGGATCATCCGGCGCTGCGGCTGTGAAGGGGCGGAAGAAAGGTTACAGTCGTTGCCATGGTTACAGTCGTTGTCATGGTCACAGTCGTCATGGTTGCAGTCGTCGTCATGGTCACAGTCGTCGTCATGGTCACCGTCGTCGTCATGGTTACAGTCGTCGTCATGGTTACCGTCGCCATTGTCATCGAAATCTCTCCATCTCCTACTCTGTCCCCGTGTCTCCCCCCGTGTCCACCCGTGTCTCTCTCCCCGTGTCTCTCCCCATGTCTCCCACCCCGTGTCTTTCCCCGTCTCCTACCCCGTGTCTCCTACTCCGTGTCTCCTACCCCGTGTCTCCCCCCGTGTCTCTTACTCCGTGTCTCCTACCCCGTGTCTCTTACTCCGTGTCTCCCCGTATCTCTCTCCCCGTGTCTCCTACCCCGTGTCTCCTACCCCGTGTCTCCTACTCCGTGTCTCCTACTCCGTGTCTCCCCCCGTGTCTCCTACTCCGTGTCTCCTACTCCGTGTCTCCTACTCCGTGTCTCCCACCCCGTGTCTCCCCCCGTGTCTCTTACTCCGTGTCTCCCCGTATCTTTCTCCCCGTGTCTCCTACCCCGTGTCTCCTACCCCGTGTCTCCTACACCGTGTCTCCTACTCCGTGTCTCCCCCCGTGTCTCCTACTCCGTGTCTCCTACTCCGTGTCTCCCCCCGTGTCTCCTACTCCGTGTCTCCTACTCCGTGTCTCCCCTTGTGTCTCCTACACCGTGTCTCCTACTCCGTGTCTCCCCTTGTGTCTCCCCGTGTCTCTCTCCCCGTGTCTCTCCCCACGCAGAGGAGCATGGCGATGGCTACCAGACGGACCACCAGGACTTTTGCGAGGTTTGCCAACAGCGTGGCGAGATTATCCTGTGTGACACGTGACTCCACGTGTCTCTCTCTGTCTCCCCGTGTCTCCCCGTGTCTCCCCCTGTGTCTCCTACTCCTTGTCTCCCACGTGTCTCCCTCCCCGTGTCTCCCCGTGTCTCCCCCTGTCTCCCACGTGTCTCCCCGTGTCTCCCCCTGTCTCTCTCCACGTGTCTCTCTCCCCGTGTCTCTCACGTGTCTCCCCCGTGTCTTTCTCTGTCTCCCCGTGTCTCCCCGTGTCTCTCTCCCCGTGTCTCTCCCCCCACAGAGGAGCGTGGCGATGGCTACCAGACGGACCACCAGGACTTTTGCGAGGTTTGCCAACAGCGTGGCGAGATTATCCTGTGTGACACGTGACTCCACGTGTCTCTCTCTGTCTCCCCGTGTCTCCCCGTGTCTCCCCCTGTGTCTCCTACTCCTTGTCTCCCACGTGTCTCCCTCCCCGTGTCTCCCCGTGTCTCCCCGTGTCTCTCCCCCACAGAGGAGCGTGGCGATGGCTACCACACGGACCATCAAGACCTTTGCGAGGTTTGCCAACAGCGTGGCGAGATTATCCTGTGTGACACGTATCTCTTCGTGTCTCTCTCTGTCTCCCCGTGTCTCCCCGTGTCTCCACGTGTCTCCCCGTGTCTCCCACCCCGTGTCTCTCACGTGTCTCCCCGTGTCTCTCTCTCTCTCCCACGTGTCTCCACGTGTCTTTCTCCCCGTGTCTCCCCCACAGAGGAGCGTGGCGATGGCTACCACACGGACCATCAAGACCTTTGCGAGGTTTGCCAACAGCGTGGCGAGATTATCCTGTGTGACACGTATCTCTTCGTGTCTCTCTCTGTCTCCCCGTGTCTCCCCGTGTCTCCACGTGTCTCCCCGTGTCTCCCACCCCGTGTCTCCCACGTGTCTCCCCGTGTCTCCCCGTGTCTCCCTCTGTCTCTCCATGTCTCCCCCTGTCTCCACGTGTCTCCCCGTGTCTCTCTCCCCCTGTCTCCCCCTGTCTCCCCCTGTCTCCCCGTGTCTCTCCCCCACAGAGGAGCGTGGCGATGGCTACCACACGGACCACCAGGACTTTTGCGAGGTTTGCCAACAGCGTGGCGAGATTATCCTGTGTGACACGTGACTCCACGTGTCTCTCTCTGTCTCCCCGTGTCTCCCCGTGTCTCCCCCTGTGTCTCCTACTCCTTGTCTCCCACGTGTCTCCCTCCCCGTGTCTCCACGTGTCTCCCCGTGTCTCCCACGTGTCTCCCCGTGTCTCCCCCTGTCTCTCTCCACGTGTCTCTCTCCCCGTGTCTCTCACGTGTCTCCCCCGTGTCTCTCTCTGTCTCCCCGTGTCTCCCCGTGTCTCTCTCCCCGTGTCTCTCTCCCCCCACAGAGGAGCGTGGCGATGGCTACCACACGGACCACCAAGACTTTTGTGAGGTTTGCCAACAGCGTGGCGAGATTATCCTGTGTGACACGTGACTCTCTCTGTCTCCACGTGTCTCTCTCCCCGTGTCTCCCACGTGTCTCCCTCTGTCTCTCTCTGTCTCTCCGTGTCTCCACGTGTCTCCCCCTGTCTCCCACGTGTCTCTCACGTGTCTCTCTCTGTCTCCCCGTGTCTCCCCCTGTCTCCCCGTGTCTCCCACGTGTCTCCCCGTGTCTCTCTCCCCCCACAGAGGAGCGTGGCGATGGCTACCAGACGGACCACCAAGACTTTTGCGAGGTTTGCCAACAGCGTGGCGAGATTATCCTGTGTGACACGTGACTCTCTCTGTCTCCACGTGTCTCTCTCCCCGTGTCTCCCACGTGTCTCCCTCTGTCTCTCTCTGTCTCTCCGTGTCTCCACGTGTCTCCCCCTGTCTCCCACGTGTCTCTCACGTGTCTCTCTCTGTCTCCCCGTGTCTCCCCGTGTCTCCCCGTGTCTCCCACGTGTCTCCCCGTGTCTCTCTCCCCCCACAGAGGAGCGTGGCGATGGCTACCAGACGGACCACCAGGACTTTTGCGAGGTTTGCCAACAGCGTGGCGAGATTATCCTGTGTGACACGTGTCTCTCTCTGTCTCCCCGTGTCTCCACGTGTCTCTCTCCCCCTGTCTCCCCGTGTCTCCCCGTGTCTCCCCGTGTCTCCCCGTGTCTCTCTCCCCCTGTCTCCCCGTGTCTCCCCGTGTCTCTCCCCCCACAGAGGAGCGTGGCGATGGCTACCAGACGGACCACCAGGACTTTTGCGAGGTTTGCCAACAGCGTGGCGAGATTATCCTGTGTGACACGTGTCTCTCTCTGTCTCCCCGTGTCTCCACGTGTCTCTCTCCCCCTGTCTCCCCGTGTCTCCCCGTGTCTCCCCGTGTCTCCCCGTGTCTCTCTCCTCCTGTCTCCCCGTGTCTCCCCGTGTCTCTCCCCCCACAGAGGAGCGTGGCGATGGCTACCAGACGGACCATCAAGACTTTTGTGAGGTTTGCCAACAGCGTGGCGAGATTATCCTGTGTGACACGTGTCCACGTGTCTCCCCGTGTCTCTCTCTGTCTCCCCGTGTCTCCACGTGTCTCTCTCCCCCTGTCTCCCCGTGTCTCCCACGTGTCTCCCCGTGTCTCCCACGTGTCTCCCCCTGTCTCCCCCTGTCTCTCCCCCACAGAGGAGCGTGGCGATGGCTACCAGACGGACCACCAGGACTTTTGCGAGGTTTGCCAACAGCGTGGCGAGATTATCCTGTGTGACACGTGTCTCTCTCTGTCTCCCCGTGTCTCCACGTGTCTCTCTCCCCCTGTCTCCCCGTGTCTCCCACGTGTCTCCCCGTGTCTCCCACGTGTCTCCCCCTGTCTCCCCCTGTCTCTCCCCCACAGAGGAGCGTGGCGATGGCTACCAGACGGACCACCAGGACTTTTGCGAGGTTTGCCAACAGCGTGGCGAGATTATCCTGTGTGACACGTGTCTCTCTCTGTCTCCCCGTGTCTCCACGTGTCTCTCTCCCCCTGTCTCCCCGTGTCTCCCCGTGTCTCCCCGTGTCTCCCCGTGTCTCTCTCCCCCTGTCTCCCCGTGTCTCCCCGTGTCTCTCCCCCCACAGAGGAGCGTGGCGATGGCTACCACACGGACCACCAAGACTTTTGCGAGGTTTGCCAACAGCGTGGCGAGATTATCCTGTGTGACACGTGTCTCTCTCTGTCTCCCCGTGTCTCCACGTGTCTCTCTCCCCCTGTCTCCCCGTGTCTCCCCGTGTCTCCCCGTGTCTCCCCGTGTCTCTCTCCCCCTGTCTCCCCGTGTCTCCCCGTGTCTCTCCCCCCACAGAGGAGCGTGGCGATGGCTACCACACGGACCACCAAGACTTTTGCGAGGTTTGCCAACAGCGTGGCGAGATTATCCTGTGTGACACGTGTCTCTCTCTGTCTCTCCGTGTCTCCACGTGTCTCTCTCCCCCTGTCTCCCCGTGTCTCCCACGTGTCTCCCCGTGTCTCCCCGTGTCTCCCCCTGTCTCCCCCTGTCTCCCCGTGTCTCTCCCCCACAGAGGAGCGTGGCGATGGCTACCAGACGGACCACCAGGACTTTTGCGAGGTTTGCCAACAGCGTGGCGAGATTATCCTGTGTGACACGTGACTCCACGTGTCTCTCTCTGTCTCCCCCTGTCTCCCCGTGTCTCCCCGTGTCTCCCCGTGTCTCTCTCTCCCCGTGTCTCCCCCACAGAGGAGCGTGGCGATGGCTACCAGACGGACCACCAGGACTTTTGCGAGGTTTGCCAACAGCGTGGCGAGATCATCCTGTGTGACACGTGTCTCTCTCTGTCTCCACGTGTCTCCCCGTGTCTCTCTCCCCCACACAGAGGAGCGTGGCGATGGCTACCAGACGGACCACCAGGACTTTTGCGAGGTTTGCCAACAGCGTGGCGAGATTATCCTGTGTGACACGTGACTCTCTCTGTCTCCCCGTGTCTCCACGTGTCTCTCTCCCCCTGTCTCCCCGTGTCTCCCCGTGTCTCTCTCTCCCCGTGTCTCCCCCACAGAGGAGCGTGGCGATGGCTACCAGACGGACCACCAGGACTTTTGCGAGGTTTGCCAACAGCGTGGCGAGATTATCCTGTGTGACACGTGTCTCTCTCTGTCTCCCCGTGTCTCCCACGTGTCTCTCTCCACGTGTCTTTCTCCCCGTGTCTCCCCGTGTCTCTCTCCCCCACATAGAGGAGCGTGGCGATGGCTACCAGACGGACCACCAGGACTTTTGCGAGGTTTGCCAACAGCGTGGCGAGATCATCCTGTGTGACACGTGTCTCTCTCTGTCTCCCCGTGTCTCCCCGTGTCTCCCCCTGTCTCCCCGTGTCTCCCACGTGTCTCCCCGTGTCTCTCACGTGTCTCCCCGTGTCTCCCCGTGTCTCCACGTGTCTTTCTCCCCGTGTCTCCCCGTGTCTCTCCCCACACAGAGGAGCGTGGCGATGGCTACCAGACGGACCACCAGGACTTTTGCGAGGTTTGCCAACAGCGTGGCGAGATCATCCTGTGTGACACGTGTCCACGTGCCCACCACCTCGTGTGCCTGGAGCCCGAGCTCGTGAAGGCTCCACACGGGAAGTGGAGCTGCCCGCACTGCGTGAGGACCCCCGCACCGAAGCGACGGACGCCGGCGCTGGCGCGCCATCGCATCGCATCGCTCGCTCAGTCGCTCAGTCACTCGCCACTTACTCACCACTTACTCACCACTCACTCACTCAGCACTCACTCACTCAGCACTCACTCACTCGCTCACTCACTCACCTACTCACTCACTCACCACTCATTCACTCACCCACTCACCCACCCACTCACCCACTCCCTCACCCACCCACTCATTCACTCACCACTCATTCACTCACCCACTCACTCACCCATTCACCCACTCACTCACTCACTTACTCACTCACTTACCCACCCACTCACCCACTCACCCACCCACTCACCCACTCACTTACCCACCCACTCACCCACCCACCCACTCACTCACTCACCCACCCACTCACCCACCTACTCACTCACTCACCCACTCACCCACCCACTCACTCACTCACTCACCCACCCACTCACTCACCCACTCACCCACCCACCCACTCACTCACTCACTCACCCACCCACTCACCCACCCACTCACCCACCCACCCACCCACTCACTCACTCACCCACTCACCCACCCACTCACCACCACCACCCCCCCACGCAGGAGAAAGAGGGCGTCCAGTGGGAAGCTGACGACGATGACGTGCCTCAGTCGCCCTCCACTGCCTCCTCCGCCACCGCCGCGGGCGACTCTGGCGGCCTCCGTCCGGCACGAGGAGGAGGAGGAGGTGGAGGAGGTGGACGAGGAGGTGGTGGAGGACGAGGAGGAGGTGGAGGACGAGGAGGAGGAGGTGTAGGAGGCGACGAGGCGTCCGTCGAAGACCGCCACATGGAGTTTTGCCGCGCCTGCAAGGACGGCGGCGAGCTGATCTGCTGCGACACGTGCCCCTCCTCGTTCCACATCCACTGCCTCAACCCACCACTCACCCACGTGCCCTGCGGGGAGTGGGCGTGTCCACGATGCACGGTGAGGGAGTGGGGGGCGGGGCCTGCGGGGAGTGGGCGTGTCCACGATGCACGGTAGCGAGCTGCTCTGCTGTGACACGTGCCCCTCCTCGTTCCACATCCACTGCCTCAACCCACCACTCACCCACGTGCCCTGCGGGGAGTGGGCGTGTCCACGATGCACGGTGAGGGAGTGGGGGGCGTGCCCTGCGGGGAGTGGGCGTGTCCACGATGCACGGTGAGGGAGGGGGGGCGGGGCCTGCGGGGAGTGGGCGTGTCCACGATGCACGGTAGCGAGCTGATCTGCTGTGACACGTGCCCCTCCTCGTTCCACATCCACTGCCTCAACCCACCACTCACCCACGTGCCCTGCGGGGAGTGGGCGTGTCCACGATGCACGGTAACTGGGGGGCGGGGCACGGGGAGTGGGCGTGTCCACGATGCACGGTAGCGAGCTGATCTGCTGCGACACGTGCCCCTCCTCGTTCCACATCCACTGCCTCAACCCACCACTCACCCACGTGCCCTGCGGGGAGTGGGCGTGTCCACGATGCACGGTGAGGGAGGGGCGTGCCCTGCGGGGAGTGGGCGTGTCCACGATGCACGGTAATGGGGGGGCGGGGCACGGGGAGTGGGCGTGTCCACGATGCACGGTAACTGGGGGCGTGCCCTGCGGGGAGTGGGCGTGTCCACAATGCACGGTGAGGGAGGGGTGTGCCCTGCGGGGAGTGGGCGTGTCCACGATGCACGGTAACTGGGGGGCGGGGCACGGGGAGTGGGCGTGTCCACGATGCACGGTAACTGGGGGGCGGGGCCTGCGGGGAGTGGGCGTGTCCACGATGCACGGCAGCGAGCTGCTCTGCTGCGACACGTGCCCCTCCTCGTTCCACATCCACTGCCTCAACCCACCACTCACCCACGTGCCCTGCGGGGAGTGGGCGTGTCCACGATGCACGGTGAGGGAGGGGGGGGCGTGCCCTGCGGGGAGTGGGCGTGTCCACGATGCACGGTAGCGAGCTGATCTGCTGTGACACGTGCCCCTCCTCGTTCCACATCCACTGCCTCAACCCACCACTCACCCACGTGCCCTGCGGGGAGTGGGCGTGTCCACGATGCACGGTGAGGGAGGGGCGGGGCACGGGGAGTGGGCGTGTCCACGATGCACGGTGAGGGAGGGGGGGCGTGCCCTGCGGGGAGTGGGCGTGTCCACGATGCACGGTGAGGGAGTGGGGGGCGTGCCCTGCAGGGAGTGGGCGTGTCCACGATGCACGGTAAGGGGGGAGTGGGGGGCGTGCCCTGCGGGGAGTGGGCGTGTCCACGATGCACGGTAACTGGGGGGCGGGGCCTGCGGGGAGTGGGCGTGTCCACGATGCACGGTGAGGGAGGGGGGGCGTGCCCTGCGGGGAGTGGGCGTGTCCACGATGCACGGTAGCGGGCTGCTCTGCTGCGACACGTGCCCCTCCTCGTTCCACATCCACTGCCTCAACCCACCACTCACCCACGTGCCCTGCGGGGAGTGGGCGTGTCCACGATGCACGGTGAGGGAGGGGGGGGGCGTGCCCTGAGGGGAGTGGGCGTGTCCACGATGCACGGTGAGTGGGGGGCGTGCCCTGCGGGGAGTGGGCGTGTCCACGATGCACGGTGAGGGAGGGGCGGGGCACAGGGAGTGGGCGTGTCCACAATGCACGGTGAGGGAGGGGGCGTGCCCTGCGGGGAGTGGGCGTGTCCACGATGCACGGTGAGGGAGGGGCGGGGCACAGGAAGTGGGCGTGTCCACGATGCACGGTGAGGGAGGGGCGTGCCCTGCGGGGAGTGGGCGTGTCCACGATGCACGGTAACTGGGGGGCGGGGCACGGGGAGTGGGCGTGTCCACGATGCACGGTAGCGGGGGAGTGGGGGGCGTGCCTGGCGGGGAGTGGGCGTGTCCATGATGCACGGTAACGGGGGAGTGGGGGGCGTGCCCTGCGGGGAGTGGGCGTGTCCACGATGCACGGTAGCGGGGGAGTGGGGGGCGTGCCTGGCGGGGAGTGGGCGTGTCCATGATGCACGGTAACAGGGGGCGTGCCCTGCGGGGAGTGGGCGTGTCCACGATGCACGGTAACGGGGGGCGTGCCCTGCGGGGAGTGGGCGTGTCCACGATGCACGGTGAGGGAGGGGCGTGCCCTGCGGGGAGTGGGCGTGTCCACGATGCACGGTAGCGAGCTGATCTGCTGTGACACGTGCCCCTCCTCGTTCCACATCCACTGCCTCAACCCACCACTCACCCACGTGCCCTGCGGGGAGTGGGCGTGTCCACGATGCACGGTAACTGGGGGCGTGCCCTGCGGGGAGTGGGCGTGTCCACGATGCACGGTGAGGGAGGGGGGGCGGGGCCTGCGGGGAGTGGGCGTGTCCACGATGCACGGTAACGGGGGGCGGGGCACAGGAAGTGGGCGTGTCCATGATGCACGGTAACGGGGGGCGTGCCCTGCGGGGAGTGGGCGTGTCCACGATGCACGGTAACGGGGGGCGTGCCCTGCGGGGAGTGGGCGTGTCCACGATGCACGGTGAGGGAGGGGCGTGCCCTGCGGGGAGTGGGCGTGTCCACGATGCACGGTAGCGAGCTGATCTGCTGTGACACGTGCCCCTCCTCGTTCCACATCCACTGCCTCAACCCACCACTCACCCACGTGCCCTGCGGGGAGTGGGCGTGTCCACGATGCACGGTAACTGGGGGCGTGCCCTGCGGGGAGTGGGCGTGTCCACGATGCACGGTGAGGGAGGGGGGGCGGGGCCTGCGGGGAGTGGGCGTGTCCACGATGCACGGTAACGGGGGGCGGGGCACGGGGAGTGGGCGTGTCCACGATGCACGGTGAGGGAGGGGGGGCGGGGCCTGCGGGGAGTGGGCGTGTCCACGATGCACGGTAACGGGGGAGTGGGGGGCGTGCCCTGCGGGGAGTGGGCGTGTCCACGATGCACGGTGAGGGAGGGGCGTGCCCTGCTGGGAGTGGGCGTGTCCACGATGCACGGTGAGGGAGGGGCGTGCCCTGCGGGGAGTGGGCGTGTCCACGATGCACGGTGAGGGAGGGGCGTGCCCTGCGGGGAGTGGGCGTGTCCACGATGCACGGTAACTGGGGGGCGTGCCCTGCGGGGAGTGGGCGTGTCCACGATGCACGGTAACTGGGGGGCGTGCCCTGCGGGGAATGGGCGTGTCCACGATGCACGGTAACGGGGAGTGGGGAAAGTACCCTGGGGGCACGGGGGGGAGTGAAAGTGCCGTGGGGGCACCGGGGGAGTGCCCTGGGGGCACGGGGGGAGTGGGGGGAGTGCCCTGGGGGCACGGGGGAGCTTTGTCTGTGTGTTGGTGCTGCTACTACTAACAGCACTTGCCCCTACAGCCTGCTAGAGGCTACCTGGGGGAGCTTTGTCTGTGTGTGGGTGCTGCTACTACTAACAGCACTTGCCCCTACAGCCTGCTAGAGGCTACCTGGGGGAGCTTTGTCTGTGTGTGGGTGCTGCTACTACTAACAGCACTTGCCCCTACAGCCTGCTAGAGGCTACCTGGGGGAGCTTTGTCTGTGTGTGGGTGCTGCTACTACTAACAGCACTTGCCCCTACAGCCTGCTAGAGGCTACCTGGGGGAGCTTTGTCTGTGTGTAGGTGCTGCTACTACTAACAGCACTTGCCTCTACAGCCTGCTAGAGGCTACCTGGGGGAGCTTTGTCTGTGTGTAGGTGCTGCTACTAACAGCACTTGCCCCTACAGCCTGCTAGAGGCTACCTGGGGGAGCTTTGTCTGTGTGTAGGTGCTGCTACTACTAACAGCACTTGCCCGTACAACCTGCTAGAGGCTACACGGGGGAACTTTGTCTGTGACTGTGTGTGTGTGACTGTGTGTGTGACTGTGTGTATGACTGTGTATGTGACTGTGTGTGTATGTGTGACTGTGTGTGTGACTGTGTGTATGTGTGTGTGTGACTGTGTGTGACTGTGTGTGTGTCTGTGTATGTGTGTGTGTATGTGTGTATGTGTGACTGTGTGTGTGTGACTGTGTGACTGTGTACGTGTGTGTGTGTGTGTGACTGTGTATATGTGTGTATGTATGTGTGACTGTGTGTGTATGTATGTGTGTGGCTGTGACTGGGTGTGACTGTGTGTGACTGTGTGACTGTATGTGTGTGACTGTGTGTATGTATGTATGACTGTGTGTGTGTGACTGTGTGTGTGTATGTGTGTGACTGTGTGTGACTGTGTGACTGTGTGTATGTGTGTCTGTGTGTGTGTCTGTGTGTGTGTCTGTGTGTATGTATGACTGTGTGTGACTGTGTGACTGTGTATGTGTTTGTCTGTGTATGACTGTGTGTGTGACTGTGTGTGTGACTGTATGTGACTGTATGACTGTGTGACTGTATGTGTATGTATGTATGACTGTGTGTGACTGTGTGTATGACTGTGTGTGTGTGTGACTGTGTGTGTGTGTCTGTGTGTATGTGTGTGACTGTGTGTGACTGTGTGACTGTGTATGTGTGTGACTGTGTGTGACTGTGTGTGTGACTGTATGTGTGACTGTATGTGACTGTGTGACTGTGTGTATGTGTATGACTGTATGTGTATGACTGTGTGACTGTATGACTGTGTGACTGTATGACTGTGTGTGTGTATGACTGTATGTGTGTATGACTATGTGTATGACTGTATGTGTATGACTGTATGTGTATGACTGTGTGTGTGTGTGACTGTGTGTGTGTCTGTGTGTATGTGTGTGACTGTGTGTGACTGTGTGTGACTGTGTGACTGTGTGTATGTGTGTATGTCTGTGTGTGTGTATGACTGTGTATGACTGTGTGACTGTGTATGTGTGTGACTGTGTGTGACTGTGTGTGTGACTGTATGTGTGACTGTATGTGACTTTGTGACTGTGTGTATGTGTATGACTTTATGTGTATGACTGTATGTGACTGTGTGACTGTGTGTATGTGTGTGTGTCTGTGTGTGTGTATGACTGTGTATGACTTTGTGATTGTGTATGTGTGTGACTGTGTGTGTGACTGTATGTGTGACTGTATGTGACTGTGTGACTGTGTGTATGACTGTATGTGTATAGCTGTATGTGTGTATGACTGTATGACTGTATGTGTATGACTGTATGTGTATGACTGTATGTGTATGACTGTATGTGTGTATGACTGTATGACTGTATGTGTATGCCTGTATGTGTGTATGACTGTATGTGTATGACTGTGTGTGACTGTATGTGACTGTATGACTGTATGACTGTATGTGTATAACTGTATGTGTGTATGACTGTATGTGTATGACTGTGTGTGACTGTGTGTGTGACTGTATGACTGTATGACTGTGTGACTGTATGTGTATGACTGTATGACTGTATGTGTATGACTGTATGACTGTATGTGTGTATGTGTATGACTGTATGTGTGTATGACTGTATGTGTATGACTGTGTGTGACTGTGTGTGTGACTGTATGTGACTGTATGACTGTATGACTGTATGTGTGTATGTGTATGACTGTATGACTGTATGTGTGTATATGTATGACTGTATGACTGTATGTGTATGACTGTATGACTGTATGTGTATGACTGTATGACTGTATGTGTATGACTGTGTGTATGTGTATGACTGTTTGTGTGTATGACTGTATGTGTGTATGACTGTATGACTGTATGTGTATGGCTGTATGACTGTATGTGACTGTATGACTGTATGTGTGTATGACTGTATGACTGCATGTGTATGGCTGTATGACTGTATGACTGTATGTGTATGACTGTATGTGACTGTATGACTGTATGTGTATGACTGTATGTGTGTATGACTGTATGACTGTGTGTGTATGACTGTCTGTGTCTGTATGACTGTATGTATGTGTGTGTCTGTGTGTATGTATGACTGTGTGACTGTGTTACTGTGTATGTGTGTGACTGTATGTGACTGTATGACTGTATGTGTATGACTGTATGACTGTATGTGTATGACTGTATGTGACTGCATGTGTATGACTGTATGACTGTATGACTGTCTGTGTCTGTGTGTGACTGTGTGACTGTGTATGTGTATGACTGTGTATGACTGTGTGTGACTGTGTGTGTGTGACTGTATGTGTGACTGTATGTGTATGACTGTATGTATGACTGTGTGTGACTGTGTGTGTGTGACTGTGTGACTGTATGTGTATGACTGTATGTATGACTGTATGACTGTATGTGTATGACTGTATGACTGTATCTGTGTCTGTGTGTTGTCGCAGTGCCCCCCACTGAAGGGCAAAGTGCAGAAGATTCTCCACTGGCGTTGGACAGAGCCCCCCACGGCTCCCCCAGAGCCCCCCACGGCTCCCCCAGAGCCCCCCACGGCTCCCCCAGAGCCCCCCTCGGCTCCCCCAGAGCTGCCCACGCCCCCAGCAGCAGCAGCAGGAGCAGCTTCAGGGGCAGCAGCAGCAGGGGCAGCATCAGGGGCAGCAGCAGCATCAGGGGCAGCAGCAGCATCAGGGGCAGCAGCAGGAGCAGCATCAGGGGCAGCAGTAGCTTCAGGGGCAGCAGCAGCAGCAGTAGCGGGGGCAGCATCAGGGGCAGCAGCTTCAGGGGCAGCTTCAGGGGCAGCAGCAGCCTCAGGGCCAGGGGCAGCAGCAGCCTCAGGGGCAGCTCCAGGGGCAGCAGCAGCAGCAGGGGCAGCAGTAGCAGCTGTAGTAGCGGGGGCAGCAGCTTCAGGGGCAGCTTCAGGGGCATCAGCAGCAGGGGCAGCAGTAGCAGCAGTAGCAGCAGGGGCAGCAGGGGCATCAGCAGCAGCAGCAGCAGGGGCATCAGCAGCAGCAGCAGGGGCAGCAGTAGCAGCTGTAGTAGTAGCGGGGGCAGCAGTAGCAGCTGTAGCAGCGGGGGCAGCAGCTGTAGAACTGCCCACGCCCCGCACGGCCACTCCAGAGGCAGCCACCGCCAGCAGCTGCCCCGGTGGTGGTGGTGGTGGTGGTGATGGTGGGGGTGGTGCCCTAGCCACGGAGAGCCGGGGGCAGCCGTACGAGCAGCAGCAGCAGGGGCAGCAGCAGGAGCAGCAGCAGCAGCAGCTTCAGGGGCAGCAGCTGGATCAGGGGCAGCTTCAGGGGCAGCAGCTTCAGGGGCAGCAAGAGCAACAGCAGCAGCAGGAGCAGCTTCAGGGGCAGCTTCAGGGGCAGCTTCAGGGGCAGCTTCAGGGGCAGCTTCAGGGGCAGCTTCAGGGGCAGCTTCAGGGGCAGCTTCAGGGGCAGCTTCAGGGGCAGCAGCTAGATCAGGGGCAGCAGCAGCAGGGGCAGCAGCTGGAGCAGGGGCAGGAGCAGCAGCAGCAGGGGCAGCTGGAGCAGGAGCAGCTTCAGGGGCAGCTTCAGGGGCAGCTTCAGGGGCAGCTTCAGGGGCAGCTTCAGGGGCAGCAGCCTCAGGGGCAGCTTCAGGGGCAGCTTCAGGGGCAGCAGCCTCAGGGGCAGCTCCCGGGGCAGCTTCAGGGGCAGCTCCAGGGGCAGCTGGCCCGGAAGCCCGAGAGGGAATTCTTTGTCAAATGGGTGGGGCTCTCCTACTGGCATTGCTCCTGGGTGTCTGAGCTACAGGTGAGTGGTGAGTGAGTGAGTGGGTGAGTGAGTGGGTGAGTGGGTGAGTGAGTGGGTGAGTGAGTGAGTGGGTGAGTGGGTGAGTGTGTGAGTGGGTGGTGAGTGAGTGAGTGGGTGAGTGGGTGGGTGGGTGAGTGAGTGGGTGGGTGAGTGAGTGAGTGGGTGGGTGAGTGGGTGAGTGAGTGGGTGAGTGAGTGGGTGGGTGAGTGAGTGGGTGAGTGAGTGGGTGAGTGGGTGAGTGAGTGAGTGGGTGGTGAGTGGGTGGTGAGTGGGTGAGTGGGTGGGTGAGTGGGTGGGTGAGTGGGTGGTGAGTGGGTGGTGAGTGGGTGAGTGAGTGAGTGAGTGGGTGGGTGAGTGGGTGGGTGAGTGGGTGAGTGAGTGGGTGAGTGAGTGAGTGGGTGAGTGAGTGGGTGAGTGGGTGGGTGGGTGGGTGAGTGGGTGAGTGGTGAGTGACTGACTGAGTGACGGAGTGAGTGACTGAGTGACTGAGTGACTGACTGAGTGACGGAGTGAGTGACTGAGTGAGTGAGTGAGTGACTGAGTGACTGAGTGAGTGAGTGACTGAGTGACTGACTGAGTGACCGCATGACTGCCTGCCTGCCTGGCTGCCTGAGTGCCTGCCTGCCTGCCTGCCTGACTGCCTGCCTGCCTGCCTGACTGCCTGACAGCCTGCCTGCCTGCCTGACTGCCTGGCTGCCTGGCTGCCTGAGTGCCTGCCTGCCTGCCTGCCTGCCTGCCTGCCTGACTGCCTGCCTGCCTGCCTGCCTGACTGCCTGACTGCCTGCCTGCCTGACTGCCTGACTGCCTGCCTGACTGACTGACTGCCTGACTGACTGAGTAACTGAGTGAGTGGGTGCCTGCCTGCCTGACGGAGTGACTGCCTGCCTGACTGCCTGACTGCCTGCCTGCCTGCCTGACTGCCTGCCTGCCTGCCTGCCTGACTGCCTGCCTGCCTGCCTGACTGACTGCCTGACTGACTGCCTGCCTGACTGCCTGACTGCCTGCCTGCCTGCCTGCCTGACTGACTGCCTGCCTGACTAACTGCCTGACTGCCTGCCTGCCTGCCTGACTGCCTGCCTGCCTGCCTGACTGACTGACTGACTGAGTGACTGAGTGAGTGGGTGACTGACTGCCTGCCTGCCTGACTAACTGTCTGCCTGCCTGACTGACTGAATGACTGAGTGACTGAGTAACTGAGTGAGTGGGTGCCTGCCTGCCTGCCTGCCTGACTGCCTGCCTGCATGCCTGCCTGCCTGACTGACTGCCTGACTGACTGACTGCCTGATTGACTGCCTGAATGCCTGCCTGACTGACTGCCTGGCTGCCTGACTGCCTGCCTGCCTGACTAACTGCCTGCCTGCCTGCATGACTGCCTGCCTGCCTGACTGACTGCCTGCCTGACTAACTGCCTGCCTGACTGCCTGCCTGCCTGCCTGCCTGCCTGCCTGCCTGACTGCCTGCCTGCCTGCCTGCCTGACTGACTGCCTGCCTGACTGACTGCCTGCCTGCCTGAC
Organism: Petromyzon marinus; assembly: GCF_048934315.1. NCBI lineage: Eukaryota > Metazoa > Chordata > Hyperoartia > Petromyzontiformes > Petromyzontidae > Petromyzon > Petromyzon marinus. The sequence continues at coordinate 5,831,789 of NC_133741.1, read as the reverse complement.
TGACTGAGTGAGTTACTGACTGACTGAGTGAGTGACTGACTGACTGAGTGCCTGACTGCCTGCCTGCCTGCCTGACTGACTGCCTGACTACCTGCCTGCCTGCCTGCCTGCCTGACTGCCTGCCTGCCTGACTGACTGACTGCCTGTCTGCCTGCCTGCCTGCCTGACTGCCTGCCTGACTGCCTGACTGAGTGACTGAGTGAGTGGGTGAGTGGTTGACTGCCTGCCTGCCTGCCTGACTGACTGCCTGCCTGACTGCCTGCCTGCCTGCCTGACTGACTGCCTGACTGCCTGACTGACTGCCTGACTGCCTGACTGCCTGCCTGACTGACTGAGTGACTGAGTGAGTGGGTGAGTGACTGCCTGACTGACTGACTGAGTGACTGAGTGAGTGAGTGACTGCCTGCCTGCCTGCCTGACTGACTGCCTGACTACCTGCCTGCCTGCCTGCCTGACTGCCTGCCTGCCTGACTGACTGACTGCCTGTCTGCCTGCCTGACTGACTGCCTGCCTGACTGCCTGACTGAGTGACTGAGTGAGTGGGTGAGTGGTTGACTGCCTGCCTGCCTGCCTGCCTGCCTGACTGACTGCCTGCCAGACTGCCTGCCTGCCTGCCTGACTGCCTGACTGCCTGCCTGATTGACTGAGTGACTGAGTGAGTGGGTGAGTGACTGCCTGACTGCCTGCCTGACTGACTGACTGAGTGACTGAGTGAGTGAGTGACTGCCTGCCTGCCTCCCTGACTGACTGCCTGACTACCTGCCTGCCTGCCTGCCTGCCTGACTGCCTGCCTGCCTGCCTGACTGACTGACTGCCTGTCTGCCTGCCTGACTGACTGCCTGCCTGACTGCCTGACTGAGTGACTGAGTGAGTGGGTGAGTGGTTGACTGCCTGCCTGCCTGCCTGCCTGACTGACTGCCTGCCAGACTGCCTGCCTGCCTGCCTGACTGCCTGACTGACTGAGTGAGTTACTGACTGACTGACTGAGTGAGTGACTGACTGACTGACTGAGTGCCTGCCTGCCTGCCTGCCTGACTGACTGACTGACTGCCTGCCTGACTGCCTGCCTGCCTGACTGCCTGACTGCCTGACTGACTGAGTGACTGAGTGAGTGAGTGACTGCCTGCCTGACTGACTGACTGCCTGCCTGACTGAGTGACTGCCTGCCTGACTGACTGCCTGACTGCCTGCCTGCCTGACTGACTGCCTGACTAAGTGAGTGCCTGCTTGATTGCCTGCCTGACTGACTGACTAACTAACTGAGTGACTGAGTGAGTGGGTGAGTGGTTGACTGACTGCCTGCCTGACTGACTGACTGACTGCCTGCCTGCCTGCCTGCCTGACTGCCTGCCTGACTGCCTGCCTGCCTGCCTGACTGCCTGACTGAGTGAGTGAGTGACTGCCTGCCTGCCTGCCTGCCTGACTGACTGACTGCCTGCCTGCCTGACTGACTGACTGAGTGAGTTACTGACTGACTGACTGCCTGAGTGAGTGACTGACTGACTGAGTGAGTGAGTGACTGACTGACTGAGTGCCTGCCTGACTGACTGCCTGCCTGCCTGCCTGACTGCCTGCCTGACTGACTGACTGCCTGACTGACTGACTGCCTGCCTGCCTGCCTGACTGCCTGCCTGACTGACTGAGTGAGTGGGTGAGTGGTTGACTGCCTGCCTGCCTGCCTGACTGCCTGCCTGCCTGACTGAGTGACTGCCTGCCTGACTGACTGCCTGACTGACTGACTGCCTGCCTGCCTGAGTGCCTGACTGCCTGCCTGCCTGACTGTACTGAGTGAGTGAGTAAGTGACTGCCTGACTGCCTGCCTGACTCACCACCCCACGGCATCCCCGCCCGCTCCGCCATCAGCTGGAGCTACACCACAACGTCATGTATCGCAACTACCAGCGCAAGAATGACATGGAGGATCCTCCTCCCTACGAGCACGGCTCCGACGAGGAGATGATGGTGGTGGTGGACGACGAGGTGGACTCCGTGCATCGCTCGTCCGCGCAGAGTCGCCCGACGCCGGTCAAGGACCCCAGGGCCGTTGAATCACTCGCCCAGACGCACTACCGCTACGGGATCAAGCCTGAGTGGCTCGTGATACACCGTGTGTTGGTGCACAGGTATGGGGGTGGGTGGGGGTGTGACTCACTCACTCACTGATTCACTCGCTGATTCACTCACTGATTCACTGGCTCACTCACTCACATACCCACTCACCCACTCACCCACTCACTCACTCACCCACTCACTCACTCACTGATTCACTCACTCACTCACCCACTCACTCACTGATTCACTCACTCACTCGCCCACTCACTCACTGAGTGACTCACTCACTGAGTGAATCACTCGCCCAGACGCACTACCGCTACGGGATCAAGCCTGAGTGGCTCGTGATACACCGTGTGTTGGTGCACAGGTATGGGGGTGGGTGGGGGTGTGACTCACTCACTGATTCACTCATTCACTCACTGGCTCACTGATTCACTCACTGATTCACTCACTCACTCACTGACCCACTCACTCACCCACTCACTCACTCACTCACCCACTCACTCACCCACTCACTCACCCACTCACTCACTCACTCACCCACTCACTCACTCACTCACCCACCCACTCACTCACCCACTCACTCACTCACTGAGTGACTCACTTGCTCACTCACTCACTGAGTGACTCACTCACTGAGTGACTCACTCACTGAGTGAATCACTCGCCCAGACGCACTACCGCTACGGGATCAAGCCTGAGTGGCTCGTGATACACCGTGTGTTGGTGCACAGGTATGGGGGTGGGTGGGGGTGTGACTCACTCACTCACCCACTGATTCACTCATTCACTCACTGATTCACTCGCTGATTCACTCACTCACTCGCTCACCCACTCACCCACTCACTCACTCGCTCAGTCACTCACTGATTCACTCACTCACTCACTGATTCACTCGCTCGCTGATTCACTCACTCACTCACCCACTCGCTCACTGATTCACTCACTCACTCACTCGCTGATTCACTCACTCACTCGCTGATTCACTCACTCACTCACCCACTCACTCACCCACTCACTCACTCACTCACCCACTCACTCACTCACCCACTCACCCACTCACCCACTCACTCACCCACTCACTCACTCACCCACTCACTCACTCACTGAGTGACTCACTCACTGATTCACTCACTCACTCACTGAGTGACTCACTCGCCCAGACGCACTACCGCTACGGGATCAAGCCTGAGTGGCTCGTGATACACCGTGTGTTGGTGCACAGGTATGGGGGTGGGTGGGGGTGTGACTCACTCACTCACTGATTCACTCATTCACTCACTGATTCACTCGCTGATTCACTCACTCACTCACTGAGTGACTCACTCGCCCAGACGCACTACCGCTACGGGATCAAGCCTGAGTGGCTCGTGATACACCGTGTGTTGGTGCACAGGTATGGGGGTGGGTGGGGGTGTGACTCACTCACTCATTCACTCACTCACTCACTGGCTCACTGATTCACTCACTCACTCACCCACTCGCTCAGTCGCTCACTGATTCGCTCGCTCACTCACCCACTCACCCACTCACTCACCCACCCACTCACTCACTCACCCACTCACTCACTCACCCACTCACTCACCCACTCACTCACTCGTTCACTCACCCACTCACTCGCCCACTCACTCACTCACTGAGTGACTCACTCGCCCAGACGCACTACCGCTACGGGATCAAGCCTGAGTGGCTCGTGATACACCGTGTGTTGGTGCACAGGTATGGGGGTGGGTGGGGGTGTGACTCACTCACTCACCCACTGATTCACTCACTCACTCACCCACTCACTGATTCACTCACTCACTCGCTGATTCACTCACTCACTCACTGGCTCACTGATTCACTCACCCACTCACCCACTCACTGATTCACTCACTCACTCACCCACTCACCCACTCGCTCAGTCGCTCACTCGCTGATTCACTCACTCACTCACTGGCTCACTGATTCACTCACCCACTCACCCACTCACTGATTCACTCACTCACCCACCCACTCACTCACCCACCCACCCACTCACCCACTCACTCACTCACTGAGTGACTCACTCGCTCACTCACTCACTGAGTGACTCACTCACTGAGTGACTCACTCACTGAGTGACTCACTCGCCCAGACGCACTACCGCTACGGGATCAAGCCTGAGTGGCTCGTGATACACCGTGTGTTGGTGCACAGATGTGGGGGTGGGTGGGGGTGTGACTCACTCACTCACTCGCTGATTCACTCACTCACTCACCCACTCACTGATTCACTCACTCACTCGCTGATTCACTCACTGATTCACTCACTGATTCACTCACTCGCTCACCCACTCACATACTCGCTCAGTCGCTCACTGATTCACTCACTCACTCACATACCCACTCACCCACTCACCCACTCACTCACTCACTCACCCACCCATCCACTCACTCACCCACTCACTCACTCACTCACCCACCCATCCACTCACTCACCCACTCACTCACTCACTCACCCACTCACTCACTCACTGAGTGACTCACTCGCTCGCTCACTCACTGAGTGACTCACTCACTGAGTGACTCACTCACTGAGTGACTCACTCGCCCAGACGCACTACCGCTACGGGATCAAGCCTGAGTGGCTCGTGATACACCGTGTGTTGGTGCACAGGTATGGGGGTGGGTGGGGGTGTGACTCACTCACTCACTGACTCACTCACTCACTCACTGATTCACTCACTGATTCACTCACTCACTCACTGATTCACTCACTCACTCACTGATTCACTCACTCACTCGCTCAGTCGCTCACTGATTCGCTCCCTCGCTTGCTCACTCACCCACCCACTCACCCACTCACTCACTCACTGATTCACTCGCTGATTCACTCACCCACTCACTGATTCACTCACTCACTCACCCACTCACTCACTCACTCACCCACTCATTCACTCACCCACTCACCCACTCGCTCAGTCGCTCACTCGCTGATTCACTCACTCACTCACCCACTCACCCACTCGCTCAGTCGCTCACTCGCTGATTCACTCACTCACTCACTGATTCACTCACTCGCTCGCTCACTCACTCACTCACTCGCCCACTCACTCACTCACCCAATCACTCACTCACCCACTCACTCGCTCACTCACTCACCCACTCACTCACCCACTCACTCACTCACCCACTCACTCACTCACCCACCCACCCACTCACTGAGTGACTCACTCACTGAGTGAATCACTCGCCCAGACGCACTACCGCTACGGGATCAAGCCTGAGTGGCTCGTGATACACCGTGTGTTGGTGCATAGGTGTGGGGGTGGGTGGGGGTGTGACTCACTCACTCGCTCATTCACTCACTCACTCACTCGCTGATTCACTCACTGATTCACTCACTCACTCACTGATTCACTCACTCACTCGCCCACTCACTCACTCACTGATTCACTCACTCACTCACCCACCCACTCACTCACTCACCCACCCACTCACCCACTCACTCACTCACTGATTCACTCACCCACTCACTCACTCACCCACTCACTCACTCACTCACCCACTCACTCACTCGCTCACTCACTCATTCACTCACTCACCCACCCACTCACCCACTCACTCACTCACTGATTCACTCACCCACTCACTCACTCACCCACTCACTCACTCACCCACTCACCCACTCACCCACTCACTCACTCACTGATTCACCCACCCACTCACCCACTCACTCACTCACTGATTCACTCACTCACTCGCCCACTGATTCACTCGCTCACTCGCTGATTCACTCACTCACTCGCTCACTCACTCACCCACGCACTCACTCACCCACTCACTCACTCACCCACTCACCCACTCACTCACTGATTCACTCACTCACTCGCCCACTGATTCACTCGCTCACTGATTCACTCGCTCACTGATTCACTCGCTCACTGATTCACTCGCTCACTGATTCACTCGGTCGCTCGCTCACTCGCTCACTCATTCACTCGCTCACTCAATCGCTCACTCACTCATTCACTCACTCACTCGCTCACTCACTCGTTCACTCACTCACTCATTCACTCACTCACCCACTCACTCACTCACCCACTCACTCACCACTCATTCACTCACTCACTCGCTCGCCCATTCACTCACTCGTGATGGTGGTTGTATTGGTGGTTGTGTTGGTGGTTGTGGTGGTGGTTGTGGTGGTGGTGGTGGTTCTGTTGTGCTGGTGGTTGTGGCGGTCGTGGTTGCGGTGGTGATTGTGGTGGTGATTGCGGTTGTTGTGGTTGTGGTGGTTGTTGTTGTGGTGGTTGTTGTGGTGGTTGTTGTGGTGGTTGTGGTGGTTGTTGTGGTGGTTGTTGTTGTGGTGGTTGTTGTGGTGGTTGTTGTGGTGGTTGTGGTGGTTGTTGTGGTGGTTGTTGTGGTGGTTGTTGTGGCGGTTGTTGTGGTTGTTGTGGCGGTTGTTGTGGTTGTTGTTGTGGTGGTTGTTGTGGTTGTTGTGGTTGTTGTTGTGGTGGTTGTTGTGGTGGTTGTTGTGGTTGTTGTTGTGGTGGTTGTGGTGGTGGTTGTTGTGGTGGTTGTGGTGGTGGTGGTTGTGGTGGTGGTGGTTGTGGTGGTGATTTCGGTGTTTGTGTTGATTGATGTTGTTATTGTTGTTGTGGTGGTGGTTGTTGTTGTTGTGGTTTTGGTGTTTGTGTTGATTGTTGTTGTTGTGGTTGTTGTTATTGTTGTTGTGGTTGTTGTTGTTGTGGTTGTTGTTGTTATTGTTGTGGTGGTGGTTGTGGTGGTGATTTCCGTGTTTGTGTTGATTGTTGTTGTTGTAGTTGTTGTGGTTGTTGTGGTTGTTGTTGTTGTGGTTGTTGTGGTTGTTGTTGTGGTGGTGGTTGTTGTGGTGATTTCAGTGTTTGTCTTGATTGATGTTGTTGTTATTGTTGTTGTGGTTGTTGTTGTTGTGGTGGTGGTGGTTGTTGTGGTGATTTCAGTGTTTGTGTTGATTGATGTTGTTATTGTTGTTGTGATTGTTGTTGTGGTGGTGGTTGTGGTGGTTGTTGTGGTGGTGATTTCGGTGTTTGTGTTGATTGATGTTGTTGTTGTTATTGTTGTGGTTGTTGTTGTTGTTGTTGTGGTGGTGATTGTGTTGTGGTTGTTGTGGTTGTTGTGGTTGTTGTGGTGGTGGTTGTTGTGGTGGTGGTGATTTCAGTGTTTGTGTTGATTGATGTTGTTGTTATTGTTGTTGTTGTGGTTGTTGTTGTTGTTGTTGTGGTTGTTGTGGTGGTGGTGGTTGTGGTGGTGATTTCGGTGTTTGTGTTGATTGTTGTTGTTGTGGTTGTTGTAGTGGATGTGGTGGTGGTGGTGATTTCGGTGTTTGTGTTGATTGTTGTTGTGGTGGTGGTGGTGATTTCAGTGTTTGTGTTGATTGATGTTGTTATTGTTGTTGTGGTTGTTGTGGTGGTGGTGGTTGTTGTGGTGGTGGTGATTTCAGTGTTTGTGTTGATTGTTGTTGTTGTGGTTGTGGTGGTGGTGATTTCAGTGTTTGTGTTGATTGATGTTGTTATTGTTGTTGTGGTTGTTGTTGTTGTGGTGGTGGTGGTGATTTCAGTGTTTGTGTTGATTGATGTTGTTATTGTTGTTGTGGTTGTTGTGGTGGTGGTGGTGATTTCAGTGTTTGTGTTGATTGATGTTGTTGTTATTGTTGTTGTGGTTGTTGCTGTGGTGGTGGTGGTGGTGGCGTAGTGTGGACAGGAAGGGCAACCTGCTCTACCTGATCAAGTGGAGGGACCTTGCCTATGACCAGAGCACATGGGAGAAGGAGGATTTGGACATTCCAGACTACGAGCTCCACCGTACCCTATACTGGAACCAGCGGTGGGGAGCGCTTACAGCTCACTCACTCACTTACACACTCACTTACACACTCACTTACACACTCACCTACACACTTACACACTCACCTACACACTCACTCACTTACACACTCACTCACTTACACACTCACTTACACACTCACTTACACACTCACTCACTTACACACTCACCTACACACTCACTCACCCACTCACTTACACACTCACTCACTCACTTACTCACTCACCTACACACTCACTCACCCACTCACTTACACACTCACTTACACACTCACTCACTCACTTACACACCCACTTACACACTCACTCACTTACACACTCACTCACTTACACACTCACTCACCTACACACTCACTTACACACTCACTTACACACTTACACACTCACTTACACACTCACTTACACACTCACTCACTTACACACCCACTTACACACTCACCCACTTACACACTCACTTACACACTCACTTACACACTCACTCACTTACACACTCACTTACACACTCACTCACTCACTTACACACTCACTTACACACTCACTTACACACTCACTCACTTACACACTCACTCACTTACACACTCACTTACACACTCACTCACTTACACACTCACTTACACACTCACTTACACACTCACTCACTCACCCACTCACTCACTCACTCACTTACACACCCACTTACACACTCACTCACTTACACACTCACTCACTTACACACTCACTTACACACTCACTCACTTACACACTTACTTACACACTCACTCACTTACACACTCACCCACTTACACACTCACTCACTTACACACTCACTTACACACTCACTTATTTACACACTCACTTACACACTCACTCACTTACACACTCACTTACACACTCACTCACTTACACACTCACTTACACACTCACTTACACACTCACTTACTTACACACTCACTCACTTACATACTCACTTACACACTCACTTACACACTCACTCACTCACCCACTTACACACTCACCCACTTACACACTCACTTACACACTCACTCACTTACACACTCACTTACACACTCACTCACTTACACACTCACTTACACACTCACTCACTTACACACTCACTTACACACTCACTCACTCACTTACACACTCACTCACTTACACACTCACTTACACACTCACTTACACACTCACCTACACACTCACTCACCCACTTACACACTCACTCACTTACACACTCACTTACTTACACACTCACTTACACACTCACTTACACACTCACTCACTCACTTACACACCCACTTACACACTCACTCACTTACACACTCACTCACTTACACACTCACCCACTTACACACTCACTTACTCACTTACACACTCACTTACACACTCACTTACACACTCACTCACTTACCCACTTACACACTCACTCACTTACACACTCACTCACTTACACACTCACTCACTTACACACTCACTCACACACTCACTTACACACGCACTTACACACTCACTTATACACTCACTCACTCACTTACACACTCACCTACACACTCACTTACACACTTACACACTCACCTACTTACACACTCACCCACTTACACACTCACTTACACACTCACTTACACACTCACTCACTCACTTACACACTCACTCACTTACACACTCACCTACTCACTCACTCACTTACACACTCACTCACTTACACACTCACCTACTCACTCACTCACTTACACACTCACCTACACACTCACCCACTTACACACTCACTCACTTACACACTCACTTACACACTCACTTACGCACTCACTCACTTACACACTCACTCACTTACACACTCACTCACTTACACACTCACCTACACACTCACTCACCCACTTACACACTCACTCACTTACACACTCACCTACACACTCACTCACTCACTTACACACTCACTCACTTACACACTCACCTACACACTCACTCACTCACTTACACACTCACCTACACACTGACTCACTCACTTACACACTCACCTACACACTCACTCACTCACTTACACACTCACCTACTCACTCACTCACACACTTACACACTCACTCACTTACACACTCACCTACACACTCACTCACCCACTTACACACTCACCTACACACTCACTCACCCACTTACACACTCACTCACTTACACACTCACCTACACACTCACTCACTTACACACTCACCTACACACTCACTCACCCACTTACACACTCACTCACTTACCCACTCACCTACACACTCACTCACTCACTTACTCACTCACCCACTCACTCAGCCACTCACTCAGTCACTCACTCACATACTCACTCACCTACTCACTCACCACTCACACACTCACCCACCCACTCACCCACTTACACACTCACTCACTTACACACTCACCTACACAATCACTCACTCACTCACTCAGCCACTCACTCAGTCACTCACTCACCTACTCACTCACTCACTCACCCACCCACTCACTCACCTACTCACTCACCTACTCACTCACCACTCACACACTCACTCACACACTCACTCAGCCACTCACTCAGTCACTCACTCACCTACTCACTCACTCACTCACACACTCACTCACTCACTCACACACTCACCTACACACTCACTCACTTACTCACCCACTCACTCAGCCACTCACTCAGTCACTCACTCACCTACTCACTCACTCACTCACCCACTCACTCACTCACCTACTCACTCACCTACTCACTCACCACTCACACACTCACCCACCCACTCACCCACTCACACACTCACTGACTCACACACTCACCTACTCATTCACCACTCACTCACTCACTCACCTACTCACTCACCTACTCACTCACACACTCACACACTCACTGACTCACTCACCTACTCACTCACCTACTCACCTACTCACTCACCTACTCACTTACCTACTCACTCACTCACTAACTGACTCACTCACTGACTCACTCACCTACTCACTCACTTACACACTCACCACCCACTCACTCACCACTCACTCACTCACTCACACACTCACTCATTCACCCACTCACTCACTCACCGCTCGCTCACTCACCACTCACTCACTCACTCACCTACTCACTCACCTACTCACTCACCACTCACCCACTCACTCACTCACTCACCTACTCATTCACCTACTCACTCACCACTCACTCACTCACTCACACACTCACTCACCCACTCACTCACTCACACACTCACTCACCCACTCACTCACTCACTGACTTACACACTCACCTACTCACTCACTCACTCACTGACTCACTCACTCACGACTCACTCACTCACTCACCACTCACTCACCCACTCACCCATTCGTTAACCCACTCACCCATTCGCTCACCCACTCACTCACTCACTCACCCACTCACTCACCTACTCACTCACCACTCACTCACTCACACACTCACTCACTCACTTACTCACCACTCACTCACTTACTCACTCACCCACTCACCCACTCACCCACTCACTCATTCACTCACCTACTCACTCACCTACTCACTCACCACTCACTCACCTACTCACCCACTCACTCACTCACTCACCTACTCACTCACCTACTCACTCACCACTCACTCACCACTCACTCACTCACTCACCCACTCACCCACCCACTCACTCACTCACCTACTCACTCACCTACTCACTCACCACTCACTCACTCACACACTCACTCACACACTCACACACTCACCCACCCACTCACTCACTCACTCACCTACTCACTCACCACTCACTCACTCACCACTCACTCACTCACTTACTCACTCACTCACCTACTCACTCACTCACTGACTCACTCACTCACTCACTGACACTCACCACTCACTCACCACTCACCCACTCACTCAGCCACTCACTCAGTCACTCAGCCACTCACTCACTCACACACTCACCTACTCACTCACCTACTCACTCACTCACCCACTCACTCACTCACCGCTCGCTCACTCACCACTCACTCACTCACTCACCTACTCACTCACCTACTCACTCACCACTCACCCACTCACTCACTCACTCACCTACTCACTCACCTACTCACTCACCACTCACTCACTCACTCACACACTCACCCACTCACTCACTCACACACTCACTCACTCACTGACTCACACACTCACCTACTCACTCACTCACTGACTCACTCACTCACCACTCACTCACTCACTCACCCACTCACTCACTCACCACTCACTCACTCACTCACACACTCACTCATTAACTTACTTACTCACCACTCACTCACTTACTCACTCACCCACTCACCCACTCACCACTCACTCATTCACTCACCTACTCACACACCCACTCACTCACTCACTCACGCACCACTCACTCACCACTCACTCACCACTCACTCACCCACTCACCCACTCACTCACTGACTCACCTACTTACTCACCCACTCACTCGCTCACTCTCTCACCCATTCGCCCACTCTCTCACCCACTCACTCGCCCACTCACCCACTCACTCACTCGCCCACTCACCCACTCACTCGCCCACTCTCTCACCCACTCACTCGCCCACTCTCTCACCCACTCACTCGCCCACTCTCTCACCCACTCACTCGCCCACTCACCCACTCACTCGCCCACTCTCTCACCCACTCACTCGCTCACTCTCTCACCCACTCACTCGCCCACTCACCAATTCATTCACCCACTCACCCACTCACTCGCCCACTCTTTCACCCACTCACTCGCCCACCCTCTCACCCATTCATTCACCCACTCTCTCACCCACTCACTCGCTCATTCTCTCACCCACTCACTCGCCCACACTCTCACCCACTCACTCGCCCACTCACCCATCCATTCGCCCACTCTCTCACCCACTCACTCGCTCACTCTCTCACCCACTCACTCGCCCACTCACCCACTCACTCGCTCACTCGCTCACTCGCTCACTCGCCCACTCACCCATTCATTCGCCCACTCTCTCACCCGCTCACTCGCCCACTCTCTCACCCACTCACTCGCCCACTCACCCATCCATTCGCCCACTCCCTCACCCATTCACTCGCCCACTCCCTCACCCATTCACTCGCCCACTCTCTCACCCACTCACTCGCCCACTCTCTCACCCACTCATTCACCCACTCTCTCACCCATTCATTCGCCCACTCTCTCACCCATTCATTCGCCCACTCACCCATTCACTCGCCCACTCTCTCACCCACTCACTCGCCCACTCTCTCACCCACTCACTCGCCCACTCTCTCATCCATTCATTCGCCCACTCTCTCACCCATTCATTCACCCACTCACCCATTCATTTGCCCACTCTCTCACCCATTCATTCACCCACTCACCCATTCATTCGCCCACTCTCTCACCCACTCATTCGCCCACTCTCTCACCCGCTCACTCGCCCACTCTCTCACCCATTCATTCGCCCACTCTCTCACCCATTCATTCACCCACTCACCCATTCATTCGCCCACTCTCTCACCCACTCACTCGCCCACTCTCTCACCCGCTCACTCGCCCACTCTCTCATCCATTCATTCGCCCACTCACCCATTCATTCGCCCACTCTCTCACCCGCTCACTCGCCCACTCTCTCACCCATTCATTCGCCCACTCACCCATTCATTCGCCCACTCTCTCACCCGCTCACTCGCCCACTCTCTCACCCACTCACTCGCCCACTCTCTCACCCATTCATTCGCTCACTCTCTCACCCACTCATTCGCCCACTCTCTCACCCACTCACTCGCCCACTCTCTCACCCACTCACTCGCTCACTCTCTCACCCATTCATTCGCCCACTCTCTCACCCACTCATTCGCCCACTCTCTCACCCATTCATTCGCCCACTCTCTCACCCATTCATTCGCCCACTCACCCATTCATTCGCCCACTCTCTCACCCACTCACTCGCCCACTCTCTCACCCACTCACTCGCCCACCCACTCACCCACTCACTCGCCCACTCACTCACTCACCCACTCACCCACCCACTCTCTCACCCACTCGCCCACTCTCTCACCCACTCACTCGCCCACTCACCCAACCCCTGTGACCCCGCCTTTACGCCCCCATGACCCCGCCTCATGACCCCACCCCGTGACCCCCACCCCGTGACCCCCACCCCGTGACCCCCACCCCGTGACCCCCTCGCACAGGGAGCTGATAATGGGTGAGGAAGGCCGACCAATCAAACGCCTTCTCAAGAAATCTGCAAGCGGTGGTGGTGGTGATGGTGGTGGTGGTGGTGGTGTTGGTGGTGGTGGTGGTGATGCTGGTGGTGGTGGTGATGGTGGTGGTGGTGATGGTTGCGGTAGTGGTGGTGGTGGTGATGGTGGTGCTGGTGGTGGTGGTGGCGGTGGTGGTGGTGGTGGCGGTGGTGATGGCGTTGGTGTTGGTGGTGGTGGTGGTGTTGGTGGTGGTGATGCTGGTGGTGTTGGTGGTGGCGGTGTTGGTGGTGGTGATGGTGTTGGTGGTGGTGGTGGTGGTGGCGGTGGTGGTGTTGATGGTGGTGGTGGTGGTGTTGGTGGTGATGCTAGTGGTGATGGTGGTGCTGGTGTTGGTGGTGGTGGTGTTGGTGTTGTTGGTGGTGGTGTTGGTGGTGTTGGTGGTGTTGGTGGTGTTGGTGTTGGTGGTGGTGTTGGTGGTGTTGGTGGTGGTGGTGGTGTTGGTGTTGGTGGTGGTGTTGGTGGTGGTGTTGGTGGTGGTGGGCGGAGAGCTGAATTTGAGAGACCACCAGATGCTCCCACCACGGACGTGAGAACCTCAACTACAAAATACACCACTACACTACATTATACACTACACTACTATACACTATATACTACACTATACACTACACTACATTATACACTACACTACTATACACTATATACTACACTATACACTACATTATACACTACACTACATTATACACTACTATACAAAATACACTACACTACTATACTACTGTATACTACACTATACACTACACTATATACTAAACACTACACTCACTATACACTACACTACTATACACTACACTACACTATACACTACACTACAAAATACACCACTACACTATACACTACACTACTATACACTACACTATATACTAAACACTACACTACAAAATACACCACTACACTACATTATACACTACACTACATTATGCTAAATTATACAGTATATACTACACTACACTATACATTACACTATACACTACACTACATTATACATATACACTACACTACAAAATACACCACTACACTACATTATACACTACACTACATTATACACTACACTACTATACACTATATACTACACTACAGTACACTATATACTACACTACACTATACACTACACTACTATACACTACACTACATTATACACTACACTACATTATACTAAATTATACACTATATACTACACTACACTATACACTACAATACACTATACACTACACTATACACTACACTACATTATACACTACACTACATTATACACTACACTACTACACCACTACACTACATTATACTAAATTATACACTATATACTACACTACACTATACATTACACTATACACTACACACTACACTATACACTACATTATACACTACACTACATTATACACTACACTACATTATACTAAATTATACACTATATACTACACTACACTATACATTACACTATACACTACACTATATTATACATACACACTATACACTACACTACAAAATACACAACTACACTACATTATACACTACTACACTACACTATACTACTACCCCACTACATTATACACTACACTACATTATACACTACACTATACACTACACTACATTATACCACTACACCACTATGCACTATATACTACACCACTATATACTACACTATACACTACACTATTAACTATACACTACACTATACACTACTATACACTACACTACATTATACAATACACTTTACATTATACACTGCACTATATACTATACACTACACAATACACTACACTACACTATACACTACCTTATAAACTACACTACATTATACACCACTACACTACATTATACACTACACTACTACACTACATTATACACTACACTACTATACACTACATTATACACTACTATACACTACACTACATTATACACAACACTATATACTATACACTACACTACATTATACACTATACACTACACTATACACTACACTCTACTATACACTACACTACTATACACTACATTATACACTACACTATACACTACACTATACACTACACTACTATACACTATACTACACTACACTATATACTATACAATACACTACTATACACTATACACTACACTATACACTACACTATACACTACACTACATTATACACTACACTACTGCACCACTATATACTACACTACACTATACACTACACTATACACCACTAGACTACATTATACACTACACTACTATACACTACACTACATTATACACTACACTACTACACTATACACTACACTACTACACCACTACACTATACACTACACTATACACTACATTATACACTACATTATACACTACACTACACTATACACTACACTACTACACCACTACATTATACACTACACTACATTATACACTGCACTACTATACACTATATACTACACTACATTATACACTACACTACTATACACTATATTATACACTACACTATATACTATACACTACACTATACACTACACTATACACTACATTATACACTACATTATACACCACTACACTACATTTTACACTACACTATACTACTACACCACTACATTATACACTACACTACATTATACACCACTACACTACATTATACACTACACTACTACACTACATTATACACTACACTACTATACACTACACTACTACACTACATTATACACTACACTACTATACACTACATTATACACTACTATACACTACACTACATTATACACTACACTATATACTATACACTACACTACATTATACACTATACACTACACTATACACTACACTACTATACACTACATCATACACTACACTATACACTACACTACACACTACACTACATTATACACTACACTACTACACCACTATATACTACACTACACTATACACTACGCTATACACCAATACACTACATTATACACTACACTACTATACACTACACTACATTATACACTACACTACTACACTATACACTACACTACTACACCACTACACTATACACTACACTATACACTACATTATACACTACATTATACACTACACTACTACATTATACACTACACTATATTATACACTACACTACTATACACTGCATTATACACTACACTACTATACACTATATTATACACTACACTATATACTATACACTACACTATACACTACACTATACACTACACTATGATACACTACACTACATTATACACCACTACACTACACTATACACTTACACTACTACACCACTACATTATACACTACACTACTATACACTACATTATACACTACACTACATTATACACCACTACACTACATTACACTACACTACTACACCACTACATTATACACTACACTACATTATAGACCACTACACTACATTACACTACACTACTACACCACTACATTATACACTACACTACATTATAGACCACTACAATATACACTACACTACACTATACACTACACTACTATACACTATATACTACACTACACTATACACTACACTACTATACACTACACTACTATACACTATATACTACACTACACTATACACTACACTATACACCACTACACTACACTATACACTACACTATACACCACTACACTACATTATACACTACTAGACCACTACATTATATACTACACTACATTATAGACCACTACACTACACTATACACTACACTACACTATACACCACTACACTACACTATACATTACACTACTACACACTACATACTACACTACACTATATACTCTACACTACACTATACACTACACTATACAATACACTACTATACACTACACTACATTATACACCACAACACTACACTATACACTACACCACTACACTTTACACTACACTACATTATACACCACTACATTATACACTACATTATACACTACACTATACACCACTACACTACACTATACACTACACTACACTATACACCACTACACTACACTATACACTACACTATACACCACTACACTACACTATACACGACACTACTATACACTACATTATACACTACACTACATTTTACACCACTACACTACATTATACACTACACTATACACTACACTATACACTACAAAATACACCAATACACTATACTACACACTATACACTACATTATACACTACACTACATTATACACCACTACACTACAGTATACACTACAATACTGCACTACACTATACACTACACTACACTATACACTACTACACTATACACTACACTACACTACACGACTACACCACTAATCTATATACTATACACTACACTATACACTACACTACTACACTACACTATACACTACACTACTACACCACTACACCATGCACTATACACTACAATATACACTACACTACATTATACATCACTACACTACAGTATATACTACACTACTACACTACACTATACACTACACTATACACTGCACTACTACACTACACTATACACTACACTATACACTATACACTACACTATACTGCACTATATACTACACTACTACACCACTACACTATATACTATACACTACACTACACTATACACTACACTACTACACTACATTATACACTACACTACATTATACACCACTACACTATAGTATACACTACACTACTACACTACATTATACACTACATTACATTATACACTACTACACCACTACACTACATTATACACTACTACACTTCTACACTACACTATATACTACACTACTACACTACATTATACACTACTACACTACACTATACACTACTACACTACATTACACACTACACTACATTATACACCACTACACTACAGTATACACTACACTACTACACTACATTATACACTACACTATATTATACACCACTAAACTACAGTATACACTACACTACTACACTACATTATACACTACATTATACACTACTACACCACTACACTATATACTACACTACACTACATTATACACCACCACACTACAGTATACACTACACTACTACACTACATTATACACTACATTATATACCACTACACTACATTATACACTACACTACAGTATACACTACACTACATTATACACTACACTACTACACTATACAGTACACTACATTATACACTACTACACCACTACACTACACTATATGCTACACTACTACACTACACTACTATACACTACACTACATTATGCACTACACTATACACTACACTACTATACACTACACTATACACTATACTACTATACACTACATTATACACTATGCTACAATATACACTACACTACTACACTATACACTACACTACTATACACTACACTATACACTACATGGGCCCGCCCACCCTCCTTTCCCACCCCACCCACCGTATCCACCCACCCCACCCACAGTACCCACCCACCCACAGCACCCACCCACAGTACCCACCCACAGCACCCACCCACAGTACCCACCCACAGTACCCACCCACAGCACCCACCCACCCACAGTACCCACCCACAGCACCCACAGCACCCACCCACCCACAGTACCCACCCACCCACAGTACCCACCCACAGTACCCACCCACAGTACCCACCCACAGTACCCACCCACCCACAGCACCCACCCACCCACAGCACCCACCCACCCACAGTACCCACCCACAGTACCCACCCACAGTACCCCACCCACCCACAGTACCCACCCACAGTACCCACCCACCCACAGTATCCACCCACAGTACCCACCCACCCACAGTACCCACCCACCCACAGCACCCACCCACAGTACCCACCCACCCACAGTACCCACCCACAGCACCCACCCACAGTAGCCACCCACCCACAGTAGCCACCCACAGTACCCACCCACAGTACCCACCCACAGTACCCACCCACCCACCCACAGTACCCACCCACAGTACCCACCCACAGTACCCACCCACAGTACCCACCCACCCACAGTACCCACCCACAGCACCCACAGTACCCACCCACAGTACCCACCCACAGTACCCACCCACAGCACCCACCCACCCACAGTACCCACCCACAGTACCCACCCACAGTACCCACCCACAGCACCCACCCACAGCACCCACCCACAGTACCCACCCACCCACAGTACCCACCCACAGTACCCACCCACCCACAGTACCCACCCACAGCACCCACCCACAGTACCCACCCACCCACAGTACCCACCCACAGTACCCACCCACCCACAGCACCCACCCACCCACAGTACCCACCCACCCACAGTACCCACCCACAGTACCCACCCACAGTACCCACCCACAGTACCCACCCACCCACAGTACCCACCCACAGTACCCACCCACCCACAGCACCCACCCACCCACAGTACCCACCCACCCACAGTACCCACCCACAGCACCCACAGTACCCACCCACAGTACCCACCCACAGTACCCACCCACAGCACCCACCCACCCACAGCACCCACCCACAGCACCCACCCACAGTACCCACCCACAGTACCCACCCACAGTACCCACCCACCCACAGTACCCACCCACAGTACCCACCCACAGTACCCACCCACAGTACCCACCCACCCACAGTACCCACCCACAGCACCCACCCACAGCACCCACCCACCCACAGCACCCACCCACAGTACCCACCCACCCACCCACAGTATCCACCCACAGTACCCACCCACCCACAGTACCCACCCACCCACAGCACCCACCCACAGTACCCACCCACCCACAGTACCCACCCACAGCACCCACCCACAGTAGCCACCCACCCACAGTAGCCACCCACAGTACCCACCCACAGTACCCACCCACAGTACCCACCCACCCACCCACAGTACCCACCCACCCACAGTACCCACCCACAGCACCCACCCACAGTAGCCACCCACCCACAGTAGCCACCCACAGTACCCACCCACAGTACCCACCCACAGTACCCACCCACCCACCCACAGTACCCACCCACAGTACCCACCCACAGTACCCACCCACAGTACCCACCCACCCACAGTACCCACCCACAGCACCCACCCACAGCACCCACCCACAGTACCCACCCACAGTACCCACCCACCCACAGTACCCACCCACAGTACCCACCCACAGTACCCACCCACCCACAGTACCCACCCACAGCACCCACCCACAGCACCCACCCACAGTACCCACCCACAGTACCCACCCACCCACAGTACCCACCCACAGCACCCACCCACCCACAGTACCCACCCACAGTACCCACCCACAGTACCCACCCACCCACAGTACCCACCCACAGTACCCACCCACCCACAGCACCCACCCACCCACAGTACCCACCCACCCACAGTACCCACCCACAGCACCCACAGTACCCACCCACAGTACCCACCCACAGTACCCACCCACAGCACCCACCCACCCACAGCACCCACCCACAGCACCCACCCACAGTACCCACCCACAGTACCCACCCACAGTACCCACCCACAGTACCCACCCACCCACAGTACCCACCCACAGTACCCACCCACCCACAGTACCCACCCACAGCACCCACCCACAGCACCCACCCACCCACAGCACCCACCCACAGTACCCACCCACCCACCCACAGTACCCACCCACCCACAGCACCCACCCACAGTACCCACCCACAGTACCCACCCACCCACAGTACCCACCCACAGCACCCACCCACCCACCCACAGCACCCACCCACCCACAGTACCCACCCACAGTACCCACCCACAGTACCCACCCACAGCACCCACCCACAGCACCCACCCACAGTACCCACCCACAGCACCCACCCACAGCACCCACAGTACCCACCCACAGTACCCACCCACAGTACCCACCCACAGCACCCACCCACAGTACCCACCCACAGCACCCACCCACAGTACCCACCCACCCACAGTACCCACCCACAGTACCCACCCACAGTACCCACCCACAGCACCCACCCACAGCACCCACCCACCCACAGCACCCACCCACAGTACCCACCCACCCACCCACCCACAGTACCCACCCACCCACAGCACCCACCCACAGTACCCACCCACAGTACCCACCCACCCACAGTACCCACCCACAGCACCCACCCACCCACCCACAGCACCCACCCACCCACAGTACCCACCCACAGTACCCACCCACAGTACCCACCCACAGCACCCACCCACAGCACCCACCCACAGTACCCACCCACAGCACCCACCCACAGCACCCACAGTACCCACCCACAGTACCCACCCACAGTACCCACCCACAGCACCCACCCACAGTACCCACCCACAGCACCCACCCACAGTACCCACCCACCCACAGTACCCACCCACAGTACCCACCCACAGTACCCACCCACAGCACCCACCCACAGTACCCACCCACCCACAGCACCCACCCACAGTACCCACCCACAGTACCCACCCACAGTACCCACCCACCCACAGTACCCACCCACAGTACCCACCCACAGTACCCACCCACCCACAGTACCCACCCACAGTACCCACCCACAGTACCCACCCACCCACCCACAGTACCCACCCACCCACAGCACCCACCCACAGTACCCACCCACCCACAGTACCCACCCACAGTACCCACCCACCCACAGTACCCACCCACCCACAGTACCCACCCACCCACCCCCTGTCACCCACCGACTCTCCCCGCGTAGCCCACGGTAAAGTACGACGAGCAGCCCCTCTAGGTGACGTCTACAGTACCCACCCACAGTACCCACCCACAGTACCCACCCACCCACCCACAGTACCCACCCACCCACCCACAGTACCCACCCACCCACAGTACCCACCCACCCACCCCCTGTCACCCACCGACTCTCCCCGCGTAGCCCACGGTAAAGTACGACGAGCAGCCCCTCTAGGTGACGTCTACAGTACCCACCCACAGTACCCACCCACAGTACCCACCCACAGTACCCACCCACCCACAGTACCCACCCACAGTACCCACCCACAGTACCCACCCACCCACAGTACCCACCCACAGCACCCACAGTACCCACCCACCCACAGTACCCACCCACCCACCCACAGTACCCACCCACCCACCCCCTGTCACCCACCGACTCTCCCCGCGTAGCCCACGGTAAAGTACGACGAGCAACCGCTCTGGGTGACGTCTACCGGCGGATTGCTACACCCCTACCAGCTGGAGGGCCTCAACTGGCTGAGATTCTCCTGGGCGCAGGGCACGGACACCATCCTGGCCGACGAGATGGGATTGGGCAAAACGGTGCAGACTATCGTGTTCCTGTACTCACTCTACAAGGAGGTGGGTGGCTGGGTGGGTGGGTGGGTGAGTGGGTTGGTGGGTGGGTGAGTGGGTAGGTGGGTGGGTGGGTGAGTGGGTGGGTTGGTGAGTGGGTGGGTAGGTTGGTGGGTGGGTAGGTGAGTGGGTGGGTAGGTGGGTGGGTAGGTGAGTGGGTGGTTATGTGGGTAGGTGGGTGGGTGGGTAGGTGAGTGGGTGGGTGAGTGGGTGGGTGAGTGGGTGAGTGAGTGGGTAGGTGGGTAGGTTGGTGAGTGGGTGGGTGGGTGAGTGGGTGGGTAGGTGAGTGGATGGGTGGGTAGGTTGGTGAGTGAGTGGGTGTGTGAGTGGGTGGGTGGGTAGGTGAGTGGGTGGGTAGGTTGGTGAGTGGGTGGGTGGGTGAGTGGGTGGGTGAGTGGGTGGGTATGTGGTTGGGTGGGTGAGTGGGTGGGTGAGTGGGTGAGTGGGTGGGTAGGTGGGTGGCTGGGTGGGTGAGTGGGTGAGTGGGTAGGTGAGTGGGTGGGTGAGTGGTTGGGTGAGTGGGTGGGTAGGTGGGTGGGTGGGTAGGTGAGTGGGTGGGTGGGTGTGTAGGTGAGTGGGTGGGTGAGTGGGTAGGTGGGTGGGTGGGTGGGTAGGTAGGTGAGTGGGTGGGTAGGTGGGTAGGTGAGTAGGTGGGTGAGTGGTTGGGTGAGTGGGTAGGTGAGTGGGTGGGTAGGTGAGTGGGTGGGTAGGTGAGTGGGTGGGTAGGTGAGTGGGTGAGTGGATGGGTAGGTGAGTGGGTGGCTGGGTGGGTACGTGAGTGGGTGGGTGAGTGAGTGGGTGGGTGAGTGGGTGGGTGGTGATGGTGGTATTTGTGGCGGATACCATGGTTGTTGTGGTTGTTGTGGTGGTTGTGTTGATGGTTGTTGTGGAGGTGGTGGTGGTTGTTGTGGTTGTTGTGGTGGTTGTGGTGATGGTGGTTGTTGTGGTGATGGTGGTTGTTGTGGTTGTTGTGGTGGTTGTGGTGATGGTTGTTGTTGTGGTGATGGTGGTTGTTGTGGTTGTTGTTGTGGTTGTGGTGATGGTTGTTGTTGTTGTTGTGATGGTTGTGATGGTGATTGTTGTTGTGATGGTTGTGATGGTGGTTGTTGTGGTGGTTGTGATAGTGGTTGTGGTGGTGATGGTGGTTGTTGTTGTGGTGGTTGTGGTGATGGTGGTTATTGTGATGGTTGTTGTTGTGATGGTTGTTGTTGTTGTTGTTGTGATGGTTGTGATGGTGGTTGTTGTGATGATGGTGGTTGTTGTTTGTTGTGGTTGCTGTGACCGTGCACCCCCCAGGGCCACTCCAAGGGGCCCTTCCTCGTCAGCGCCCCCCTCTCCACCATCATCAACTGGGAGCGTGAGTTTGAGGCCTGGGCCCCAGGCTTCTATGTCGTCACTTACACGGGCGACCGCCACAGCCGCGGGGTCGTGCGGCAACATGACTTCTCCTTCGACGGCGGTGTCGGACGCGCCGGCAAGAAGCCCTTCCGCATCAAGGTGGCTCGCTCGCTCGCTCGGTGGCTCACTCAGTGGCTCAGCGACTCGCTCGGTGGCTCGCTCAGTGACTCGCTCGCTCGCTCGGTGGCTCGGCGACTCGCTCGGTGGCTCGCTCAGTGACTCGCTCGGTGACTCGCTCGCTCGGTGGCTCGCTCAGTGACTCGCTCGCTCGGTGGCTCGCTCAGTGACTCGCTCGCTCGGTGGCTCGCTCAGTGACTCGCTCGCTCGCTCGGTGACTCGCTCAGTGACTCGCTCGGTCGCTCGGTGGCTCACTCAGTGACTCGCTCACTCGCTCGGTGGCTCGCTCAGTGACTCGCTCGGTCGCTCGCTCGGTGGGCGACTCGCTCGGTCGCTCGTTGGATCGGTGGCTCGCTCAGTCGCTCGGTGGCTCAGTGGCTCGCTCGCTCGCTCGCTCGTTGGGCGACTCGCTCGCTCGCTCGGTGGGCGACTCGCTCGGTCGCTCGTTGGATCGGTGGCTCGCTCAGTCGCTCGGTGGCTCAGTGGCTCGCTCGCTCGCTCGTTGGGCGACTCGCTCGGTCGCTCGGTGGGCGACTTGCTCGGTCGCTCGCTCGGTGGGCGACTCGCTCGCTCGCCCGTTGGATCGGTGGCTCGGTCGGTCTCTCGGTGGCTCAGTCGGTCAGTGGCTCGCTGGCTCGCTCGGTGGTTTGCTCGCTCGCTCGCTCGGTGGCTCGGAGGCTCGGTGGGCGACTCGCTCGGTCGCTCGCTTGGTCGCTCGGTGGTCGACTCGCTCGCTCGCTCGGTCACTCGTTGGATCGGTGGCTCGGTCGCTTGGTGGTTCGTTTGGTCTCTTGGTTGGTGGCTCGGTAGTTCGGTGGCTCGGTCGGTGGCTCAGTGGCTCGGTGGGTCGCTTGGTGGATTGGTTGGTCACTCGGTGGTTCGGTGGCTCGGTGGCTCAGTCAGTCAGTGGCTCAGTCGGTCCCTCGGTGGCTCAGTCGGTCAGTGGCTCGGTGGCTCGGTCAGTCAGTGGCTCGCTGGCATAGTCGGTCAGTGGCTCGGTGGCTCGGTCAGTCAGTGGCTCGCTGGCTTAGTCGGTCAGTGGCTCGGTGGCTCGGTCAGTCAGTGGCTCGCTGGCATAGTCGGTCAGTGGCTCGGTGGCTCGGTCAGTCAGTGGCTCGCTGGCTTAGTCGGTCAGTGGCTCGGTGGCTCGGTCAGTCAGTGGCTCGCTGGCATAGTCGGTCAGTGGCTCGGTGGCTCGGTCAGTCAGTGGCTCGCTGGCTTAGTCGGTCAGTGGCTCGGTGGCTCGGTCAGTCAGTGGCTCGCTGGCTTAGTCGGTCAGTGGCTCGGTGGCTCGGTCAGTCAGTGGCTCGCTGGCTTAGTCGGTCAGTGGCTTGGTGGCTCGGTCAGTCAGTGGCTCGCTGGCTCAGTCAGTCAGTGGCTTGCTGGCTCGGTCGGTCAGTGGCTTGGTCGGTCTCTCGCTGGCTCAGTCAGTCAGTGGCTCGGTGGCTCTGTCAGTCTGCCCACAGAAGGCCACACCCCCTGACGCGTTGTGGCCAATCAGCTGCTGGATGGAGGGCCCACCCATCCCACCCACCCCCCCTCCCCACCCCCCCTCCCCCCTCCCCCCCCAGGGCGGCCCCCCACGCCGTTCGCCATCTCGCGAGCACAGCAAATATTGTGGTGGTCACCGGTCCACTCACACTGCAGGCTGACTCACCTGTCATCACCTCCCGTGGTCACCGGTCCACTCACACTGCAGGCTGACTCCCCCTGTCACTAATTCCCGTGTCCACCAGTCCACTCACACTGCAGGCTGACTCCCCCTGTCATCACCTCCCGTGGTCACCGGTCCACTCACACTGCAGGCTGACTCCCCCTGTCACTAATTCCCGTGTCCACCAGTCCACTCACACTGTTGGCTGACTCCCCTTGTCATCACCTCCCGTGGCCACCAGTCCACTCACACTGCAGGCTGAGGCCACCAGTCCACTCACACTGTTGGCTGACTCCCCCTGTCATCACCTCCCGTGGTCACCAGTCCACTCACACTGCAGGCTGACTCCCCTGTCATCACCTCCCGTGGTCACCAGTCCACTCACACTGCAGGCTGACTCCCCTGTCATTACCTCCCGTGGCCACCAGTCCACTCACACGGCAGGCTGACTCCCCTGTTACTACCTCCCGTGGTCACCAGTCCACTCACACTGCAGGCTGACTCCCCTGTCATTACCTCCCGTGGCAACCAGTCCACTCACACTGCAGGCTGACTCACCTGTCATTACCTCCAGAGGCCACCAGTCCACTCACACCGCAGGCTGACTCACCTGTCACGACCTCCCGTGGCCACCAGTCCACTCACACTCACAGCTGACTCCCCCTGTCACTAATTCCCGTGGCCACCAGTCCACTCACACTGTAGGCTGACTCGCCCTGTCATCACCTCCCGTGGCCACCAGTCCATTCACACTGCAGGCTGACTCACCTGTCATCACCTCCAGTGGCCACCAGTCCACTCACACTGCAGACTGACTCACCTGTCATTACCTCCAGAGGCCACCAGTCCACTCACACCGCAGGCTGACTCCCCTGTCATTACCTCCCGTGGCCACCAGTCCACTCAGACTGTAGGCTGACTCGCCCTGTCATTACTTCCCATGGTCACCGGTCCACTCACACTGCAGGCTGACTCTCCTGTCATCACCTCCCGTGGCCACCAGTCCACTCACACTGCAGGCTGACTCACCTGTCATCACCTCCCGTGGCCACCAGTCCACTCACACTGCAGGCTGACTCTCCTGTCATCACCTCCCGTGGTCACCAGTCCACTCACACTGCAGACTGACTCTCCCGTCATCACCTCCCGTGGCCACCAGTCCACTCACACTGCAGGCTGACTCCCCTGTCATCACCTCCCGTGGCCACCAGTCCACTCACACTGCAGACTGACTCCTCTGTCATCACCTCCCGTGGCCACTAGTCCACTCACACTGCAGGCTGACTCCCCCTGTCACTACCTCCCATGGTCACCAGTCCACTCACACTGCAGGCTGACTCACCTGTCATCACCTCCCGTGGTCACCAGTCCACTCACACTCACAGCTGACTCCCCCTGTCACTACCTCCCGTGGTCACCGGTCCACTCACACTGCAGGCTGAGGCCACCAGTCCACTCACACTGCAGGCTGACTCCCCTGTCACTACCTCCCGTGGGCCACCAGTCCACTCACACTGCAGGCTGACTCACCCTGTCACTACCTCCCGTGGCCACCAGTCCACTCACACTGCAGGCTGACTCACCTGTCATTACCTCCAGTGGCCACCAGTCCACTCACACTGTTGGCTGACTCACCCTGTCACTACCTCCCGTGGCCACCAGTCCACTCACACTTCAGGCTGAGGCCACCAGTCCACTCACACTGCAGGCTGACTCCTCTGTCATCACCTCCCGTGGCCACCAGTCCACTCACACTGCAGGCTGACTCCTCTGTCATCACCTCCCGTGGCCACCAGTCCACTCACACTGCAGGCTGAGGCCACCAGTCCACTCACACTGCCGGCTGACTCGCCCTGTCACTACCTCTCGTGGCCACCAGTCCACTCACACCGCCAGCTGACTCCCCCTGTCATCACCTCCCGTGGCCACCAGTCCACTCACACTGCAGGCTGACTCCGCTGTCACTACCTCCAGTGGTCACCAGTCCACTCACACTGCAGGCTGACTCACCTGTCATCACCTCCCGTGGTCACCAGTCCACTCACACTCACAGCTGACTCCCCTGTCATTACCTCCCATGGCCACCAGTCCACTCACACTGTAGGCTGACTCCCCTGTCATCACCTCTTGTGGTCACCAGTCCACTCACACTGCAGGCTGACTCCCCTGTCATTACCTCCCGTGGCCACCAGTCCACTCACACTCACAGCTGACTCCCCTGTCATCACCTCCCGTGGTCACCAGTCCACTCACACTGCAGGCTGACTCGCCTGTCATTACCTCCCGTGGCCACCAGTCCACTCACACTGCAGGCTGACTCCTCTGTCATCACCTCCCGTGGTCACCAGTCCACTCACACTGCAGGCTGACTCCCCCTGTCATCACCTCCCGTGGCCACAAGTCCACTCACACTGCAGGCTGACTCCTCTGTCATCACCTCCCGTGGTCACCAGTCCACTCACACTGCAGGCTGACTCCCCCTGTCATCACCTCCCGTGGCCACCAGTCCACTCACACTGCAGGCTGACTCCCCCTGTCATCACCTCCCGTGGCCACCAGTCCACTCACACCGCCGGCTGACTCCCCCTGTCGCTCGGTGGCTCGTTCGGTGGCTGGGTCATTTGGTTGTTGGCTCGGTGGGTCATTGCGTTGGTAGTAACGCTGTGTTGTCGCCCCCAGGTCGGATATCTCACCACCCTTTGCCACCCCCCTGCATGATATCCCACGTGAGGTAAGCCGTGACAGCGATGATGGCTAAGCGTCTACGTCCCTTGGTT
Source organism: Petromyzon marinus (assembly GCF_048934315.1). Taxonomy (NCBI): domain Eukaryota; kingdom Metazoa; phylum Chordata; class Hyperoartia; order Petromyzontiformes; family Petromyzontidae; genus Petromyzon; species Petromyzon marinus. The sequence continues at coordinate 5,802,509 of NC_133741.1, read as the reverse complement.
TTCGAATTGCCTCCGAACACAATTGAGTTCATGAATGTTAAAAAAAGCATTCTGCTGAAGGAAGGGTGGCTCGGTGGCTCGGTGGCTCGGTGGCTCGGTGGCTCGGTGGCTCGGTGGCTCGGTGGCTCGGTGGCTCGGTCGGTGGCTCGGTGGCTCGGTGGCTCAGTCGGTGGCTCAGTCGGTGGCTCGGTGGCTCAGTCGGTGGCTCGGTGGCTCAGTGGCTCGGTGGCTCGGTCGGTGGCTCGGTGGCTCGGTGGCTCAGTCGGTGGCTCAGTCGGTGGCTCGGTGGCTCAGTCGGTGGCTCGGTGGCTCGGTGGCTCGGTCGGTGGCTCGGTGGCTCGGTGGCTCAGTCGGTGGCTCAGTGGCTCGGTGGCTCGGTGGCTCGGTGGCTCGGTGGCTCAGTCGGTGGCTCGGTGGCTCGGTGGCTCGGTGGCTCAGTCGGTGGCTCGGTGGCTCGGTGGCTCGGTGGCTCAGTCGGTGGCTCGGTGGCTCGGTGGCTCGGTGGCTCAGTCGGTGGCTCGGTGGCTCAGTCGGTGGCTCGGTGGCTCGGTGGCTCGGTCGGTGGCTCGGTGGCTCGGTGGCTCAGTCGGTGGCTCAGTGGCTCGGTGGCTCGGTGGCTCGGTGGCTCGGTGGCTCAGTCGGTGGCTCGGTGGCTCGGTGGCTCGGTGGCTCAGTCGGTGGCTCGGTGGCTCGGTGGCTCGGTCGGTGGCTCGGTGGCTCAGTGGCTCGGTGGCTCAGTCGGTGGCTCGGTGGCTCGGTGGCTCGGTGGCTCAGTCGGTGGCTCGGTGGCTCGGTGGCTCGGTGGCTCAGTCGGTGGCTCGGTGGCTCAGTCGGTGGCTCGGTGGCTCGGTGGCTCAGTCGGTGGCTCAGTGACTCGGTGGCTCGGTGGCTCAGTCGGTGGCTTGGTGGCTCAGTCGGTTAATCGGTGGCTCAGTCAGTCAGTCGTTGGCCTGGTTGGTCACTCGGTGACTCGGGGAGTGACTCGGTGAGTGACTCGGTGAGTGACTCGGTGAGTCATTCGGTGGCTCGGTGAGTGACTCGGTGAGTGACTCGGTGAGTGACTCGGTGGCTCGGTGAGTAACTCGGTGAGTGACTCGGTGAGTGGCTCGGTGACTCGATGAGTGACTCGGTGACTCGGTGAGTGGCTCAGTGAGTGGCTCGGTGAGTGGCTCGGTGAGTCACTCGGTGACTCGGTGAGTGACTCGGTGAGTGACTCGGTGACTCACTCGGTGACTCGGTGAGTAACTTGGTGAGTGACTCGGTGAGTGACTCGGTGACTCGATGAGTGACTCGGTGACTCGGTGAGTGGCTCGGTGAGTGGCTCGGTGAGTCACTCGGTGACTCGGTGAGTGACTCGGTGACTCAGTGAGTGACTCGGTGAGTGACTCGGTGAGTGGCTCGGTGAGTCACTCGGTGACTCGGTGAGTGACTCGGTGAGTGACTCGGTGACTCACTCGGTGACTCGGTGAGTGACTCGGTGAGTCACTCGGTGAGTGACTTGGTGAGTCACTCGGTGAGTCACTCACCAAGTCACTTGGTGGCTCGGTGAGTGACTCGGTGAGTGATTCGGTGGCTCGGTGAGTGACTCGGTGAGTGACTCGGTGACTCGGTGCGTGAGATCTCACCCCAGGTGAGACGCCTACCGGCTAGTCAGCGCTTTGTGGCCGTGTTGCTTTGTCGAGTTTGTCCACGAGTGGAAAGGTTCCCGGCGAATGACGCGTTGTGGCTCGATCGGTCGAGACACCGAGACACTGAGACACTGAGACACCGAGACACTGAGACACCGAGACACCGAGACACCGAGACACTGAGACACTGAGACACTGAGACACTGAGACACTGAGACACTGAGACACAGAGACACAGAGACACTGAGACACTGAGACACAGAGACACTGAGACACCGAGACACCGAGACACTGAGACACTGAGACACCGAGACACCGAGACACCGAGACACCGAGACACCGAGACACCGAGACACTGAGACACTGAGACACCGAGACACTGAGACACCGAGACACTGAGACACTGAGACACCGAGACACCGAGACACTGAGACACCGAGACACTGAGACACTGAGACACCGAGACACCGAGACACCGAGACACCGAGACACCGAGACACCGAGACACCGAGACACCGAGACACTGAGACACTGAGACACTGAGACACTGAGACACTGAGACACCGAGACACCGAGACACTGAGACACTGAGACACTGAGACACTGAGACACCGAGACACCGAGACACTGAGACACCGAGACACTGACTGAGACACCGAGACACTGAGACACTGAGACACCGAGACACCGAGACACCGAGACACCGAGACACCGAGACACCGAGACACCGAGACACCGAGACACCGAGACACCGAGACACCGAGACACCGAGACACCGAGACACTGAGACACTGAGACACTGAGACACTGAGACACCGAGACACCGAGACACCGAGACACTGAGACACTGAGACACTGAGACACTGAGACACCGAGACACCGAGACACTGAGACACTGAGACACTGAGACACTGAGACACCGAGACACCGAGACACTGAGACACCGAGACACTGACTGAGACACCGAGACACTGAGACACTGAGACACCGAGACACCGAGACACCGAGACACCGAGACACCGAGACACCGAGACACCGAGACACCGAGACACCGAGACACCGAGACACCGAGACACCGAGACACCGAGACACTGAGACACTGAGACACCGAGACACTGAGACACCGAGACACTGAGACACTGAGACACTGAGACACTGAGACACCGAGACACTGAGACACTGAGACACCGAGACACTGAGACACCGAGACACTGAGACACCGAGACACCGAGACACCGAGACACCGAGACACTGAGACACCGAGACACCGAGACACCGAGACACCGAGACACCGAGACACTGAGACACCGAGACACCGAGACACCGAGACACCGAGACACTGAGACACTGAGACACCGAGACACTGAGACACTGAGACACCGAGACACCGAGACACCGAGACACCGAGACACTGAGACACCGAGACACCGAGACACTGAGACACTGAGACACCGAGACACCGAGACACTGAGACACTGAGACACCGAGACACTGAGACACTGAGACACTGAGACACTGAGACACCGAGACACTGAGACACTGAGACACCGAGACACCGAGACACCGAGACACCGAGACACCGAGACACCGAGACACCGAGACACCGAGACACTGAGACACCGAGACACCGAGACACTGAGACACTGAGACACTGAGACACCGAGACACTGAGACACCGAGACACTGAGACACCGAGACACCGAGACACCGAGACACCGAGACACCGAGACACCGAGACACCGAGACACCGAGACACCGAGACACCGAGACACCGAGACACCGAGACACCGAGACACTGAGACACCGAGACACTGAGACACCGAGACACCGAGACACCGAGACACCGAGACAGTGAGACACTGAGACACTGAGACACCGAGACACCGAGACACTGAGACACCGAGACACCGAGACACTGAGACACCGAGACACCGAGACACTGAGACACTGAGACACTGAGACACTGAGACACCGAGACACCGAGACACTGAGACACTGAGACACTGAGACACTGAGACACCGAGACACCGAGACACTGAGACACTGAGACACTGAGACACTGAGACACCGAGACACTGAGACACTGAGACACTGAGACACCGAGACACCGAGACACTGAGACACCGAGACACCGAGACACTAAGACACTGAGACACTGAGACACTGAGACACCGAGACACCGAGACACTGAGACACTGAGACACCGAGACACCGAGACACTGAGACACTGAGACACCGAGACACTGACTGAGACACCGAGACACTGAGACACTGAGACACTGAGACACTGAGACACCGAGACACTGAGACACTGAGACACCGAGACACTGAGACACTGAGACACCGAGACACTGAGACACTGAGACACCGAGACACTGAGACACTGAGACACCGAGACACCGAGACACTGAGACACTGAGACACCGAGACACTGAGACACCGAGACACCGAGACACCGAGACACTGAGACACCGAGACACCGAGACACCGAGACACCGAGACACCGAGACACTGAGACACTGAGACACCGAGACACTGAGACACTGAGACACCGAGACACCGAGACACCGAGACACCGAGACACTGAGACACTGAGACACCGAGACACCGAGACACCGAGACACCGAGACACCGAGACACCGAGACACTGAGACACTGAGACACTGAGACACCGAGACACTGAGACACCGAGACACCGAGACACTGAGACACCGAGACACTGAGACACTGAGACACCGAGACACTGAGACACCGAGACACCGAGACACTGAGACACCGAGACACTGAGACACCGAGACACCGAGACACCGAGACACCGAGACACCGAGACACTGAGACACCGAGACACCGAGACACTGAGACACTGAGACACCGAGACACCGAGACACCGAGACACCGAGACACCGAGACACTGAGACACTGAGACACCGAGACACCGAGACACCGAGACACCGAGACACCGAGACACTGAGACACTGAGACACTGAGACACTGAGACACCGAGACACCGAGACACCGAGACACTGAGACACTGAGACACCGACTGAGACACCGAGACACTGAGACACTGAGACACCGAGACACCGAGACACCGAGACACCGAGACACCGAGACACTGAGACACTGAGACACCGAGACACCGAGACACTGAGACACCGAGACACCGAGACACTGAGACACTGAGACACTGAGACACCGAGACACCGAGACACCGAGACACCGAGACACCGAGACAACGAGACACCGAGACAACGAGACACCGAGACACTGAGACACCGAGACACTGAGACACTGAGACACTGAGACACTGAGACACTGAGACACTGAGACACTGAGACACTGAGACACTGAGACACCGAGACACCGAGACACTGAGACACTGAGACACCGAGACACCGAGACACTGAGACACTGAGACACTGAGACACTGAGACACTGAGACACCGACTGAGACACCGAGACACCGAGACACTGAGACACTGAGACACTGAGACACTGAGACACCGAGACACCGAGACACCGAGACACCGAGACACCGAGACACTGACTGAGACACCGAGACACCGAGACACTGAGACACTGAGACACCGAGACACTGAGACACTGAGACACCGAGACACCGAGACACCGAGACACTGAGACACTGAGACACCGAGACACCGAGACACTGAGACACCGAGACACTGAGACACTGAGACACCGAGACACCGAGACACCGAGACACCGAGACACCGAGACACTGAGACACTGAGACACCGAGACACCGAGACACTGAGACACTGAGACACTGGGACACTGAGACACTGAGACACCGAGACACTGAGACACTGAGACACTGAGACACTGAGACACCGAGACACCGAGACACTGAGACACTGAGACACTGAGACACTGAGACACTGAGACACTGAGACACCGAGACACCGAGACACTGAGACACTGAGACACTGAGACACCGAGACACCGAGACACCGAGACACCGAGACACCGAGACACCGAGACACCGAGACACTGAGACACCGAGACACCGAGACACCGAGACACTGAGACACCGAGACACCGAGACACCGAGACACCGAGACACCGAGACACTGAGACACCGAGACACTGAGACACTGAGACACTGAGACACTGAGACACTGAGACACCGAGACACCGAGACACTGAGACACTGAGACACTGAGACACCGAGACACTGAGACACCGAGACACCGAGACACTGAGACACTGAGACACCGAGACACTGAGACACCGAGACACCGAGACACCGAGACACTGAGACACCGAGACACCGAGACACCGAGACACCGAGACACTGAGACACTGAGACACCGAGACACTGAGACACTGAGACACTGAGACACCGAGACACCGAGACACTGAGACACTGAGACACTGAGACACCGAGACACCGAGACACCGAGACACTGAGACACTGAGACACTGAGACACTGAGACACCGAGACACCGAGACACCGAGACACCGAGACACCGAGACACTGAGACACTGAGACACTGAGACACTGAGACACCGAGACACCGAGACACCGAGACACCGAGACACCGAGACACTGAGACACTGAGACACTGAGACACCGAGACACTGAGACACCGAGACACCGAGACACCGAGACACCGAGACACCGAGACACCGAGACACTGAGACACTGAGACACTGAGACACTGAGACACTGAGACACCGAGACACCGAGACACCGAGACACTGAGACACCGAGACACCGAGACACCGAGACACTGAGACACCGAGACACCGAGACACTGAGACACCGAGACACCGAGACACCGAGACACTGAGACACTGAGACACTGAGACACTGAGACACTGAGACACTGAGACACTGAGACACCGAGACACCGAGACACTGAGACACCGAGACACCGAGACACCGAGACACTGAGACACCGAGACACTGAGACACTGAGACACTGAGACACTGAGACACTGAGACACCAAGACACCGAGACACTGAGACACCGAGACAATGAGACACTGAGACACTGAGACACCGAGACACTGAGACACCGAGACACTGAGACACCGAGACACCGAGACACCGAGACACCGAGACACTGAGACACTGAGACACTGAGACACTGAGACACTGAGACACTGAGACACTGAGACACCGAGACACTGAGACACTGAGACACCGAGACACCGAGACACTGAGACACCGAGACACCGAGACACTGAGACACCGAGACACTGAGACACCGAGACACTGAGACACTGAGACACTGAGACACTGAGACACTGAGACACTGAGACACCGAGACACTGAGACACTGAGACACCGAGACACCGAGACACTGAGACACCGAGACACTGAGACACCGAGACACCGAGACACTGAGACACCGAGACACTGAGACACCGAGACACCGAGACACTGACTGAGACACTGAGACACTGAGACACCGAGACACCGAGACACCGAGACACCGAGACACCGAGACACCGAGACACCGAGACACCGAGACACTGAGACACTGAGACACCGAGACACTGAGACACCGAGACACCGAGACACTGACTGAGACACCGAGACACCGAGACACTGAGACACCGAGACACCGAGACACTGAGACACTGAGACACTGAGACACCGAGACACTGAGACACTGAGACACCGAGACACTGAGACACCGAGACACTGAGACACTGAGACACTGAGACACTGAGACACCGAGACACTGAGACACCAAGACACCGAGACACTGAGACACTGAGACACTGAGACACCGAGACACCGAGACACTGAGACACTGAGACACTGAGACACCGAGACACCGAGACACCGAGACACCGAGACACCGAGACACTGAGACACTGAGACACTGAGACACCGAGACACCGAGACACTGAGACACTGAGACACTGAGACACCGAGACACCGAGACACTGAGACACTGAGACACCGAGACACCGAGACACCGAGACACCGAGACAGCGAGACACCGAGACACCGAGACACCGAGACACTGAGACACTGAGACACCGAGACACCGAGACACTGAGACACCGAGACACCGAGACACTGAGACACTGAGACACCGAGACACTGAGACACCGAGACACCGAGACACCGAGACACCGAGACACCGAGACACCGAGACACCGAGACACTGAGACACTGAGACACCGAGACACCGAGACACCGAGACACCGAGACACCGAGACACCGAGACACTGAGACACTGAGACACCGAGACACCGAGACACCGAGACACCGAGACACTGAGACACCGAGACACCGAGACACCGAGACACCGAGACACCGAGACACCGAGACACCGAGACACCGAGACACCGAGACACTGAGACACCGAGACACTGAGACACCGAGACACCGAGACACCGAGACACTGAGACACCGAGACACCGAGACACCGAGACACTGAGACACCGAGACACTGAGACACCGAGACACCGAGACACCGAGACACCGAGACACTGAGACACTGAGACACTGAGACACCGAGACACCGAGACACCGAGACACCGAGACACCGAGACACCGGGACACCGGGACACCGAGACACTGAGACACCGAGACACTGAGACACCGAGACACCGAGACACCGAGACACCGAGACACTGAGACACCGAGACACCGAGACACCGAGACACTGAGACACCGAGACACTGAGACACTGAGACACCGAGACACTGAGACACCGAGACACCGAGACACCGAGACACTGAGACACTGAGACACCGAGACACCGAGACACTGAGACACTGAGACACTGAGACACTGAGACACCGAGACACCGAGACACCGAGACACCGAGACACCGAGACACCGAGACACCGAGACACCGAGACACTGAGACACCGAGACACCGAGACACCGAGACACTGAGACACCGAGACACTGAGACACCGAGACACTGAGACACCGAGACACTGAGACACTGAGACACCGAGACACTGAGACACCGAGACACCGAGACACCGAGACACTGAGACACTGAGACACCGAGACACCGAGACACCGAGACACTGAGACACTGAGACACTGAGACACCGAGACACCGAGACACCGAGACACCGAGACACCGAGACACCGAGACACCGAGACACCGAGACACCGAGACACCGAGACACTGAGACACTGAGACACCGAGACACTGAGACACTGAGACACTGAGACAGTGAGACACTGAGACACTGAGACACTGAGACAGTGAGACACCGAGACACTTAGACACTGAGACACCGAGACACTGAGACACTGAGACACTGAGACACTGAGACACTGAGACACTGAGACACTGAGACACCGAGACACCGAGACACCGAGACACCGAGACACCGAGACACCGAGACACCGAGACACCGAGACACCGAGACACCGAGACACCGAGACACCGAGACACCGAGACACCGAGACACCGAGACACCGAGACACCGAGACACAGAGACACTGAGACACCGAGACACCGAGACACCGAGACACCGAGACACCGAGACACTGAGACACCGAGACACCGAGACACCGAGACACCGAGACACCGAGACACCGAGACACCGAGACACCGAGACACCGAGACACCGAGACACCGAGACACCGAGACACCGAGACACCGAGACACCGAGACACTGAGACACAGAGACACTGAGACACTGAGACACTGAGACACTGAGACACTGAGACACCGAGACACTGAGACACTGAGACACTGAGACACTGAGACACTGAGACACCGAGACACCGAGACACTGAGACACTGAGACACCGAGACACCGAGACACTGAGACACCGAGACACTGAGACACAGAGCCACCGAGCCACCAGCGAGCCACCGATGGACCGAGCCACCGACCGACCAAGTGGCCGAGCCAATGGTTTGGTTTGCTCGGCCAGTCGCCCGGTGGTTCAGTTCGCTGGTTACTCGGTGGTTGAGTCGCCCGCTCGGTGGGTCAGTCGGTCAGTGACTGGCTCGGTGGGTCAGTCGGTCGGTGGCTGGCTCGGTGGGTCAGTCAGTCGGTGGCTGACTCGGTGGGTCAGTCGGTCAGTGGCTGGCTCGGTGGGTCAGTCGGTCAGTGGCTGGCTCGTTCGCTGGTGGCTCTGTGGGTCAGTCGGTCAGTGGCTGACTCGGTGGGTCAGTCAGTCGGTCAGTGGCTGGCTCGTTCGCTGGTGGCTCTGTGGGTCAGTTTGATCGGTGGCTGGCTCGTTCGTTGGTGGCTCGGTGGGTCAGTCGGTCGGTGGCTTACTCATTCGCTAGTGGCTCGGTGGGTCAGTCGGTCGGTGGCTGGCTCGGTGGGTCAGTCGGTCGGTGGCTGACTCAGTGGGTCAGTCAGTCGGTGGCTGGCTCGTTCGCTGGTGGCTCGGTGGGTCAGTCAGTCGGTCGCTGGCTCGGTGGGTCAGTCGGTCAGTGGCTGTCTCGTTCGCTGGTGGCTCGGTGGGTCAGTCAGTCAGTGGCTGACTCGTTCGCTGGTGGCTCGGTGGGTCAGTTTGATCGGTGGCTGGCTCGTTCACTGGTGGCTCGGTGGGTCAGTCAGTCGGTGGCTGGCTCGGTGGGTCAGTCGGTCAGTGGATGACTCGTTCGCTGGTGGCTCGGTGGGTCAGTCAGTCGTTCGCTGGTGGCTCGGTGGGTCAGTCGGTCAGTGGCTGACTCGGTGGGTCAGTCGGTCGGTGGCTGGCTCGGTGGGTCAGTCGGTCGGTGGCTGACTCGTTCGCTGGTGGCTCAGTGGGTCAGTCAGTCGGTCAGTGGCTGGCTCGGTGGGTCAGTCGGTCAGTGGCTGGCTCGGTGGGTCAGTCGGTCAGTGGCTGGCTCGGTGGGTCAGTCGGTCAGTGGCTGACTCGTTCGCTGGTGGCTCAGTGGGTCAGTCAGTCGGTCAGTGGCTGGCTCGGTGGGTCAGTCAGTCAGTGGCTGACTCGTTCGCTGGTGGCTCGGTGGGTCAGTCGGTCGGTGGCTGGCTCGGTGGGTCAGTCGGTCAGTGGCTGACTCGGTGGGTCAGTCGGTCAGTGGCTGACTCGGTGGGTCAGTCGGTCAGTGGCTGGCTCGGTGGGTCAGTCGGTCACTGGCTGTCTCGTTCGCTGGTGGCTCGGTGGGTCAGTCAGTTGGTGGCTGGCTCGGTGTCTCAGCCGGTCGGTGGCTGGCTCGTTCACTGGTGGCTCGGTGGGTCAGTCGGTCGGTCGCTGGCTCGGTGGGTCAGTCGGTCGGTGGCTCAGTTGCTTGGTGGCTGGGTCTGTCGGTCGGTGGCTCCGTCGGTCTCTCGGTGGCTCCGTCGGTGGCTCGGTGGCTCGGTCGGTGGCTCAGTCAGTGGCTCGGTCGGTCGGTCTCTCGGTGGCTCGGTTTGTCTTTGACTCCCAGAAGGAGGCGCGTCTCAAGTTCAACGTTCTCCTCACGTCCCACGTGCTGACCAAGCCCGTGCTGGGCTCGCGTTCACCCGTGCCACCCTCCCCACCACCCGTGCCACCCTCCCCACCACCCGTGCCACCCCCACCCCCACCACCCGTGCCACCCTCCCTCGCTCCCTCCCCACCACCCGTGCTACCCTCCCTCCCCACCACCCGTGCCACCCTCCCCACCACCCGTGCCACCCTCCCCACTACCCGTGCCACCCTCCCTCCCCACCACCCGTGCCACCCTCCCCACCACCCGTGCCACCCCCACCACCAGAAGGAGGCTCGGCTCAAGTTCCACGTTCTCCTGACATCCTACGAGCTGATCACCATCGACCAGGCCCGTGCCGAGCACCCGCTCACCCGTGCCACCCTCCCCACCACCCGTGCCACCCTCCCCACCACCCGTGCCACCCTCCCCACCCTCCCCACCACCACCAGAAGGAGGCGCGGCTCAAGTTCCACGTTCTCCTGACGTCCTACGAGCTCATCACCATCGACCAGGCCCGTGCTGAGCACCCGCTCACCCGTGCCACCCTCCCCACCACCCGTGCCACCCTCCCCACCACCCGTGCCACCCTCCCCACCCTCCCCACCACCACCAGAAGGAGGCGCGGCTCAAGTTCCACGTTCTCCTGACGTCCTACGAGCTCATCACCATCGACCAGGCCCGTGCTGAGCACCCGCTCACCCGTGCCACCCTCCCCACCACCCGTGCCACCCTCCCCACCACCCGTGCCACCCTCCCCACCCTCCCCACCACCACCAGAAGGAGGCGCGGCTCAAGTTCCACGTTCTCCTGACGTCCTACGAGCTCATCACCATCGACCAGGCCCGTGCTGAGCACCCGCTCACCCGTGCCACCCTCCCCACCACCCGTGCCACCCTCCCCACCACCCGTGCCACCCTCCCCACCCCCACCCCACCACCACCAGAAGGAGGCTCGGCTCAAGTTCCACGTTCTCCTGACGTCCTACGAGCTCATCACCATCGACCAGGCCCGTGCTGAGCACCCGCTCACCCGTGCCACCCTCCCCACCACCCGTGCCACCCTCCCCACCACCCGTGCCACCCTCCCCACTCTCCCTCCCCACCACCAGAAGGAGGCACGGCTCAAGTTCCACGTTCTCCTGACGTCCTACGAGCTCATCACCATCGACCAGGCCGTGTTGGGCTCCATCCACTGGGCTTGTCTCGTTGTGGACGAAGCTCACAGGCTGAAGAACAACCAGTCAAAGGTACTCGCTGTACTGCAGGTACTCACTCCAGGTACTCACTCACAGGCTGAAGAACAACCAGTCAAAGGTACTCGCTGTACCCCAGGTACTCACTCCAGGTACTCACTCACAGGCTGAAGAACAACCAGTCAAAGGTACTCGCTGTACTGCAGGTACTCACTCGAGGTACTCACTCAAGGTACTCACTCAAGGTACTCACTTAAGGTACTCACTCGAGGTACTCACTCAAGGTACTCGCTGTACTCCAGGTACTCACTCGAGGTACTCACTCACAGGCTGAAGAACAACCAGTCAAAGGTACTCGCTGTACTGCAGGTACTCACTCGAGGTACTCACTCCACGTACTCACTCAAGGTACTCACTCAAGGTACTCACTCACAGGCTGAAGAACAACCAGTCAAAGGTACTCGCTGTACTGCAGGTACTCACTCCAGGTACTCACTCGAGGTATTCGCTGTACTCCAGGTACTCACTCAAGGTACTCGCTCACAGACTGAAGAACAACCAGTCAAAGGTACTCACTCAAGGTACTCACTCAAGGTACTCACTCAAGGTACTCACTCACAGGTTGAAGAACAACCAGTCAAAGGTACTCGCTGTACTGCAGGTACTCACTCAAGGTACTCACTCAAGGTACTCACTCAAGGTACTCACTCGAGGTACTCACTCAAGGTACTCACTGAAGGTACTCACTCAAGGTACTCACTCAAGGTACTCACTCAAGGTACTCACTCACAGGCTGAAGAACAACCAGTCAAAGGTACTCGCTGTACTGCAGGTACTCACTCGAGGTACTCACTCAAGGTACTCACTTAAGGTACTCACTCAAGGTACTCACTCCAAGTACTCACTCAAGGTACTCACTCACAGGCTGAAGAACAACCAGTCAAAGGTACTCCCTGTACTGCAGGTACTCACTCCAGGTACTCACTCAAGGTACTCACTTAAGGTACTCACTCAAGGTACTCACTCCAGGTACTCACTCCAGGTACTCACTCAAGGTACTCACTTAAGGTACTCACTCAAGGTACTCACTCACAGGCTGAAGAACAACCAGTCAAAGGTACTCGCTGTACTGCAGGTACTCACTCCAGGTACTCACTCAAGGTACTCACTCACAGGCTGAAGAACAACCAGTCAAAGGTACTCGCTGTACTGCAGGTACTCACTCAAGGTACTCACTCAAGGTACTCACAGGCTGAAGAACAACCAGTCTAAGGTACTCGCTGTACTCCAGGTACTCACTCCAGGTACTCACTCAAGGTACTCACTCACAGGCTGAAGAACAACCAGTCTAAGGTACTCGCTGTACTGCAGGTACTCACTCAAGGTACTCACTCAAGGTACTCACTCAAGGTACTCACTCAAGGTACTCACTCACAGGCTGAAGAACAACCAGTCAAAGGTACTCGCTGTACTGCAGGTACTCACTCAAGGTACTCACTCAAGGTACTCACTCAAGGTACTCACAGGCTGAAAAACAACCAGTCAAAGGTACTCGCTGTACTCAAGGTACTCACTCAAGGTACTCACTCAAGGTACTCACTCACAGGCTGAAGAACAACCAGTCAAAGGTACTCGCTGTACTGCAGGTACTCACTCGAGGTACTCACTCCAGGTACTCACTCAAGGTACTCACTCAAGGTACTCACAGGCTGAAGAACAACCAGTCAAAGGTACTCGCTGTACTGCAGGTACTCACTCAAGGTACTCACTCAAGGTACTCACTCACAGGCTGAAGAACAACCAGTCAAAGGTACTCGCTGTACCCCAGGTACTCACTCAAGGTACTCACTCGAGGTACTCACTTCAGGTACTCACTCAAGGTACTCACTCCAGGTACTCACTCAAGGTACTCACTCAAGGTACTCACAGGCTGAAGAACAACCAGTCTAAGGTACTCGCTGTACTGCAGGTACTCACTCACGGTACTCACTCAAGGTACTCACTCAAGGTATTCGCTGTACTCCAGGTACTCACTCAAGGTACTCACTCACAGGCTGAAGAACAACCAGTCTAAGGTACTCGCTGTACTGCAGGTACTCACTCAAGGTACTCACTCACAGGCTGAAGAACAACCAGTCTAAGGTACTCGCTGTACTCCAGGTACTCACTCAAGGTACTCACTCAAGGTACTCACTCACAGACTGAAGAACAACCAGTCAAAGGTACTCGCTGTACTCCAGGTACTCCCTCAAGGTACTCACTCAAGGTACTCACTCCAGGTACTCACTCAAGGTACTCACTCGAGGTACTCACTCAAGGTACTCACTCACAGGCTGAAGAACAACCAGTCTAAGGTACTCGCTGTACTGCAGGTATTCACTCAAGGTACTCACTCAAGGTACTCACTTAAGGTACTCACTCCAAGTACTCACTCAAGGTACTCACTCCAGGTACTCACTCACAGGCTGAAGAACAACCAGTCAAAGGTACTCGCTGTACTCCAGGTACTCACTCGAGGTACTCGCTCAAGGTACTCACTCACAGGCTGAAGAACAACCAGTCAAAGGTACTCGCTGGACTGCAGGTACTCACTCAAGGTACTCACTCAAGGTACTCACTCACAGGCTGAAGAACAACCAGTCAAAGGTACTCACTCAAGGTACTCACTCAAGGTACTATCTCTGTGTCTCTCCGTGTCTCTGCGTGTGTCTCTCTGTCTCTGTGTCCCTGTGTCTCTCTGTGTGTCTCTGTCTCTCTCTCCCCATGTCTCTGTCTGTGTGTGTCTCTGTGTGTGTCTCTCTGTGTGTCTCTGTCTCTCTCTCTCTGTCTCTGTGTCCCTGTGTCTCTGTGTGTGTCTCTGTCTCTCTCTCTCTCTGTCTGTGTGTCTCTGTGTCTCTGTGTCTCTGTCTCTCTCTCCCTGTGTCTCTGTCTGTGTGTCTCTCTGTCTTTGTGTCCCTGTGTCTCTCTGTGTGTCTCTCTCTCTGTGTCTGTGTCTGTTTGTCTCTGTGTCTCTGTCTCTCTCTCCCTGTGTCTCTGTCTGTGTGTCTCTCTCTGTGTCTCTATGTCTCTCTGTGTGTCTCTGTCTCTCTCTCTCTCTCTCTGTGTCTGTGTGTCTCTGTGTCTCTGTCTCTCTCTCCCTGTGTCTCTGTCTGTGTGTCTCTCTCTGTGTCTCTGTGCCTCTCTGTGTGTCTCTGTCTCTCTCTCTGTGTCTGTGTGTCTCTGTGTCTCTGTCTCTCTCTCCCTGTGTCTCTGTCTGTGTGTCTCTCTCTCTCTCTGTGTCTCTATGTCTCTCTGTGTGTCTCTGTCTCTCTCTCTCTCTTTCTCTGTGTCTGTGTCTGTGTGTCTCTGTCTCTCTCTCCCTGTGTCTCTGTCTGTGTGTGTCTCTCTCTCTGTGTCTCTATGTCTCTCTCCCCGTGTCTCTCTCTCTCTCTCTGTGTGTCTCTATGTCTCTCTCTGTGTGTCTCTCTCTCTGTGTGTCTCTATGTCTCTCTCCCCGTGTCTATGTCTGTGTGTGCCTCTCTGTGTGTGTCTCTGTGTCTCTCTCACCGTGTCTCTGTCTGTGTGTCTGTGTGTGTCTCTCTCACCGTGTCTCTGTGTGTGTCTGTGTGTGTAGTTTTTCCGCATCCTCAATGGCTACCACATAGACAACAAGCTGCTCCTGACTGTGTCTGTGTGTCTCTCTGTGTGTGTGTCTCTGTCTGTGTGTCTCTCTCTCTGTGTGTCTCTCTCACCGTGTCTCTGTCTCTGTGTGTGTGTCTGTGTGTGTAGTTTTTCCGCATCCTGAACGGCTACCACATAGACAACAAGCTGCTCCTGACTGTGTCTCTCTGTCTCTCTGTGTGTGTATGTCTGTGTGTTTCTCTCTCTCTCTGTCTCTCTCTGTGTGTGTCTGTGTGTCTCTGTGTCTCTGTGTGTGTAGTTTTTCCGCATCCTCAATGGCTACCACATAGACAATAAGCTGCTCCTGACCGTGTCTCTCTCTGTGTCTCTGTCTGTGTCTCTCTCTGTGTGTCTCTGTGTCTGTTTGTGTCTCTGTGTGTGTGTATCTGTGTGTGTGTCTCTCTGTGTGTCTCTGTGTCTCTCTCTGTGTCTCTGTCTGTGTGTCTCTGTGTGTGTGTCTGTGTGTGTGTCTCTGTGTGTCTCTCACTGTGTGTCTGTGTGTCTGTGTGTGTCTCTGTGTGTCTCTCTCTGTGTCTCTGTGTCTCTGTCCGTGTGTCTCTGTGTCTCTGTCTGTGTGTCTCTGTGTGTGTAGTTTTTCCGCATCCTCAATGGCTACCACATAGACAACATGCTGGTCCTGACTGTGTCTGTGTGTCTGTGTGTCTCTGTGTCTCTGTCTCTGTGTCTCTGTGTCTCTGTCTGTGTCTCTCTCTGTGTGTCTCTCTCTGTGTCTCTCTGTGTCTCTGTCTGTGTAGTTTTTCCGCATCCTCAATGGCTACCACATAGACAACAAGCTGCTCCTGACTGTGTCTCTGTGTCTCTGTCTCTCTCTGTGTGTCTCTCTCTCTGTGTCTCTCTCTGTGTCTCTGTGTCTCTGTGTGTGTCTCTGTCTCTGTGTGTCTCTCTCTGTGTCTCTGTGTGTCTGTGTGTGTCTCTGTGTCTCTCTCACTGTGTCTCTGTGTGTCTGAGTGTCTCTGTGTGTGTAGTTTTTCCGCATCCTCAATGGCTACCACATAGACAACAAGCTGCTCCTGACTGTGTCTCACTGTGTGTCTCTGTGTGTCTGTGTGTCTCTGTGTGTCTCTGTGTGTCTCTGTGTGTCTGTGTAGTTTTTCCGCATCCTCAATGGCTACCACATAGACAACAAGCTGCTCCTGACTGTGTCTCACTGTGTGTCTCTGTGTGTCTCTGTGTGTCTGTGTGTCTCTGTGTGTCTCTGTGTATCTGTGTAGTTTTTCCGCATCCTCAATGGCTACCACATAGACAACAAGCTGCTCCTGACTGTGTGTCTCTGTGTCTCTCTGTGTGTGTCTCTCTCACTGTGTCTCTGTCTGTGTGTCTCTCTCACTGTGTCTCTGTGTCTCTGTGTGTCTCTGTGTGTCTGTCTGTGTGTGTAGTTTTTCCGCATCCTCAATGGCTACCACATAGACAACAAGCTGCTCCTGACTGTGTGTCTCTGTGTCTCTCTGTGTGTGTCTCTCTCACTGTGTCTCTGTCTCTGTGTCTCTCTCACCGTGTCTCTGTGTCTCTGTGTGTGTAGTTTTTCCGCATCCTCAATGGCTACCACATCGACAACAAGCTGCTCCTGACGGGAACTCCGCTCCAGAACAACCTCGAGGAACTCTTCCACCTCCTCAACTTCCTCACACCGGACCGCTTCAAGTGGGGACCAGCTGTGTGTCTCCCCGTGTCTCCCCCGTGTCTCCCAGTGTCTTTCTGTGTCTCCCCGTGTCTCCCAGTGTCTCTCAGCGTCTCCCCGTATCTCCCAGTGTCTCCCCCGTGTCTCCCAGTGTCTCCCCCGTGTCTCCCCGCGTTTCCCCGCGTCTCCCCCGTGTCTCTCAGCGTCTCTCAGCGTCTCCCCGTGTCTCCTAGTGTCTCCCCTTCCACCGCACCATCTCCTCTCTCCTCTCCACGTCTCACTCCTCCTCCTCCCTCCTCCTCCTCCCTCCTCCTCCTCCTCCTCCTCCACCTCCTCCTCCTCCACCTCCTCCTCCACCTCCTCCTCCACCTCCTCCTCCTCCACCTCCTCCCTCCTCCACCTCCTCCACCTCCTCCTCCACCTCCTCCTCCACTTCCTCCACCTCCTCCCTCCTCCTCCTCACCCTCCTCCTCCTCCTCCTCCTCCTCAACCCCCCAGCAACCTGGATGGCTTCCTGGAGGAGTTTGCAGACATCTCTAAGGAGGAGCAGATCAAGCGTCTCCACGTGTCTCCCAGTGTCTCCTCGCGTCTCCTAGTGTCTCCCCGTGTCTCCCCGTGTCTCCCCCCCGTGTCTCCCCCCCGTGTCTCCCCCCCGTGTCTCCCCGTGTCTCCCAGCGTATCTCCCCCTCCACCCCACCATCTCCTCTCTCCTCTCCACGGCTCACTCCACCTCCTCCTACCTCCTCCTGCACCACCTCCTCCACCTCCTCCACCTCCTCACCCTCCTCCTCCTCCCGCCTCCTCCTCCTCCTCCCTCCTCCTCCTCCCTCCTCCTCCTCCACCTCCTCCTCCTCCTCCACCTCCTCCTCCACCTCCT
Organism: Petromyzon marinus; assembly: GCF_048934315.1. Classification (NCBI taxonomy): domain Eukaryota; kingdom Metazoa; phylum Chordata; class Hyperoartia; order Petromyzontiformes; family Petromyzontidae; genus Petromyzon; species Petromyzon marinus. Next base: position 5,784,144 of record NC_133741.1, on the reverse strand, counting down.
CCTCCACCTCCTCCACCTCCACCTCCTCCTCCACTTCCTCCACCTCCTCCTCCACCTCCTCCTCCACTTCCTCCACCTCCTCCCTCCTCCACCGACTCCTCCCTCCTCCTCCTCCTCCTCCTCGCCCCCCAGCAACCTGGATGGCTTCCTGGAGGAGTTTGCAGACATCTCTAAGGAGGAGCAGATCAAGCGTCTCCCCGTGTCTCCCCGTGTCTCCCCGCGTCTCCCCGTGTCTCCCCGCATCTTCCCGTGTCTCCCTGTGTCTCCCAATGTCTCCCAGTGTCTCCCAGTGTCTCCTAGCGTCTCCCAGTGTCTCCCAGTGTCTCCCAGTGTCTCCCCGTGTCTCCCAGTGTCTCCCCGTCTCTCCCCGTGTCTCCCAGCGTCTCCCCGTGTCTCCCCGAGTCACCTAGCTTCTCCCCCGTGTCTCCCCCTCCACCCCACCATCTCTTCTCTCCTCACCCTCCTCCTCCTCCACCTCCTCCTGCTCCTCCTCCTCCTCCTCCTCACCCTCCTCCTCACCCTCCTCCTCCTCCTCCTCCTCCTCACCCCCCCAGCAACCTGGATGGCTTCCTGGAGGAGTTTGCAGACATCTCTAAGGAGGAGCAGATCAAGCATCTCCACGTGTCTCCCCGTGTCTCCTAGCGTCTCCTAGCGTCTCCCAGTGTCTCCCAGTGTCTCCCAGTGTCTCCCAGTGTCTCCCAGTGTCTCCTAGCGTCTCCCGTATCTCCCCATGTCTCCTAGCATCTCCCGTATCTCCCCGTGTCTCCCATTGTCTCCCAGTGTCTCCCAGTGTCTCCCAGTGTCTCCTAGCATCTCCCGTATCTCCCCGTGTCTCCTAGTGTCTCCCAGGGTCTCCTAGCGTCTCTCCCCCGCGTCTCCCCCTCCACCCCACCATCTCCTCTCTCCTCTCCACGTCTCCCTCCTCCTCCTCCTCCTCACCCTCCTCCTCCTCCACCTCCTCCTCACTCCCCCAGCAACCTGGATGGCTTCCTGGAGGAGTTTGCAGACATCTCTAAGGAGGAGCAGATCAAGCGTCTCCCCGTGTCTCCCCGTGTCTCCCCGCGTCTCCCCGTGTCTCCCCGCATCTCCCCGTGTCTCCCTGTGTCTCCCAATGTCTCCCCGTGTCTCCTAGCGTCTCCCAGTGTCTCCCAGTGTCTCCTAGTGCCTCCTAGTGTCTCCCCGTGTCTCCCAGTGTCTCCCCGTGTCTCCCCGTGTCTCCCCGTCTCTCCCCGTGTCTCCCCGTGTCTCCCCGTGTCTCCCCGAGTCACCTAGCTTCTCCCCCGTGTCTCCCCCTCCACCCCACCATCTCTTCTCTCCTCACCCTCCTCCTCCACCTCCTCCTCCTCCACCACCACCACCACCTCCTCCTCCTCCTCCTCCTCCACCTCACCCTCCTCCTCCATCTCCACCTCCTCCTCACCCCCCCCAGCAACCTGGATGGCTTCCTGGAGGAGTTTGCAGACATCTCTAAGGAGGAGCAGATCAAGCGTCTCCCCGTGTCTCCCAGTGTCTCCCCGTGTCTCCTAGTGTCTCCCAGTGTCTCCTAGTGTCTCCCCGCATCTCCGAGTGTCTCCCCGTGTCTCCTAGCGTCTCCCAGTGTCTCCTAGCGTCTCTCAGCGTCTCCCCGTGTCTCCTAGCGTCTCCTAGTGTCTCCCCCTCCACACCACCATCTCCTCTCTCCTCTCCACGTCTCACTCCACCTCCTCCTACCACCTCCTCCTCCACCTCCTCCTCCTCCTCACCCTCCTCCTCCACCTCCTCCTACCTCCTCCTCCACCTCCTCCTCCACCTCCTCCACCTCCTCCACCTCCTCCCTCCTCCTCCTCCACCTCCTCCTCCACCTCCTCCCTCCTCCACCTCCTCCTCCACCTCCTCCCTCCTCCTCACCCTCCTCCACCTCCTCCTCCTCCTCAACCCCCCAGCAACCTGGATGGCTTCCTGGAGGAGTTTGCAGACATCTCTAAGGAGGAGCAGATCAAGCGTCTCCCTGTGTCTCCCCGTGTCTCCCCGTGTCTCCTAGCGTCTCCTAGTGTCTCCCAGTGTCTCCTAGTGTCTCCCAGTGTCTCCCCGTGTCTCCCCGTGTCTCCCAGTGTCTCACCCACGTGTCTCCCCGTGTCTCCCAGTATCTCACCCACGTGTCTCCCCGTGTCTCCCAGTGTCTCCCAGTGTCTCTCAGCGTCTCCCAGTGTCTCCTAGTGTCTCCCCGTGTCTCTCCGTGTCTCCCCGTGTCTCCTAGCGTCTCTCAGCGTCTCCCAGTGTCTCCTAGTGTCTCCCAGTGTCTCCCCGTGTCTCCCAGTGTCTCCCAGTGTCTCACCCACGTGTCTCCCTGTGTCTCCTAGCGTCTCCCCGTGTCTCTCCGCGTCTCTCCCCCGCGTCTCCCCCTCCACCCCACCATCTCCTCTCTCCTCTCCACGTCTCACTCCACCTCCTCCTCCCTCCTCGCTCCTCACCCTCCACCTCCTCCACCTCCTCCTCCTCCTCCTCACCCTCCTCCTCACCCCCCCAGCAACCTGGATGGCTTCCTGGAGGAGTTTGCAGACATCTCTAAGGAGGAGCAGATCAAGCGTCTCCCAGTGTCTCCCCGTGTCTCCCCGTGTCTCCCCGTGTCTCCCCGTGTCTCCTAGTGTCTCCTAGTGTCTCCCAGTGTCTCCCCGTGTCTCCTAGCGTCTCCTAGTGTCTCCTAGTGTCTCCCAGTGTCTCCCCGTGTCTCCTAGTGTCTCCTAGTGTCTCCCCGTGTCTCCCCGTGTCTCCTAGCGTCTCCTAGTGTCTCCTAGTGTCTCCCCGTGTCTCCCCGTGTCTCCTAGCGTCTCCTAGTGTCTCCTAGTGTCTCCCCGTGTCTCCTAGCGTCTCTCCCCCGCGTCTCCTCCTCCACCCCACCATCTCCTCTCTCCTCTCCAGGTCTCACTCCACCTCCACATCCTCCTCCTCCTCACCCACCTCCTCCTCCTCCTCCTGCTCCTCACCCTCCTCCTCCACCATCTCCTCCTCACCCCCCCAGCAACCTGGATGGCTTCCTGGAGGAGTTTGCAGACATCTCTAAGGAGGAGCAGATCAAGCGTCTCCCCGTGTCTCCCCGTGTCTCCCCGCGTCTCCCCGTGTCTCCCCGCATCTTCCCGTGTCTCCCTGTGTCTCCCAATGTCTCCCAGTGTCTCCCAGTGTCTCCTAGCGTCTCCCAGTGTCTCCCAGTGTCTCCCAGTGTCTCCCCGTGTCTCCCAGTGTCTCCCCGTCTCTCCCCGTGTCTCCCAGCGTCTCCCCGTGTCTCCCCGAGTCACCTAGCTTCTCCCCCGTGTCTCCCCCTCCACCCCACCATCTCTTCTCTCCTCACCCTCCTCCTCCTCCACCTCCTCCTGCTCCTCCTCCTCCTCCTCCTCACCCTCCTCCTCACCCTCCTCCTCCTCCTCCTCCTCCTCACCCCCCCAGCAACCTGGATGGCTTCCTGGAGGAGTTTGCAGACATCTCTAAGGAGGAGCAGATCAAGCATCTCCACGTGTCTCCCCGTGTCTCCTAGCGTCTCCTAGCGTCTCCCAGTGTCTCCCAGTGTCTCCCAGTGTCTCCCAGTGTCTCCCAGTGTCTCCTAGCGTCTCCCGTATCTCCCCATGTCTCCTAGCATCTCCCGTATCTCCCCGTGTCTCCCATTGTCTCCCAGTGTCTCCCAGTGTCTCCCAGTGTCTCCTAGCATCTCCCGTATCTCCCCGTGTCTCCTAGTGTCTCCCAGGGTCTCCTAGCGTCTCTCCCCCGCGTCTCCCCCTCCACCCCACCATCTCCTCTCTCCTCTCCACGTCTCCCTCCTCCTCCTCCTCCTCACCCTCCTCCTCCTCCACCTCCTCCTCACTCCCCCAGCAACCTGGATGGCTTCCTGGAGGAGTTTGCAGACATCTCTAAGGAGGAGCAGATCAAGCGTCTCCCCGTGTCTCCCCGTGTCTCCCCGCGTCTCCCCGTGTCTCCCCGCATCTCCCCGTGTCTCCCTGTGTCTCCCAATGTCTCCCCGTGTCTCCTAGCGTCTCCCAGTGTCTCCCAGTGTCTCCTAGTGCCTCCTAGTGTCTCCCCGTGTCTCCCAGTGTCTCCCCGTGTCTCCCCGTGTCTCCCCGTCTCTCCCCGTGTCTCCCCGTGTCTCCCCGTGTCTCCCCGAGTCACCTAGCTTCTCCCCCGTGTCTCCCCCTCCACCCCACCATCTCTTCTCTCCTCACCCTCCTCCTCCACCTCCTCCTCCTCCACCACCACCACCACCTCCTCCTCCTCCTCCTCCTCCACCTCACCCTCCTCCTCCATCTCCACCTCCTCCTCACCCCCCCCAGCAACCTGGATGGCTTCCTGGAGGAGTTTGCAGACATCTCTAAGGAGGAGCAGATCAAGCGTCTCCCCGTGTCTCCCAGTGTCTCCCCGTGTCTCCTAGTGTCTCCTAGTGTCTCCTAGTGTCTCCCCGCATCTCCCAGTGTCTCCCCGTGTCTCCTAGCGTCTCCCAGTGTCTCCTAGCGTCTCTCAGCGTCTCCCCGTGTCTCCTAGCGTCTCCTAGTGTCTCCCCCTCCACACCACCATCTCCTCTCTCCTCTCCACGTCTCACTCCACCTCCTCCTACCACCTCCTCCTCCACCTCCTCCTGCTCCTCCTCCTCCTCCTCCTCACCCTCCTCCTCACCCTCCTCCTCCTCCTCCTCCTCCTCACCCCCCCAGCAACCTGGATGGCTTCCTGGAGGAGTTTGCAGACATCTCTAAGGAGGAGCAGATCAAGCATCTCCACGTGTCTCCCCGTGTCTCCTAGCGTCTCCTAGTGTCTCCCAGTGTCTCCCAGTGTCTCCCAGTGTCTCCCAGTGTCTCCTAGCGTCTCCCGTATCTCCCCATGTCTCCTAGCATCTCCCGTATCTCCCCGTGTCTCCCATTGTCTCCCAGTGTCTCCCAGTGTCTCCCAGTGTCTCCTAGCATCTCCCGTATCTCCCCGTGTCTCCTAGTGTCTCCCAGGGTCTCCTAGCGTCTCTCCCCCGCGTCTCCCCCTCCACCCCACCATCTCCTCTCTCCTCTCCACGTCTCCCTCCTCCTCCTCCTCCTCACCCTCCTCCTCCTCCACCTCCTCCTCACTCCCCCAGCAACCTGGATGGCTTCCTGGAGGAGTTTGCAGACATCTCTAAGGAGGAGCAGATCAAGCGTCTCCCCGTGTCTCCCCGTGTCTCCCCGCGTCTCCCCGTGTCTCCCCGCATCTCCCCGTGTCTCCCTGTGTCTCCCAATGTCTCCCCGTGTCTCCTAGCGTCTCCCAGTGTCTCCCAGTGTCTCCTAGTGCCTCCTAGTGTCTCCCCGTGTCTCCCAGTGTCTCCCCGTGTCTCCCCGTGTCTCCCCGTCTCTCCCCGTGTCTCCCCGTGTCTCCCCGTGTCTCCCCGAGTCACCTAGCTTCTCCCCCGTGTCTCCCCCTCCACCCCACCATCTCTTCTCTCCTCACCCTCCTCCTCCACCTCCTCCTCCTCCACCACCACCACCACCTCCTCCTCCTCCTCCTCCTCCTCCACCTCACCCTCCTCCTCCATCTCCACCTCCTCCTCACCCCCCCCAGCAACCTGGATGGCTTCCTGGAGGAGTTTGCAGACATCTCTAAGGAGGAGCAGATCAAGCGTCTCCCCGTGTCTCCCAGTGTCTCCCCGTGTCTCCTAGTGTCTCCCAGTGTCTCCTAGTGTCTCCCCGCATCTCCCAGTGTCTCCCCGTGTCTCCTAGCGTCTCCCAGTGTCTCCTAGCGTCTCTCAGCGTCTCCCCGTGTCTCCTAGCGTCTCCTAGTGTCTCCCCCTCCACACCACCATCTCCTCTCTCCTCTCCACGTCTCACTCCACCTCCTCCTACCACCTCCTCCTCCACCTCCTCCTCCTCCTCACCCTCCTCCTCCACCTCCTCCTACCTCCTCCTCCACCTCCTCCTCCACCTCCTCCACCTCCTCCACCTCCTCCCTCCTCCTCCTCCACCTCCTCCTCCACCTCCTCCCTCCTCCACCTCCTCCTCCACCTCCTCCCTCCTCCTCACCCTCCTCCACCTCCTCCTCCTCCTCAACCCCCCAGCAACCTGGATGGCTTCCTGGAGGAGTTTGCAGACATCTCTAAGGAGGAGCAGATCAAGCGTCTCCCTGTGTCTCCCCGTGTCTCCCCGTGTCTCCTAGCGTCTCCTAGTGTCTCCCAGTGTCTCCTAGTGTCTCCCAGTGTCTCCCCGTGTCTCCCCGTGTCTCCCAGTGTCTCACCCACGTGTCTCCCCGTGTCTCCCAGTATCTCACCCACGTGTCTCCCCGTGTCTCCCAGTGTCTCCCAGTGTCTCTCAGCGTCTCCCAGTGTCTCCTAGTGTCTCCCCGTGTCTCTCCGTGTCTCCCCGTGTCTCCTAGCGTCTCTCAGCGTCTCCCAGTGTCTCCTAGTGTCTCCCAGTGTCTCCCCGTGTCTCCCAGTGTCTCCCAGTGTCTCACCCACGTGTCTCCCTGTGTCTCCTAGCGTCTCCCCGTGTCTCTCCGCGTCTCTCCCCCGCGTCTCCCCCTCCACCCCACCATCTCCTCTCTCCTCTCCACGTCTCACTCCACCTCCTCCTCCCTCCTCGCTCCTCACCCTCCACCTCCTCCACCTCCTCCTCCTCCTCCTCACCCTCCTCCTCACCCCCCCAGCAACCTGGATGGCTTCCTGGAGGAGTTTGCAGACATCTCTAAGGAGGAGCAGATCAAGCGTCTCCCAGTGTCTCCCCGTGTCTCCCCGTGTCTCCCCGTGTCTCCCCGTGTCTCCTAGTGTCTCCTAGTGTCTCCCAGTGTCTCCCCGTGTCTCCTAGCGTCTCCTAGTGTCTCCTAGTGTCTCCCAGTGTCTCCCCGTGTCTCCTAGTGTCTCCTAGTGTCTCCCCGTGTCTCCCCGTGTCTCCTAGCGTCTCCTAGTGTCTCCTAGTGTCTCCCCGTGTCTCCCCGTGTCTCCTAGCGTCTCCTAGTGTCTCCTAGTGTCTCCCCGTGTCTCCTAGCGTCTCTCCCCCGCGTCTCCTCCTCCACCCCACCATCTCCTCTCTCCTCTCCAGGTCTCACTCCACCTCCACATCCTCCTCCTCCTCACCCACCTCCTCCTCCTCCTCCTGCTCCTCACCCTCCTCCTCCACCATCTCCTCCTCACCCCCCCAGCAACCTGGATGGCTTCCTGGAGGAGTTTGCAGACATCTCTAAGGAGGAGCAGATCAAGCGTCTCCCCGTGTCTCCCCGTGTCTCCCCGCGTCTCCCCGTGTCTCCCCGCATCTTCCCGTGTCTCCCTGTGTCTCCCAATGTCTCCCAGTGTCTCCCAGTGTCTCCTAGCGTCTCCCAGTGTCTCCCAGTGTCTCCCAGTGTCTCCCCGTGTCTCCCAGTGTCTCCCCGTCTCTCCCCGTGTCTCCCAGCGTCTCCCCGTGTCTCCCCGAGTCACCTAGCTTCTCCCCCGTGTCTCCCCCTCCACCCCACCATCTCTTCTCTCCTCACCCTCCTCCTCCTCCACCTCCTCCTGCTCCTCCTCCTCCTCCTCCTCACCCTCCTCCTCACCCTCCTCCTCCTCCTCCTCCTCCTCACCCCCCCAGCAACCTGGATGGCTTCCTGGAGGAGTTTGCAGACATCTCTAAGGAGGAGCAGATCAAGCATCTCCACGTGTCTCCCCGTGTCTCCTAGCGTCTCCTAGCGTCTCCCAGTGTCTCCCAGTGTCTCCCAGTGTCTCCCAGTGTCTCCCAGTGTCTCCTAGCGTCTCCCGTATCTCCCCATGTCTCCTAGCATCTCCCGTATCTCCCCGTGTCTCCCATTGTCTCCCAGTGTCTCCCAGTGTCTCCCAGTGTCTCCTAGCATCTCCCGTATCTCCCCGTGTCTCCTAGTGTCTCCCAGGGTCTCCTAGCGTCTCTCCCCCGCGTCTCCCCCTCCACCCCACCATCTCCTCTCTCCTCTCCACGTCTCCCTCCTCCTCCTCCTCCTCACCCTCCTCCTCCTCCACCTCCTCCTCACTCCCCCAGCAACCTGGATGGCTTCCTGGAGGAGTTTGCAGACATCTCTAAGGAGGAGCAGATCAAGCGTCTCCCCGTGTCTCCCCGTGTCTCCCCGCGTCTCCCCGTGTCTCCCCGCATCTCCCCGTGTCTCCCTGTGTCTCCCAATGTCTCCCCGTGTCTCCTAGCGTCTCCCAGTGTCTCCCAGTGTCTCCTAGTGCCTCCTAGTGTCTCCCCGTGTCTCCCAGTGTCTCCCCGTGTCTCCCCGTGTCTCCCCGTCTCTCCCCGTGTCTCCCCGTGTCTCCCCGTGTCTCCCCGAGTCACCTAGCTTCTCCCCCGTGTCTCCCCCTCCACCCCACCATCTCTTCTCTCCTCACCCTCCTCCTCCACCTCCTCCTCCTCCACCACCACCACCACCTCCTCCTCCTCCTCCTCCTCCACCTCACCCTCCTCCTCCATCTCCACCTCCTCCTCACCCCCCCCAGCAACCTGGATGGCTTCCTGGAGGAGTTTGCAGACATCTCTAAGGAGGAGCAGATCAAGCGTCTCCCCGTGTCTCCCAGTGTCTCCCCGTGTCTCCTAGTGTCTCCCAGTGTCTCCTAGTGTCTCCCCGCATCTCTCAGTGTCTCCCCGTGTCTCCTAGCGTCTCCCAGTGTCTCCTAGCGTCTCTCAGCGTCTCCCCGTGTCTCCTAGCGTCTCCTAGTGTCTCCCCCTCCACACCACCATCTCCTCTCTCCTCTCCACGTCTCACTCCACCTCCTCCTACCACCTCCTCCTCCACCTCCTCCTCCTCCTCACCCTCCTCCTCCACCTCCTCCTACCTCCTCCTCCACCTCCTCCTCCACCTCCTCCACCTCCTCCACCTCCTCCCTCCTCCTCCTCCACCTCCTCCTCCACCTCCTCCCTCCTCCACCTCCTCCTCCACCTCCTCCCTCCTCCTCACCCTCCTCCACCTCCTCCTCCTCCTCAACCCCCCAGCAACCTGGATGGCTTCCTGGAGGAGTTTGCAGACATCTCTAAGGAGGAGCAGATCAAGCGTCTCCACGTGTCTCCCCGTGTCTCCTAGCGTCTCCCAGTGTCTCCCAGTGTCTCCCAGTGTCTCCCAGTGTCTCCCAGTGTCTCCCCGTGTCTCCCCGTGTCTCCCCGTGTCTCCCAGTGTCTCACCCACGTGTCTCCCCGTGTCTCCCAGTATCTCACCCACGTGTCTCCCCGTGTCTCCCAGTGTCTCCCAGTGTCTCTCAGCGTCTCCCAGTGTCTCCTAGTGTCTCCCCGTGTCTCTCCGTGTCTCCCCGTGTCTCCTAGCGTCTCTCAGCGTCTCCCAGTGTCTCCTAGTGTCTCCCAGTGTCTCCCCGTGTCTCCCAGTGTCTCCCAGTGTCTCACCCACGTGTCTCCCTGTGTCTCCTAGCGTCTCCCCGTGTCTCTCCGCGTCTCTCCCCGCGTCTCCCCCTCCACCCCACCATCTCCTCTCTCCTCTCCACGTCTCACTCCACCTCCTCCTCCCTCCTCGCTCCTCACCCTCCACCTCCTCCACCTCCTCCTCCTCCTCCTCACCCTCCTCCTCACCCCCCCAGCAACCTGGATGGCTTCCTGGAGGAGTTTGCAGACATCTCTAAGGAGGAGCAGATCAAGCGTCTCCCAGTGTCTCCCCGTGTCTCCCCGTGTCTCCCCGTGTCTCCCCGTGTCTCCTAGTGTCTCCTAGTGTCTCCCAGTGTCTCCCCGTGTCTCCTAGCGTCTCCTAGTGTCTCCTAGTGTCTCCCAGTGTCTCCCCGTGTCTCCTAGTGTCTCCTAGTGTCTCCCCGTGTCTCCCCGTGTCTCCTAGCGTCTCCTAGTGTCTCCTAGTGTCTCCCCGTGTCTCCCCGTGTCTCCTAGCGTCTCCTAGTGTCTCCTAGTGTCTCCCCGTGTCTCCTAGCGTCTCTCCCCCGCGTCTCCTCCTCCACCCCACCATCTCCTCTCTCCTCTCCAGGTCTCACTCCACCTCCACCTCCTCCTCCTCCTCACCCACCTCCTCCTCCTCCTCCTGCTCCTCACCCTCCTCCTCCACCATCTCCTCCTCACCCCCCCAGCAACCTGGATGGCTTCCTGGAGGAGTTTGCAGACATCTCTAAGGAGGAGCAGATCAAGCGTCTCCCCGTGTCTCCCCGTGTCTCCCCGCGTCTCCCCGTGTCTCCCCGCATCTTCCCGTGTCTCCCTGTGTCTCCCAATGTCTCCCAGTGTCTCCCAGTGTCTCCTAGCGTCTCCCAGTGTCTCCCAGTGTCTCCCAGTGTCTCCCCGTGTCTCCCAGTGTCTCCCCGTCTCTCCCCGTGTCTCCCAGCGTCTCCCCGTGTCTCCCCGAGTCACCTAGCTTCTCCCCCGTGTCTCCCCCTCCACCCCACCATCTCTTCTCTCCTCACCCTCCTCCTCCTCCACCTCCTCCTGCTCCTCCTCCTCCTCCTCCTCACCCTCCTCCTCACCCTCCTCCTCCTCCTCCTCCTCCTCCTCCTCACCCCCCCAGCAACCTGGATGGCTTCCTGGAGGAGTTTGCAGACATCTCTAAGGAGGAGCAGATCAAGCATCTCCACGTGTCTCCCCGTGTCTCCTAGCGTCTCCTAGCGTCTCCCAGTGTCTCCCAGTGTCTCCCAGTGTCTCCCAGTGTCTCCCAGTGTCTCCTAGCGTCTCCCGTATCTCCCCATGTCTCCTAGCATCTCCCGTATCTCCCCGTGTCTCCCATTGTCTCCCAGTGTCTCCCAGTGTCTCCCAGTGTCTCCTAGCATCTCCCGTATCTCCCCGTGTCTCCTAGTGTCTCCCAGGGTCTCCTAGCGTCTCTCCCCCGCGTCTCCCCCTCCACCCCACCATCTCCTCTCTCCTCTCCACGTCTCCCTCCTCCTCCTCCTCCTCACCCTCCTCCTCCTCCACCTCCTCCTCACTCCCCCAGCAACCTGGATGGCTTCCTGGAGGAGTTTGCAGACATCTCTAAGGAGGAGCAGATCAAGCGTCTCCCCGTGTCTCCCCGTGTCTCCCCGCGTCTCCCCGTGTCTCCCCGCATCTCCCCGTGTCTCCCTGTGTCTCCCAATGTCTCCCCGTGTCTCCTAGCGTCTCCCAGTGTCTCCCAGTGTCTCCTAGTGCCTCCTAGTGTCTCCCCGTGTCTCCCAGTGTCTCCCCGTGTCTCCCCGTGTCTCCCCGTCTCTCCCCGTGTCTCCCCGTGTCTCCCCGTGTCTCCCCGAGTCACCTAGCTTCTCCCCCGTGTCTCCCCCTCCACCCCACCATCTCTTCTCTCCTCACCCTCCTCCTCCACCTCCTCCTCCTCCACCACCACCACCACCTCCTCCTCCTCCTCCTCCTCCTCCTCCACCTCACCCTCCTCCTCCATCTCCACCTCCTCCTCACCCCCCCCAGCAACCTGGATGGCTTCCTGGAGGAGTTTGCAGACATCTCTAAGGAGGAGCAGATCAAGCGTCTCCCCGTGTCTCCCAGTGTCTCCCCGTGTCTCCTAGTGTCTCCCAGTGTCTCCTAGTGTCTCCCCGCATCTCCCAGTGTCTCCCCGTGTCTCCTAGCGTCTCCCAGTGTCTCCTAGCGTCTCTCAGCGTCTCCCCGTGTCTCCTAGCGTCTCCTAGTGTCTCCCCCTCCACACCACCATCTCCTCTCTCCTCTCCACGTCTCACTCCACCTCCTCCTACCACCTCCTCCTCCACCTCCTCCTCCTCCTCACCCTCCTCCTCCACCTCCTCCTACCTCCTCCTCCACCTCCTCCTCCACCTCCTCCACCTCCTCCACCTCCTCCCTCCTCCTCCTCCACCTCCTCCTCCACCTCCTCCCTCCTCCACCTCCTCCTCCACCTCCTCCCTCCTCCTCACCCTCCTCCACCTCCTCCTCCTCCTCAACCCCCCAGCAACCTGGATGGCTTCCTGGAGGAGTTTGCAGACATCTCTAAGGAGGAGCAGATCAAGCGTCTCCCTGTGTCTCCCCGTGTCTCCCCGTGTCTCCTAGCGTCTCCTAGTGTCTCCCAGTGTCTCCTAGTGTCTCCCAGTGTCTCCCCGTGTCTCCCAGTGTCTCCCAGTGTCTCACCCACGTGTCTCCCTGTGTCTCCTAGCGTCTCCCCGTGTCTCTCCGCGTCTCTCCCCCGCGTCTCCCCCTCCACCCCACCATCTCCTCTCTCCTCTCCACGTCTCACTCCACCTCCTCCTCCCTCCTCGCTCCTCACCCTCCACCTCCTCCACCTCCTCCTCCTCCTCCTCACCCTCCTCCTCACCCCCCCAGCAACCTGGATGGCTTCCTGGAGGAGTTTGCAGACATCTCTAAGGAGGAGCAGATCAAGCGTCTCCCAGTGTCTCCCCGTGTCTCCCCGTGTCTCCCCGTGTCTCCCCGTGTCTCCTAGTGTCTCCTAGTGTCTCCCAGTGTCTCCCCGTGTCTCCTAGCGTCTCCTAGTGTCTCCTAGTGTCTCCCAGTGTCTCCCCGTGTCTCCTAGTGTCTCCTAGTGTCTCCCCGTGTCTCCCCGTGTCTCCTAGCGTCTCCTAGTGTCTCCTAGTGTCTCCCCGTGTCTCCCCGTGTCTCCTAGCGTCTCCTAGTGTCTCCTAGTGTCTCCCCGTGTCTCCTAGCGTCTCTCCCCCGCGTCTCCTCCTCCACCCCACCATCTCCTCTCTCCTCTCCAGGTCTCACTCCACCTCCACCTCCTCCTCCTCCTCACCCACCTCCTCCTCCTCCTCCTGCTCCTCACCCTCCTCCTCCACCATCTCCTCCTCACCCCCCCAGCAACCTGGATGGCTTCCTGGAGGAGTTTGCAGACATCTCTAAGGAGGAGCAGATCAAGCGTCTCCACGTGTCTCCCCGTGTCTCCCCGTGTCTCCCCGTGTCTGCTCGCGTCTCCCAGTGTCTCCCAGTGTCGCCCAGTGTCTCCCCGTGTCTCCTCGCGTCTCCTAGTGTCTCCCAGTGTCTCCCCGTGTCTCCTAGTGTCTCCCAGTGTCTCTTAGCGTCTCTCAACGTCTCCCCGTGTCTCCTAGTGTCTCCTAGTGTCTCCCCCTCCACCCCACCATCTCCTCTCTCCTCTCCACGTCTCACTCCTCCTCCTCCTCCCTCCTCGCTCCTCACCCTCCACCTCCTCCACCTCCTCCACCTCCTCCACCTCCTCCACCTCCTCCTCATCCTCCTCCTCCACCTCCTCCTCACCCCCCCAGCAACCTGGATGGCTTCCTGGAGGAGTTTGCAGACATCTCTAAGGAGGAGCAGATCAAGCGTCTCCCCGTGTCTCCCCGTGTCTCCCCGTGTCTCCCAGTGTCTCCTAGCATCTCCCAGTGTCTCCCAGTGTCTCCCAGTGTCTCCCAGTGTCTCCTAGCGTCTCCCGTATCTCCCCGTGTCTCCTAGTGTCTCCCAGGGTCTCCTAGCATCTCCCGTATCTCCCCATGTCTCCTAGCGTCTCCCTGTGTCTCCCCGCGTCTCTCCCTCGTGTCTCCCCCTCCACCCCACCATCTCCTCTCTCCTCTCCACGTCTCCCTCCTCATCCTCCTCCTCCTCCTCACCCTCCTCCTCCTCCACCTCCTCCTCACCCCCCCAGCAACCTGGATGGCTTCCTGGAGGAGTTTGCAGACATCTCTAAGGAGGAGCAGATCAAGCGTCTCCACGTGTCTCCCCGTGTCTCCTAGCGTCTCCCAGTGTCTCCCAGTGTCTCCCAGTGTCTCCCAGTGTCTCCTAGCATCTCCCGTATCTCCCCGTGTCTCCCAGTGTCTCCCAGTGTCTCCCAGTGTCTCCTAGCATCTCCCGTATCTCCCCGTGTCTCCTAGTGTCTCCCAGGGTCTCCTAGCGTCTCTCCCCCGCGTCTCCCCCTCCACCCCACCATCTCCTCTCTCCTCTCCACGTCTCACTCCACCTCACCCTCCTCCTCCTCCTCCTACCTCCTCACCTTCCTCCACCATCTCCTCCTCCTCAACCCCCCAGCAACCTGGATGGCTTCCTGGAGGAGTTTGCAGACATCTCTAAGGAGGAGCAGATCAAGCGTCTCCCCGTGTCTCCCCGTGTCTCCCCGTGTCTCCTAGCGTCTCCTAGTGTCTCCCAGTGTCTCCCAGTGTCTCCCAGTGTCTCCCCGCGTGTCTCCCCGTGTCTCCCCGTGTCTCCTAGCGTCTCCCAGTGTCTCCCAGTGTCTCCTAGTGTCTCCCCGTGTCTCCTAGCGTCTCCCAGTGTCTCCCAGCGTCTCCCCGTGTCTCCCCGTGTCTCCTAGCGTCTCCCCGTGTCTCCCCGTGTCTCCCCGTGTCTCCTAGCGTCTCCCAGTGTCTCCCAGTGTCTCCCAGTGTCTCCCAGTGTCTCCTAGCGTCTCCCGTATCTCCCCATGTCTCCTAGCGTCTCCCTGTGTCTCCCCGCGTCTCTCCCTCGTGTCTCCCCCTCCACCCCACCATCTCCTCTCTCCTCTCCACGTCTCCCTCCTCATCCTCCTCCTCCTCCTCACCCTCCTCCTCCTCCACCTCCTCCTCACTCCCCCAGCAACCTGGATGGCTTCCTAGAGGAGTTTGCAGACATCTCTAAGGAGGAGCAGATCAAGCGTCTCCCAGTGTCTCCCCGCGTCTCCTAGCGTCTCTCCCCCGTGTCTCCCCCTCCACCCCACCATCTCCTCTCTCCTCTCCACGTCTCACTCCACCTCACCCTCCTCCTCCTCCTCCTCACCCTCCTCCACCATCTCCTCCTCCTCCTCAACCCCCCAGCAACCTGGATGGCTTCCTGGAGGAGTTTGCAGACATCTCTAAGGAGGAGCAGATCAAGCGTCTCCATGACCTGCTTGGCCCGCACATGCTCAGGCGCCTCAAGGCGGACGTCTTCAAGAACATGCCGTCCAAGACGGAGCTCATCGTCCGCGTGGAGCTCAGTTCCATGCAGAAGTGAGGGAATGTGTGGGAGATTCAAGGTCACGTTGGGGTCACGTAGGGGTCACGTAGGGGTCACGTAGGGGTCACGCTTGGGGTCACAACACGCCGTCCAAGACGGAGCTCATCGTCCGCGTGGAGCTCAGCTCTATGCAGAAGTGAGGGAATGTGTGGGAGATTCAAGGTCACGCTGGGGGTCACGTAGGGGTCACGTAGGGGTCACGTAGGGGTCACGCTTGGGGTCACAACACGCCGTCCAAGACGGAGCTCATCGTCCGCGTGGAGCTCAGCTCTATGCAGAAGTGAGGGAATGTGTGGGAGATTCAAGGTCACGCTGGGGGTCACGTTGGGGGTCACGTAGGGGTCACGTAGGGGTCACGCTTGGGGTCACAACACGCCGTCCAAGACGGAGCTCATCGTGGGCGTGGAGCTCAGCTCCATGCAGAAGTGAGGGGGGAGGGGAGATTCAAGGTCACTTAGGGGTCATGTTGGGGTCATGTAGGGGTCATGTAGGGATCATGCTGGGGTCACGCTGGGGTCACGTAGGGGTCACGCTGGGGTCACGCTGGGGTCACGAGGCTGTGCCATCTAAAAGGCATCACCTCGTGGTCATGATGATGGTGATGATGTTGAAGCTGATGGTGATGGTGATGATGTTGAAGCTGATGGTGATGGTGATGATGTTGAAGCTGATGGTGATGGTGATGATGTTGAAGCTGATGGTGATGGTGATGATGTTGAAGCTGATGGTGATGATGATGATGGTAGTGATGATGATGGTGGTGATGATGGTGGTGGTGATGGTGGTGGTGATGGTGATGATGGTGGTGGTGATGATGGTGGTGATGATGGTGGTGATGGTGATGATGGTGATGATGTTGAAGCTGATGGTGATGATGATGATGATGGTAGTGATGATGATGATGATGGTGGTGATGATGATGATGATGGAAGTGATGGTGATGATGATGATGATGGTAGTGATGATGATGGTAGTAATGATGATTATGATGGTAGTAATGATGATGATGGTGAACCTGATGATGATAATGTTGAAGCTGATGACGATGATTATGGCGGCGGCGGCGGCGATGGTGGTGGTGGTGATGATGATGGTGGTGATGGTGATGGTGGTGATGGTGATGATGGTGGTGATGGTGATGATGATGGTGGTAGTGATGATGATGGTGGTGGTGGTGATGATGATGGTAGTGATGATGATGTTGGTGATGATGATGGTGGTGGTGATGGTGATGATGATGATGGTGGTGGTGGTGATGATGGTAACGATGGTAATGGTGATGATGATGATGGTGGTGGTGATGGTGGTGATGGTGGTGATGGTGATGGTGGTGATGATGATGGTGGTAGTGATGATAATGATGATGGTGGTGATGATGATGGTGGTAGTGATGATAATGATGATGGTGGTGATGATGATGATGGTGATGATGGTAATGATGATGATGATGGTGGTGATGGTGATGATGGTGATGATGATGGTAATGATGATGATGATGGTGATGATGGTGATGGTAACGATGATGATGATGATGATGGTGATGTTGTCCTATCGATGTCCCGATGCAGGAAGTACTATAAGTACATCCTGACGCGCAACTTCGAAGCGCTGAACACGAAGGGTGGAGGGAACCAGGTGTCACTGCTGAACATCATGATGGACTTGAAGAAGTGTTGTAACCACCCTTACCTGTTCCCCATCGTCGCCATGGTGAGCGAGACACAGAGAGAGACGGGGAGACACAGGGAGACACGGGGAGAGAGAGACACGGGGAGAGAGCGACACTGGGAGAGAGACAGGGGGAGAGAGAGACACTGAGAGAGAGACACGGGGAGAGAGAGACACAGAGAGAGACACAGAGAGAGACACTGAGAGAGAGACACAGAGAGAGACACTGAGAGAGAGTCACGTGGTGTCCCTGCTGAACATCATGATGGATCTGAAGAAGTGTTGTAACCACCCTTACCTGTTCCCCATCGTTGCCATGGTGAGCCAGACACGGGGAGAGAGACACGGGGAGACACGGGGAGACACGGGGAGACATAGAGAGAGACACTAGGAGGGAGACACGGGGAGAGAGACACTGAGAGAGAATCACGTGGTGTCATTGCTGAACATCATGATGGATCTGAAGAAGTGTTGTAACCACCCTTACCTGTTCCCCATCGTCGCCATGGTGAGCGAGACACAGGGAGACACAGGGAGACACGGGGAGACACGGGGAGACACGGGGAGACACGGGGAGAGAGAGACACGGGGAGAGAGAGACGCTGGGAGAGAGAGACACTGAGAGAGAGAAACACGGGGAGACACGGGGAGAGAGAGACACGGGGAGAGACACTGGGAGAGACACGGGGGGTGGGAGACACGGGGAGAGAGGAGAGACACGGGGAGAGAGAGACACGGGGAGAGAGAGACACTGGGAGAGAGAGAGACACGGGGAGAGAGAGACACGGGGGAGAGAGAGACACGGGGAGAGAGAGACACGGGGAGAGAGAGACACGGGGAGAGAGCGACACTGGGAGAGAGACAGGGGGAGAGTGAGACACTGAGAGAGAGAGACACGGGGAGAGAGAGACACAGAGAGAGACACAGAGAGAGACACTGAGAGAGAGACACAGAGAGAGACACTGAGAGAGAGTCACGTGGTGTCCCTGCTGAACATCATGATGGATCTGAAGAAGTGTTGTAACCACCCATACCTGTTCCACATCGTCGCCATGGTGAGCCAGACACGGGGAGACACGGGGAGACACGGGGAGACACTGGGAGACACTGGGAGAGAGAGACACTGGGAGAGAGATACTGGGAGAGAGAGACACGGGGAGAGACACGGGGAGAGAGACACTGGGAGAGACACGGGGAGAGAGAGACGCTGGGAGAGAGAGACAGTGGGAGAGAGACACTGGGAGACACGGGGAGAGAGAGACACGGGGAGACACGGGGAGAGAGAGACACAGAGAGAGACACTGAGAGAGAGACACTGAGAGAGAATCACGTGGTTTCCCTGCTGAACATCATGATGGATCTGAAGAAGTGTTGTAACCACCCTTACCTGTTCCCCATCGTCGCCATGGTGAGCGAGACACAGGGAGACACGGGGAGACACGGGGAGACACGGGGAGAGAGAGACACTGGGAGAGAGAGACACTGGGAGACACGGGGAGAGAGAGACACGGGGAGACACGGGGAGACACTGGGAGAGAGAGACACTGGGAGAGAGAGAGACACAGAGAGAGAGACACAGAGAGAGACACTGAGAGAGACACACAGAGAGAGACACTGAGAGAGAGACACAGAGAGAGACACTGAGAGAGAGACACACAGAGAGAGACACTGAGAGAGAGACACTGAGAGAGAATCACGTGGTTTCCCTGCTGAACATCATGATGGATCTGAAGAAGTGTTGTAACCACCCTTACCTGTTCCCCATCGTCGCCATGGTGAGCCAGACACGGGGGGTGGGAGACACGGGGAGACACGGGGAGACACGGGGAGACACGGGGAGAGAGAGACACGGGGAGACACTGAGAGAGAGAGACACGGGGAGAGAGAGACACGGGGAGACACGGGGATACACGGGGAGAGAGAGACACTGGGAGAGAGAGACACTGGGAGAGAGACACTGAGAGAGAGACACTGAGAGAAAGAGACACTGGGAGAGACACGGGGAGAGAGACACTGGGAGAGAATCACGTGGTTTCACTGCTGAACATCATGATGGATCTGAAGAAGTGTTGTAACCACCCTTACCTGTTCCCCATCGTCGCCATGGTGAGCGAGACACGGGGAGACACGGGGAGAGACACGGGGAGAGAGAGACATTGGGAGACACGGGGAGAGAGAGACACGGGGAGAGACATGGGGAGATAGAGACACGGGGAGACACGGGGAGAGAGAGACACTGGGAGAGAGAGACACTGGGAGAGAGATACTGGGAGAGAGAGACACTGGGAGAGAGAGACACTGAGAGAGAGACACTGAGAGAGAGACACAGAGAGAGACACTGAGAGAGAGACACAGAGAGAGACACTGAGAGAGAGACACGTGGTGTCACTGCTGAACATCATGATGGACTTGAAGAAGTGTTGTAACCACCCTTACCTGTTCCCCATCGTCGCCATGGTGAGCGAGACACAGAGAGAGACACGGGGAGACACGGGGAGAGAGAGACACGGGGAGAGAGAGACACGGGGAGAGAGAGACACTGGGAGAGAGACACTGGGAGAGAGAGACACTGGGAGAGAGAGACACTGGGAGAGAGACACAGAGAGAGACACTGAGAGAGACACTGAGAGAGACACACAGAGAGAGACACTGAGAGAGAGACACGTGGTGTCACTGCTGAACATCATGATGGATCTGAAGAAGTGTTGTAACCACCCTTACCTGTTCCCCATCGTCGCCATGGTGAGCGAGACACAGGGAGACACGGGGAGACACGGGGAGACACGGGGAGAGAGAGACACTGGGAGAGAGAGACACTGGGAGACACGGGGAGAGAGAGACACGGGGAGACACGGGGAGACACTGGGAGAGAGAGACACTGGGAGAGAGAGACACAGAGAGAGAGACACAGAGAGAGACACTGAGAGAGACACACAGAGAGAGACACTGAGAGAGAGACACAGAGAGAGACACTGAGAGCGAGAGACACAGAGAGAGACACTGAGAGAGAGACACTGAGAGAGAATCACGTGGTTTCCCTGCTGAACATCATGATGGATCTGAAGAAGTGTTGTAACCACCCATACCTGTTCCTCATCGTCGCCATGGTGAGCGAGACACGGGGGGTGGGAGACACAGGGAGAGAGAGACACGAGGAGACATAGAGAGAGACACTAGGAGAGTTGGAGACACGGGGAGAGAGACACTGGGAGAGAGAGACATGGGGAGACACGGGGAGACACGGGGAGACACGGGGAGAGAGAGGGGGAGAGAGAGACACAGGGAGAGAGAGACACGGGGAGAGAGAGACACTGGGAGAGAGACACTGAGAGAGAGACACTGAGAGAAAGAGACACTGGGAGAGACACGGGGAGAGAGACACTGGGAGAGAATCACGTGGTTTCACTGCTGAACATCATGATGGATCTGAAGAAGTGTTGTAACCACCCTTACCTGTTCCCCATCGTCGCCATGGTGAGCGAGACACGGGGAGACACGGGGAGAGACACGGGGAGAGAGAGACATTGGGAGACACGGGGAGAGAGAGACACGGGGAGAGACATGGGGAGATAGAGACACGGGGAGACACGGGGAGAGAGAGACACTGGGAGAGAGAGACACTGGGAGAGAGAGATACTGGGAGAGAGAGACACTGGGAGAGAGAGACACTGAGAGAGAGACACTGAGAGAGAGACACAGAGAGAGACACTGAGAGAGAGACACAGAGAGAGACACTGAGAGAGAGACACGTGGTGTCACTGCTGAACATCATGATGGATCTGAAGAAGTGTTGTAACCACCCATACCTGTTACACATCGTCGCCATGGTGAGCCAGACACGGGGAGAGAGACCCGGGGAGACACGGGGAGAGGGAGACACGGGGAGAGAGACACGGGGAGACACGGGGAGACACGGGGAGACACGGGGAGACATAGAGAGAGAGACACTGGGAGACACGGGGAGAGAGAGACACGGGGAGACACTGGGAGAGAGAGACACGGGGAGAGAGAGACACGGGGAGAGAGAGACACGGGGAGACACTGGGAGAGAGAGACACTGAGAGAAAGAGACACGGGGAGAGAGACACTGGGAGAGAGAGACACTGAGAGAGAGACACTGGGAGACACGGGGAGAGAGAGACACTGAGAGAGAGACACTGGGAGACACGGGGAGAGAGAGACACGGGGAGACACGGGGAGAGAGAGACACGGGGAGAGAGAGACACGGGGAGAGAGAGACACGGGGAGAGAGAGACACTGGGAGAGAGAGACACTGAGAGAGACACAGAGAGAGACACTGAGAGAGAGACACAGAGAGAGAGACACACAGAGAGAGACACTGAGAGAGAGACACGTGGTTTCCCTGCTGAACATCATGATGGATCTGAAGAAGTGTTGTAACCACCCTTACCTGTTCCACATCGTCGCCATGGTGAGCGAGACACGGGGAGACACGGGGAGAGAGAGACACTGAGAGAGAGAGACACGGGGAGACACTGGGAGAGAGAGACACTGGGAGAGAGACACTGGGAGACACGGGGAGAGAGAGACACTGAGAGAGAGACACAGAGAGAGACACTGAGAGAGACACAGAGAGAGACACTGAGAGAGAGAGACACGTGGTGTCACTGCTGAACATCATGATGGATCTGAAGAAGTGTTGTAACCACCCTTACCTGTTACACATCGTCGCCATGGTGAGCGAGACACAGGGAGACACGGGGAGAGAGAGACACGGGGAGAGAGAGACACGGGGAGAGAGAGACACGGGGAGAGAGAGACACTGGGAGAGAGAGACACTGGGAGAGAGAGACACGGGGAGAGAGAGACACGGTGAGAGAGAGACACGGTGAGAGAGAGACACGGGGAGAGAGAGACACTGAGAGAGAGAGACACGGGGAGACACTGGGAGAGAGAGACACTGGGAGAGAGACACTGGGAGACACGGGGAGAGAGAGACACTGGGAGAGAGACACGTGGTGTCCCTGCTGAACATCATGATGGATCTGAAGAAGTGTTGTAACCACCCTTACCTGTTACACATCGTCGCCATGGTGAGCGAGACGCGGGGAGAGACACGGGGAGAGACACGGGGAGAGACACTGGGAGACACGGGGAGAGAGAGACGCTGGGAGAGAGATACTGGGAGAGAGAGACACTGGGAGAGAGACACTGAGAGAGAGAGACACGGGGAGACACTGGGAGAGAGAGACACTGGGAGAGAGACACTGGGAGAGACACTGAGAGAGACCACTGGGAGAGAGAGACACGAGGAGAGAGAGACACGGGGAGAGAGAGACACGGTGAGAGAGAGACACGGTGAGAGAGAGACACGGGGAGAGACACTGAGAGAGAGAGACACGGGGAGACACTGGGAGAGAGAGACACTGGGAGAGAGACACTGGGAGACACGGGGAGAGAGAGACACTGGGAGAGAGACACGTGGTGTCCCTGCTGAACATCATGATGGATCTGAAGAAGTGTTGTAACCACCCTTACCTGTTACACATCGTCGCCATGGTGAGCGAGACGCGGGGAGAGACACGGGGAGACACGGGGAGAGACACTGGGAGACACGGGGAGAGAGAGACGCTGGGAGAGAGATACTGGGAGAGAGAGACACTGGGAGAGAGAGAGACACGGGGAGAGAGAGACACGGGGAGAGAGACACTGAGAGAGAGACACGGGGAGACACTGGGAGAGAGAGACACTGGGAGAGAGACACTGGGAGAGACACTGAGAGAGACACTGGGAGAGAGACACGTGGTGTCCCTGCTGAACATCATGATGGATCTGAAGAAGTGTTGTAACCACCCTTACATGTTCCCCATCGTCGCCATGGTGAGCCAGACACGGGGAGACACTGGGAGAGAGAGACACTGGGAGAGAGACACTGGGAGACACGGGGAGAGAGAGACACGGGGAGACACGGGGAGAGACAGACACTGGGAGAGAGAGACACAGAGAGAGACACTGGGAGAGAGAGACACTGGGAGAGAGACACAGAGATAGACACGGGGAGAGAGAGACACGGGGAGAGAGAGACACGGGGAGACACTGGGAGAGAGAGACACGGGGAGAGAGAGACACGGGGAGAGAGAGACACGAGGAGAGACACTGGGAGAGAGAGACACTGGGAGAGAGAGACACTGGGAGAGAGAGACACGGGGATAGAGAGACACTGGGAGAGAGAGACACGGGGAGAGAGAGAGACGCTGGGAGAGACACGGGGAGAGAGAGACACGGGGAGAGAGACACTGGGAGAGAGAGACACGGGGAGAGAGAGAAACGGGGAGAGAGAGACACGGGGAGAGAGAGACACTGGGAGAGAGACACTGGGAGAGAGAGACACTGGGAGAGAGACACGGGGAGAGAGACACTGGGAGAGAGAGACACGGGGAGAGAGAGACACGGGGAGAGAGAGACACGGGGAGAGAGAGACGCTGGGAGAGAGACACGGGGAGAGAGAGACACTGGGAGAGAGAGACACGGGGAGAGAGAGACACGGGGAGAGAGAGACACGGGGAGAGAGAGACACGGGGAGAGAGAGACACGGGGAGAGAGACACGGGGAGAGAGAGACACTGGGAGAGAGAGACACCGGGAGAGAGAGAGACACGGGGAGAGACACGGGGAGAGAGAGACACGGGGAGAGAGAGACACTGGGAGAGAGAGACACCGGGAGAGAGAGACACGGGGAGAGACACGGAGAGAGAGAGACACTGGGAGAGAGACACTAAGGGAGAGAGAGACACGGAGAGAGAGAGACACTGGGAGAGAGAGACACGGGGAGAGAGAGACACGGGGAGAGAGAGACACGGGGAGAGAGAGACACTGGGAGAGACACTGGGAGAGATAGACACGGAGAGAGAGAGACACTGGGAGAGAGACACGGGGAGAGAGAGAGACACTGGGAGAGAGAGACACTGGGAGAGAGAGACACGGGGAGACACTGGGAGAGAGAGACACTGGGAGAGAGACACTGGGAGAGAGACACGGGGAGAGAGAGACACGGGGAGAGAGAGACACTGAGAGAGACACTGGGAGAGAGAGCCACTGGGAGAGAGAGACACTGGGAGAGAGACACTGGGAGAGAGAGACACGGGGAGACACGGGGAGAGAGAGACACGGGGAGACACTGGGAGAGAGAGACACGGGGAGAGAGAGACACTGGGAGAGACACGGGGAGAGACACGGGGAGAGAGAGACACAGGGAGAGAGAGACACTGAGGGAGAGACACGGGGAGAGAGAGACACTGGGCGAGAGAGACACGGGGAGAGAGAAACACGGGGAGAGAGAGACACCAGGGGAGAGACACTGAGAGAGAGACACGAGGAGAGAGACACAGGGAGAGAGACACGTGGAGAGAGAGACACGGGGAGAGAGAGACACGGGGAGAGAGAGAGACAGTGTGAGAGAGACAAGGGGAGAGAGAGAGAGAGACACGTGGAGACACGGGGGGAGAGACACTAGGAGAGAGACACGGGGAGACACGGGGGGTGAGGGAGGGAGAGAGACACTGGGAGAGAGACACGTGGAGACACGGGATGAGACAGACACTGGGAGAGAGACACTAGGAGAGAGACACGGGGAGACACGGGATGAGACAGACACTGGGAGAGAGACACTAGGAGAGAGACACGGGGAGACACGGGATGAGACAGACACTGGGAGAGAGACACTAGGAGAGAGACACGGGGAGAGACAACAGAGAGAGACACTGGAAGAGAGAGACACTGAGAGAGACACTGGGAGAGAGAGACACGGGGAGAGAGAGACACGGGGAGAGAGAGACACGGGGAGAGAGAGACACGGGGAGAGAGACACGGGGAGAGAGAGACACGGGGAGAGAGAGACACTGGGAGAGAGACACTGGGGGTGAGGGAGGGAGAGAGACACGGGATGAGACAGACACTGGGAGAGAGAGACACGGGGAGAGAGATACTGGGAGAGAGAGACACTGGGAGAGAGAGACACGGGGAGACACGGGGAGAGAGAGACACGGGATGAGACAGACACTGGGAGAGAGACACGTGGAGACACGGGGGGTGAGGGAGCTTTCACGTGAGGGGTTAAGACCAGGGGTCACGACTGAGCCCCCTTCTCTCCCCCCACCACCACCCCCCCCCCACCACCACCCCCCCCCACTACCACCCACCATCACCACCTTCCCACCACCCACCCACCACTCCCCCCACCCGTGCCTCCCACCACCCCCCACCACCACAACCCCGTGCCCCCCCACTACCACCACCACCACCCCCCAATACCAACACCCCCCCACCACCACCACCCACCACCACCCTACCCACCTGTGCCCCCACCACCACCACCACCCCCCACCACCACCACCCCCCCCACCACCACCATCCCCCCACCACCACCCCCCCCCACCACCCTACCCACCTGTGCCCCCCACCACCACCACCCCCCCACCACCACCACCCTCCACCGCCACCACCACCACCCCACCACCACCACCACCCACCACCACCTTCCCACCACCCACCCACCACCCCCCCACCACACCCCCCCCCGTGCCCCCCACTAGGAGGCCCCCACCACAGTGGGGGGAATGTTTGATGGTGGAGCTCTGACCAAGGCAGCGGGGAAGTTGGTGCTGCTCCAGAAGATGTTGCGAAGACTCCACACAGATGGACACAGGGTTCTGATATTCTCTCAGGTACCACAACTAGTACCACAACTAGTACCACAACTAGTACCACAACTAGTACCACAACTAGTACCACTACTAGTACCACAACTAGTATCACAACTAGTACCACAACTAGTACCACAACTACCACAACAAGTTGGTGCTGCTACAGAAGATGTTGCGAAGACTCCACACAGATGGACACAGGGTTCTGATATTCTCTCAGGTACCACAACTAGTACCACAACTAGTACCACAACTAGTACCACTACTAGTACCACAACTACCACAACTAGTACCACAACTAGTACCAACAACTATTAAACAACTAGTACCACAACTAGTACCACAACTAGTACCACAACTAGTACCACAACAAGTTGGTGCTGCTACAGAAGATGTTGCGAAGACTCCACACAGATGGACACAGGGTTCTGATATTCTCTCAGGTACCACAACTAGTACCACTACTAGTACCACAACTAGTACCACTACTAGTACCACAACTACCACAACAAGTTGGTGCTGCTACAGAAGATGTTGCGACGACTCCACACAGATGGACACAGGGTTCTGATATTCTCTCAGGTACAACAACTAGTACCACAACTAGTACCACAACTAGTACCACTACTAGTACCACAACTACCACAACAAGTTGGTGCTGCTACAGAAGATGTTGTGAAGACTCCACACAGATGGACACAGGGTTCTGATATTCTCTCAGGTACAACAACTAGTACCACAACTAGTACCACAACTAGTACCACTACTAGTACCACAACTAGTACCACAACTAGTATCACAACTAGTACCACAACTAGTACCACTAATAGTACCACAACTATTACCACAACTAGGACCACCACAAGGACCACAACTAGTACCACAACTAGAACCACAACTACCACAACTAGTACCACAACTAGTACAACTAGTACCACAACTAGTACCACAACTAGTACCACAACTAGTACCACAACTAGTACCACAACTAGTACCACAAGTTGGTGCTGCTACAGAAGATGTTGCGAAGACTCCACACAGATGGACACAGGGTTCTGATATTCTCTCAGGTAACACAACTAGTACCACAACTAGTACCACAACTAGTACCACAACTACCACAACTAGTACCACTACTAGTACCACAACTAGTACCACTACTAGTACCACTACTAGTACCACAACTAGTACCACTACTAGTACCACAACTAGTACCACAACTAGTACCACAACTAGTACTACAACTAGTACCACTCACAACTACCACAACTAGTACCACAACTAGTACCACAACTAGTACCACAACTACCACAACAAGTTGGTGCTGCTCCAGAAGATGTTGCGAAGACTCCACACAGATGGACACAGGGTTCTGATATTCTCTCAGGTACAACAACTAGTACCACAACTAGTACCACAACTAGTACCACTACTAGTACCACAACTAGTACCACAACTAGTATCACAACTAGTACCACAACTAGTACCACTAATAGTACCACAACTATTACCACAACTAGGACCACCACAAGGACCACAACTAGTACCACAACTAGAACCACAACTACCACAACTAGTACCACAACTAGTACAACTAGTACCACAACTAGTACCACAACTAGTACCACAACTAGTACCACAACTAGTACCACAACTAGTACCACAAGTTGGTGCTGCTACAGAAGATGTTGCGAAGACTCCACACAGATGGACACAGGGTTCTGATATTCTCTCAGGTAACACAACTAGTACCACAACTAGTACCACAACTAGTACCACAACTACCACAACTAGTACCACTACTAGTACCACAACTAGTACCACTACTAGTACCACTACTAGTACCACAACTAGTACCACTACTAGTACCACAACTAGTACCACAACTAGTACCACAACTAGTACTACAACTAGTACCACTCACAACTACCACAACTAGTACCACAACTAGTACCACAACTAGTACCACAACTACCACAACAAGTTGGTGCTGCTCCAGAAGATGTTGCGAAGACTCCACACAGATGGACACAGGGTTCTGATATTCTCTCAGGTACCACAACTAGTACCACAACTAGTACCACTACTAGTACCACAACTAGTACCACAACTACCACAACAAGTTGGTGCTGCTACAGAAGATGTTGCGAAGACTCCACACAGATGGACACAGGGTTCTGATATTCTCTCAGGTACCACTACTAGTACCACAACTACCACAACTAGTACCACAACTAGTACCACAACTACCACAACAAGTTGGTGCTGCTACAGAAGATGTTGCGAAGACTCCACACAGATGGACACAGGGTTCTGATATTCTCTCAGGTACCACAACTAGTACCACAACTAGTACCACTACTAGTACCACAACTAGTACCACAACTACCACAACAAGTTGGTGCTGCTACAGAAGATGTTGCGAAGACTCCACACAGATGGACACAGGGTTCTGATATTCTCTCAGGTACCACTACTAGTACCACAACTACCACAACTAGTACGACAACTAGTACCACAACTAGTACCACAACTAGTACCACTACTAGTACCACAACTAGTACCACAACTAGTACCACTACTAGTACCACAACTAGTACCACAACTAGTACCACAACTACCACAACTAGTACCACAACTAGTACCACAACTAGTACCACTACTAGTACCACAACTAGTACCACAACTACCACAACTAGTACCACAACTACCACAACTAGTACCACTACTAGTACCACAACTAGTACAACAACTAGTACCACAACTAGTACCACAACTAGTACCACAACTACCACAACTAGTACCACAACTAGTACCACAACTACCACAACTAGTACCACAACTAGTACCACAACTAGTACCACAACTACCACAACTAGTACCACAACTAGTACCACAACTAGTACCACAACTACCACAACTACCACAACTAGTACCACAACTATTACCACAACTAGTACCACTACTAGTACCACAACTAGTACCACAACTAGTACCACTGCTAGTACCACTACTAATACCACAACTAGTACCACAACTAGTACCACAACTACCACAACTAGTACCACAACTAGTACCACAACTAGTACCACATATACTACCACAACTAGTACCACAACTAGTACCACAACTAGTACCACAACTAGTACCACAACTACCACAACAAGTTGGTGCTGCTACAGAAGATGTTGCGTAGACTCCACACAGATGGACACAGGGTTCTCATATTCTCTCAGGTACCACAACTAGTACCACAACTAGTACCACTACTAGTACCACAACTAGTACCACAACTACCACAACAACTACCACAACTGGTACCACAACTAGTACCACAACTACCACAACAACTAGTACCACAACTACTACCACAACTAGTACCACAAATAGTACCACAACTAGTACCACAACTACCACAACTAGTACCACAACTACGACAACTAGTTCCACAACTACCACAACTAGTACCACAACTACCACAACAACTACCACAACTGGTACCACAACTAGTACCACAACTACCATAACAACTAGTACCACAACTAGTACCACAACTACCACAACTAGTACCACAACTACCACAACTAGTACGACAACTACCACCACAACTAGTACCACAACAACAACCACAACAACAACCACAACTACCACCACAAAATGTACCACAACTACCACAACTAGTACCACAACAACTACCACTCACACCAGCACAACTACCACAACGAGTACCACCACTACCACAACAACCACCACAACTAGTAACACAACTACCACAACTACTACAGCTACCACAACAACTACCACTCACACCGCCACAACTAGTACCACTACTACCACCACTACTACTACCACTACTACCACTACTACTACCACTACCTCCATAACTGCCACCACAACTGCCATCACTACTACCACCACTACTACTACTATACACTACTTCCACCACCACCACTTCTACTACCACTACACTACTACTACCACTACCACCACAACTACCACCACTACTACCACGACTACTACCACTACTACTACCACTACCACCACAACTACCACCACAACTGCCATCACTACTACCACCACTACTACTACCACTACTATACACTACTTCCACCACCACCACTTCTACTACCACTACACTACTACTACCACTACTACCACCACTACTACTACCACTACTACTACTACCACTACTACTACCACTACTACTACCACTACTACTACCACTACTACTACCACTACTACCACTACTCCTACCACCACTACTACTACCACTTCTACCACCACAACTACTACCACCCCAACTAATACTACTACCACTACTACTACCACTACTACTACCACTTCTACCACCACAACTACTACTACTACCACCACTACTACTACCACTTCTACCACCACAACTACTACTACCACTACTACTACTACCACTACTACCACTACTACTACTACTACCACCACTACTACTACCACTACTACTACCACTACTGCTACTACCACTACTACTACTACCACCACTTCTACCACCACAACTACTGCTACTACCACTACTACTACTACCACTACCACCACAACTACTACTACTACCACCACTACTACTACCACTACTACTACTACCACTACTACTACTACCACTACTACTACTACCACCACTACTACTACCACTACTACTACCACTACTGCTACTACCACTACTACTACTACCACTTCTACCACCACAACTACTACTACTACCACTACTACTACTACCACTACTACCACAACTACTACTACTACCACCACTACTACTACCACTACTACTACCACTACTACTACCACTACTACTACTACCACTACTACCACTACTCCTACCACAACTACTACTACCACTTCTACCACCACAACTACTACTACTACCACTACTACTACTACCACTACTACTACCACTTCTACCACCACAACTACTACTACTACCACTACTACTACTACCACTTCTACCACCACAACCACTACTACTACTACCACAACTATCACTACTACCACCACAACTACTACTACCACTACTACCACTACTACTACCATACACCACGACCACCACTACCACTACTACCATAACGAGCGTGACCCCTCACCCCACGTGATTAACCCCTCACCCCCACGTGATTGACACCTCACCCCCACGTGATTGACCCCTCACCCCCACGTGATTGACACCTCACCCCCACGTGATTGACCCCTCACCCCCACGTGATTAACACCTCACCCCACGTGATTGACCCCTCACCCCACGTGATTGACCCCTCACCCCACGTGATTGACCCCTCACCCCCACGTGATTGACACCTCACCCCACGTGATTGACCCCTCACCCCACGTGATTGACACCTCACCCCCACGTGATTGACCCCTCACCCCCACGTGATTGACCCCTCACCCCCACGTGATTGACCCCTCACCCCACGTGATTAACACCTCACTCCCACGTGATTGACACCTCACCCCCACGTGATTGACACCTCACCCCCACGTGATTGACACCTCACCCCCACGTGATTGACACCTCACCCCCACGTGATTGACACCTCACCCCCACGTGATTGACACCTCTCACCTCACGTGATTGACCCCTCACCCCACGTGATTAACACCTCTCACCCCACGTGATTGACACCTCACCCCACGTGATTAACACCTCACTCCCACGTGATTGACACCTCACCCCCACGTGATTGACACCTCACCCCCACGTGATTGACACCTCACCCCCACGTGATTGACACCTCACCCCACGTGATTGACCCCTCACCCCACGTGATTGACACCTCACCCCCACGTGATTGACCCCTCACCCCCACGTGATTGACCCCTCACCCCCACGTGATTGACCCCTCACCCCACGTGATTAACACCTCACTCCCACGTGATTGACACCTCACCCCCACGTGATTGACACCTCACCCCCACGTGATTGACACCTCACCCCCACGTGATTGACACCTCACCCCACGTGATTGACACCTCACCCCCACGTGATTGACACCTCACCCCCACGTGATTAACCCCTCACCCACACGTGATTGACACCTCTCACCCCACGTGATTGACACCTCACACCCACGTGATTGACCCCTCACCCCCACGTGATTAACCCCTCACCCCCACGTGATTGACCCCTCACCCCCACGTGATTGACACCTCACCCCCACGTGATTCACCCCTCACCCCACGTGTTTGACCCCTCACCCCACGTGATTGACACCTCACCCCACGTGATTGACACCTCACCCCCACGTGATTGACACCTCACCCCCACGTGATTGACACCTCACCCCACGTGATCAACCCCTCACCCCACGTGATTAACCCCTCACCCCCACGTGATTGACACCTCACCCCACGTGATTAACCCCTCACCCCACGTGATTAACCCCTCACCCCACGTGATTGACACCTCACCCCACGTGATTGACACCTCACCCCACGTGATTGACACCTCACCCCCACGTGATTGACACCTCACCCCCACGTGATTAACCCCTCACCCCCACGTGATTGACCCCTCACCCCACGTGATTGACACCTCACCCCCACGTGATTGACCCCTCACCCCACGTGATTGACACCTCACCCCCACGTGATTAACCCCTCACCCCCACGTGATTGACCCCTCACCCCCACGTGATTGACACCTCACCCCCACGTGATTGACCCCTCACCCCCACGTGATTGACCCCTCACCCCCACGTGATTGACCCCTCACCCCCACGTGATTGACACCTCACCCCCACGTGATTGACACCTCACCCCCACGTGATTGACACCTCGCCCCCACGTGATTGACACCTCTCACCCCACGTGATTGACACCTCACCCCACGTGATTGACACCTCACCCCACGTGATTTACCCCTCACCCCCACGTGATTGACCCCTCACCCCCACGTGATTGACACCTCACCCCCACGTGATTGACACCTCTCACCCCACGTGATTGACACCTCACCCCCACGTGATTGACCCCTCACCCCCACGTGATTGACCCCTCACCCCCACGTGATTAACCCCTCACCCCCACGTGATTGACACCTCACCCCACGTGATTGACCCCTCACCCCACGTGATTGACACCTCACCCCCACGTGATTAACCCCTCACCCCCACGTGATTAACCCCTCACCCCCACGTGATTGACACCTCTCACCCCACGTGATTGACACCTCACCCCACGTGATTGACACCTCGCCCCCACGTGATTGACACCTCGCCCCCACGTGATTGACCCCTCACCCCACGTGATTGACCCCTCACCCCACGTGATTGACCCCTCACCCCCACGTGATTAACCCCTCACCCCCACGTGATTAACCCCTCACCCCCACGTGATTAACCCCTCACCCCACGTGATTTACACCTCACCCCACGTGATTGACACCTCACCCCCACGTGATTAACACCTCACCCCCACGTGATTGACACCTCTCACCCCCACGTGATTAACCCCTCACCCCCACGTGATTGACACCTCTCACCCCCACGTGATTGACACCTCACCCCACGTGATTGACACCTCACCCCCACGTGATTGACCCCTCACCCCACGTGATTGACACCTCTCACCCCACGTGATTGACACCTCAACCCCACGTGATTGACACCTCACCCCACGTGATTAACACCTCACCCCCACGTGATTGACACCTCAACCCCACGTGATTGACACCTCACCCCACGTGATTGACACCTCACCCCCACGTGATTAACCCCTCACCCCCACGTGATTGACCCCTCACCCCCACGTGATTGACACCTCACCCCACGTGATTGACACCTCTCACCCCACGTGATTGACCCCTCACCCCCACGTGATTAACCCCTCACCCCCACGTGATTGACACCTCACCCCCACGTGATTGACACCTCACCCCACGTGATTGACACCTCACCCCCACGTGATTAACCCCTCACCCCCACGTGATTAACCCCTCACCCCCACGTGATTGACACCTCACCCCCACGTGATTGACACCTCACCCCACGTGATTGACACCTCACCCCCACGTGATTAACCCCTCACCCCCACGTGATTGACCCCTCACCCCCACGTGATGAACCCCTCACCCCCACGTGATTGACACCTCTCACCCCACGTGATTGACACCTCACCCCCACGTGATTGACACCTCACCCCACGTGATTAACACCTCACCCCCACGTGATTAACACCTCACCCCACGTGATTAACCCCTCACCCCCACGTGATTGACACCTCACCCCCACGTGATTAACACCTCACCCCCACGTGATTGACACCTCACCCCCACGTGATCAACCCCTCACCCCACGTGATTGACACCTCACCCCACGTGATTGACCCCTCACCCCACGTGATTAACACCTCACCCCACGTGATTGACACCTCACCCCCACGTGATTGACCCCTAGCCCCACGTGATTGACACCTCGCCCCACGTGATTGACACCTCACCCCCACGTGATTGACACCTCACCCCACGTGATTAACCCCTCACCCCCACGTGATTGACACCTCACCCCCACGTGATTGACACCTCACCCCCACGTGATTGACACCTCTCACCCCACGTGATTGACACCTCACCCCCACGTGATTAACCCCTCACCCCCACGTGATTAACACCTCACCCCACGTGATTGACACCTCTCACCCCACGTGATTGACACCTCACCCCCACGTGATTAACCCCTCACCCCCACGTGATTAACCCCTCACCCCACGTGATTGACCCCTCACCCCCACGTGATTGACACCTCACCCCACGTGATTGACACCTCACCCCCACGTGATTGACACCTCTCACCCCCACGTGATTGACACCTCACCCCCACGTGATTGACACCTCACCCCACGTGATTGACCCCTCACCCCCACGTGATTGACACCTCACCCCCACGTGATTGACCCCTCACCCCCACGTGATTGACCCCTCACCCCCACGTGATTGACCCCTCGCCCCACGTGATTGACACCTCACCCCCACGTGATTGACCCCTCACCCCACGTGATTGACCCCTCACCCCAACGTGATTAACCCCTCACCCCACGTGATTGACCCCTCACCCCCACGTGATTGACACCTCACCCCCACGTGATTGACCCCTCACCCCCACGTGATTAACCCCTCACCCCACGTCATTGACACCTCACCCCACGTGATTGACCCCTCACCCCCACGTGATTGACACCTCACCCCCACGTGATTGACCCCTCACCCCACGTGATTGACCCCTCACCCCCACGTGATTAACACCTCACCCCACGTGATTAACACCTCTCACCCCCACGTGATTAACACCTCACCCCCACGTGATTGACCCCTCACCCCCACGTGATTAACCCCTCACCCCCACGTGATTAACCCCTCACCCCCACGTGATTAACCCCTCACCCCCACGTGATTAACCCCTCACCCCCACGTGATTAACCCCTCACCCCCACGTGATTGACACCTCACCCCCACGTGATTGACACCTCACCCCCACGTGATTGACCCCTCACCCCCACGTGATTAACCCCTCACCCCCACGTGATTGACCCCTCACCCCCACGTGATTGACACCTCACCCCCACGTGATTGACACCTCACCCCCACGTGATTGACCCCTCACCCCCACGTGATTAACCCCTCACCCCCACGTGATTAACCCCTCACCTCCACGTGATTGACACCTCACCCCACGTGATTGACACCTCTCACCCCACGTGATTGACACCTCACCCCCACGTGATTGACACCTCACCCCACGTGATTGACCCCTCACCCCCACGTGATTGACCCCTCACCCCCACGTGATTGACACCTCACCCCACGTGATTGACACCTCACCCCCACGTGATTGACACCTCACCCCACGTGATTGACCCCTCACCCCCACGTGATTGACACCTCACCCCCACGTGATTGACACCTCACCCCACGTGATTGACCCCTCACCCCCACGTGATTGACCCCTCACCCCCACGTGATTGACACCTCACCCCACGTGATTGACCCCTCACCCCCACGTGATTGACCCCTCACCCCCACGTGATTGACACCTCACCCCACGTGATTGACCCCTCACCCCACGTGATTGAAACCTCACCCCCACGTGATTGACACCTCACCCCCACGTGATTGACCCCTCACCCCCACGTGATTGACCCCTCACCCCCACGTGATTAACACCTCACCCCACGTGATTAACACCTCACCCCCACGTGATTGACCCCTCACCCCCACGTGATTAACCCCTCACTCCCACGTGATTGACACCTCTCACCCCACGTGATTGACACCTCACCCCACGTGATTGACACCTCACCCCCACGTGATTGACACCTCACCCCACGTGATTAACCCCTCACCCCCACGTGATTGACCCCTCACCCCCACGTGATTAACCCCTCACCCCCACGTGATTAACCCCTCACCCCCACGTGATTGACCCCTCACCCCCACGTGATTAACCCCTCACCCCCACGTGATTAACCCCTCACCCCCACGTGATTGACACCTCTCACCCCACGTGATTAACACCTCACGCCCACGTGATTGACACCTCAACCCCACGTGATTGACACCTCACCCCCACGTGATTGACACCTCACCCCCACGTGATTGACCCCTCACCCCACGTGATTGACACCTCACCCCCACGTGATTGACCCCTCACCCCACGTGATTGACACCTCACCCCCACGTGATTAACCCCTCACCCCCACGTGATTCACCCCTCACCCCCACGTGATTGACCCCTCACCCCACGTGATTGACACCTCACCCCCACGTGATTAACCCCTCACCCCCCGTGATTGACCCCTCACCCCACGTGATTGACACCTCACCCCACGTGATTGACACCTCACTCCCACGTGATTAACCCCTCACCCCCACGTGATTGACACCTCGCCCCCACGTGATTGACACCTCACCCCCACGTGATTAACCCCTCACCCCCCGTGATTGACCCCTCACCCCACGTGATTGACACCTCACCCCCACGTGATTGACACCTCTCACCCCACGTGATTGACACCTCACCCCCACGTGATTAACACCTCACCCCCACGTGATTGACCCCTCACCCCCACGTGATTAACCCCTCACCCCCACGTGATTAACCCCTCACCCCACGTGATTAACCCCTCACCCCCACGTGATTGACCCCTCACCCCCACGTGATTGACACCTCACCCCCACGTGATTGACCCCTCACCCCACGTGATTGACCCCTCACCCCCACGTGATTGACCCCTCACCCCCACGTGATTAACCCCTCACCCCCACGTGATTGACCCCTCACCCCCACGTGATTGACACCTCACCCCCACGTGATTGACCCCTCACCCCCACGTGATTGACCTCTCATCCCACGTGATTGACACCTCACCCCCACGTGATTGACCCCTCACCCCCACGTGATTGACCTCTCATCCCACGTGATTGACACCTCACCCCACGTGATTGACACCTCACCCCACGTGATTGACCTCTCATCCCACGTGATTGACACCTCACCCCCACGTGATTGACCCCTCACCCCCACGTGATTGACACCTCACCCCCACGTGATTGACCCCTCACCCCCACGTGATTGACCCCTCACCCCCACGTGATTGACCTCTCACCCCCACGTGATTAACCTCTCACCCCACGTGATTAACCCCTCACCCCCACGTGATTGACACCTCTCACCCCACGTGATTGACACCTCACCCCACGTGATTAACACCTCACTCCCACGTGATTGACACCTCACCCCACGTGATTGACACCTCACCCCCACGTGATTGACCCCTCACCCCCACGTGATTAACCCCTCACCCCCACGTGATTGACACCTCACCCCCACGTGATTGACACCTCACCCCCACGTGATTGACACCTCTCACCCCACGTGATTGACACCTCACCCCCACGTGATTGACCCCTCACCCCACGTGATTGACACCTCACCCCCACGTGATTGACACCTCACCCCACGTGATTGACACCTCTCACCCCACGTGATTGACACCTCACCCCCACGTGATTGACACCTCTCACCTCCACGTGATTGACCCCTCACCCCCACGTGATTGACACCTCTCACCCCACGTGATTGACACCTCACCCCCACGTGATCAACCCCTCACCCCACGTGATTAACACCTCACCCCCACGTGATTAACACCTCACTCCCACGTGATTGACACCTCTCACCCCCACGTGATTGACCCCTCACCCCACGTGATTAACCCCTCACCCCCACGTGATTAACACCTCACCCCCACGTGATTGACACCTCACCCCCACGTGATTGACACCTCACCCCCACGTGATTGACACCTCTCACCCCCACGTGATTGACACCTCACCCCCACGTGATTGACACCTCACCCCCACGTGATTGACACCTCACCCCCACGTGATTAACCCCTCACCCCCACGTGATTGACACCTCACCCCCACGTGATTGACACCTCTCACCTCCACGTGATTGACCCCTCACCCCCACGTGATTGACACCTCTCACCCCACGTGATTGACACCTCACCCCCACGTGATTGACACCTCTCACCTCCACGTGATTGACCCCTCACCCCCACGTGATTGACACCTCTCACCCCACGTGATTGACACCTCACCCCCACGTGATCAACCCCTCACCCCACGTGATTAACACCTCACCCCCACGTGATTAACACCTCACTCCCACGTGATTGACACTTCTCACCCCCACGTGATTGACACCTCACCCCCACGTGATTGACCCCTCACCCTTCACTGACCCCACCCCGTGACAGATGACCAAGATGCTAGACCTTCTGGAGGACTTCCTGGAGTTTGAAGGCTACAAGTACGAGACGCATTGACGGTGGAATCACGGGCGCCCTGCGGCAGGAAGCCATCGACAGATTCAACGGCACGGCGATCAAACACACGGACAGCGTGACACACACACACAGTGATACACACACACAGTGATACACACACACACAGTGATACACACACACAGTGATACACACACAGTGATACACACACACACAGTGATACACACACACAGTGATACACACACACAGTGATACACACACAGTGATACACACACACACACAGTGATACACACACACAGTGATACACACACACACACACAGTGATACACACACACACACAGTGATACACACAGTGATACACACACACAGTGATACACACACACACAGTGATACACACACAGTGATACACACATACACACAGTGATACACACACAGTGATACACACAGTGATACACACACAGTGATACACACACACACACAGTGATACACACACACACAGTGATACACACACAGTGATACACACAGTGATACACACAGTGATACACACACAGTGATACACACAGTGATACACACACAGTGATACACACACACAGTGATACACACACACACAGTGATACACACACACACAGTGATACACACACACAGTGATACACACACAGTGATACACACACACACACAGTGATACACACACACAGTGATACACACACACACACACACAGTGATACACACACACACACAGTGATACACACAGTGATACACACACACAGTGATACACACACACACAGTGATACACACACAGTGATACACACATACACACAGTGATACACACACAGTGATACACACAGTGATACACACACAGTGATACACACACACACAGTGATACACACACACAGTGATACACACAGTGATACACACACACAGTGATACACACAGTGATACACACACACAGTGATACACACAGTGATAAACACACACACAGTGATACACACAGTGATACACACACACAGTGATACACACACAGTGATACACACACACACAGTGATACACACACACAGTGATACACACACAGTGATACACACACACAGTGATACACACACACAGTGACACACACACACAGTGATACACACACACACAGTGATACACACACACACAGTGATACACACACACAGTGATACACACACAGTGATACACACACACAGTGATACACACACACACAGTGATACACACAGTGATACACACACACAGTGATACACACACACAGTGATACACACACAGTGATACACACACACAGTGATACACACAGTGATACACACACAGTGATACACACACAGTGATACACACAGTGATACACACAGTGATACACACACAGTGATACACACACACACAGTGATACACACACACACAGTGATACACACACACAGTGATACACACACACAGTGATACACACAGTGATACACACACACAGTGATACACACACACAGTGATACACACACACACACAGTGATACACACAGTGATACACACACACAGTGATACACACACACAGTGATACACACAGTGATACACACACACACAGTGATACACACACACACACAGTGATACACACACACACACAGTGATACACACACACAGTGATACACACACAGTGATACACACACATACACAGTGATACATACACAGTGATACACACACATACACAGTGATACACACACAGTGATACACACACATACACAGTGATACACACACATACACAGTGATACACACACAGTGATACACACACATACACAGTGATACACACACAGTGATACACACATACACAGTGATACACACACAGTGATACACACACATACACAGTGATACACACACACATACACAGTGATACACACACAGTGATACATAGACCATAACCACTGCACC
>NC_133741.1:5686829-5739329 GCF_048934315.1 Petromyzon marinus | reverse complement strand
GTGGTGGTGAGGGTGGTGGTGGTGGTGGAGGTGGAGGTGGTGGTGGTGGAGGTGGAGGTGGTGGTGGTGGTGGTGGTGGTGAGGGTGGTGGTGGTGAGGGTGGTGGTGGTGGTGGTGATGATGATGATGATGGTGGTGGTGATGGTGGTTTTGGTGATGGTGGTGGTGGTGATGGTGGTGGTTTTGGTGATGATGATGGTGGTAGTGATGATGTATGTGGTGGAGGTAGTGATGATGGTAGTGGAGGTGGTGATGGTGGTGGAGGTGGTGATGGTGGTGGTGGTGGTGGTGGAGGTAGTAATGGTGGTGGAGGTGGTGGAGGAGGAGGTGATGATGATGATGATGGTGTTGGTGGTGGTGGTGATGATGATGATGGTGGAGGTGGAGGTAGTGATGGTGGTGAAAGTAGTGATGATGGTGTTGGTGGTGGTGGAGATGGTGGTGGTGGTAGTGATACAGATTGTGGTGGTGGTGGTGGAGGTAGTGATGGTGGTGGAGGTAGTGATGATGGTGGTGATGGAGATGGTGGTGGAGATGGTGGAGGAGGAGGTGATGATGATGATGATGATGGTGGTGGTGGAGGCGGTGGAGGTGGTGAACGTGGTTGTTGTTGATTGTGGTAATGTTGATGATGATGGTGGTGGTGGTGATGATGGTGGAGGTGGTGATGATGATGATGATCGTGGTGGTGGTGGTGGAGATGGTGGTGGTGGTGGAGATGGTGGAGGAGGAGGTGATGATGATGATGATGATGGTGGGGATGGTCATGGAGGTGGTGGTTGTTCATGATGGTGATGTTGATGATGATAGTGGTGGTGCAGGTGGAGGAGGTGGTGGTGGTGATGGTGGATGTGGTGATGATGATGATGGTGGTGATGGTGATGATGATGGTGGTGGTGATGGTGGTGGTGGTGATGATGATGATGGTGGTGGTGGATGTGCTGAAGGTGATGACGATGATGATGGTGGTGATGATGATGGTGGTGGTGGATGTGCTGAAGGTGATGACGGTGGTGGTGGTGGTGGTGGAGGTGGTGGTGGTGATGATGGTGGTGGTGGTGGTGGTGATGGTGATGATGGTGGTGGTGGTGACGATGGTGATGATGATGGTGGTGGTGGTGGTGGTGATGGTGATGATGATGGTGGTGGTGGTGGTGATGG
This sequence comes from Petromyzon marinus, assembly GCF_048934315.1. NCBI lineage: Eukaryota > Metazoa > Chordata > Hyperoartia > Petromyzontiformes > Petromyzontidae > Petromyzon > Petromyzon marinus. The sequence goes on along the minus strand of NC_133741.1, from coordinate 5,738,168 downwards.
TGATGATGGTGATGATGATGGTGGTGGTGGTGATGGTGATGATGGTGGTGGTGGTGACGATGGTGATGATGATGGTGGTGGTGATGATGATGATGGTGGTGGGGATGGTGATGATGGTGGTGGTGACGATGATGACGATGATGACGTTGATGACGATGATGATGGTGGTGGTGATGATGACGTTGATGACGACGATGATGATGATGCTAACAATCACAACGACGATTCCGACGTTCCGTGACCACCACCACCACCCCACCCCCCCCCCCCCCCCCCCCCCCGCCCCCCCAGGCGACACCCACGGGGGCGGCAGTGTGTCGTGTCTGGGCAGTGAAGAGAGTAGCGTCATCCACTATGACGAGGCAGCCATCAATCGCCTGCTAGACCGCGGGCAGGACTCGGGGAACGACGAGCCGGAGCCACAGGGCATGAACGAGTACCTCTCGTCGTTCAAGGTGGCTCGCTACATCGTCAAGGAGGACGATCAGGTGAGCTCACCAACTCACTCAGTCAGTCATCCACTCACTCACTCACTCACCAACTCACTCACACATGAACGAGTACCTCTCGTCGTTCAAGGTGGCTCGCTACATCGTGAAGGAGGACGACCAGGTGAGCTTACTCACTCACCAACTCACTCACCAACTCACCAACTCACTCACCCACTCACTCACTCACTCACCAACTCACTCACTCACTCACCAACTCACTCACCAACTCACCAACTCACTCACCCACTCACTCACTCACTCACCCACTCACTCATCAACTCACTCACCCACTCACTCACCACTCACACACTCACTCATCAACTCACTCACTCACACACTCACTCACTCACTCGTCAACTTACTCATACACTCACTCACTCACTCACCAACTCACTCACACACTCACCAACTTACTCATCCACTCACTAATCCACTCACCCACTCACCAACTCACTCACCAACTCACTCACTCAGCCATCCACTCACTCACTCACCCACTCACTCATTCACTCACCCACTCAGTCACTCACTCACTCACCCACTCACACACCCACTCACTCACCAACTCACTCACTCACCAACTCACTCACCAACTCACCAACTCACTCACCCACTCACTCACTCACCAACTCACTCACTCACCAACTCACTCACCAACTCACCAACTCACTCACCCACTCACTCACTCACTCACCCACTCACTCATCAACTCACTCACCCACTCACTCACCACTCACACACTCACTCACCAACTCACTCACTCACTCACCAACTCACTCACTCAGTCACCAACTCACTCACCAACTCACTCACTCAGTCATCCACTCACTCACCACTCACCCACTCATCACCCACTCACTCACCCACCCACTCACACACTCACCAACTCACTCACCCACTCACTCATTCACTCACCCACTCAGTCACTCACTCACTCAGTCACCAACTCACTCACCAACTCACTCACTCAGTCATCCACTCACTCACCACTCACCCACTCATCACCCACTCACTCACCCACCCACTCACACACTCACCAACTCACTCACCCACTCACTCATTCACTCACCCACTCAGTCACTCACTCACTCAGTCACCAACTCACTCACCAACTCACTCACTCAGCCATCCACTCACTCACTCACTCACCACTCACTCACTCACCCACTCACTCACTCACCCACTCACTCAGTCACCCACTCACTCACTCACCCACTCACCAACTCACTCACTCATCAACTTACTCATCCACTCACTCATCCACTCACTCACTCATCAACTTACTCATCCACTCATTCACCAACTTACTCAGTCACCCACTCACTCACTCACCAACTTACTCATCCACCCACTCACTCATCAACTTACTCATCCACTCACTCACCAACTCACTTATTCATCAACTTACTCACTCATCAAATTACTCATCCACCCACTCACTCACTCATCAACTTACTCATCCACCCACTCACTCATTCATCAACTTACTCACCCACCCACTCACTCACTCACCAACTCACCCACTCACTCACCAACTCACTCACCTATGAACGAGTACCTCTCGTCGTTCAAGGTGGCTCGCTACATCGTCAAGGAGGACGACCAGGTGAGTGGGGGGTGAGCTCACTCACTCACCAACTCACTCACTCAGTCACTCACTCACACACTCACTCACCAACTCACTCACTCAGTCATCAACTCACTCACTCACTCATCAACTCACTCACTCACTCACCAACTCACTCACCAACTCACTCACTCACCCACTCACTCACTCACCAACTCACCACTCACTCACTCACCCACTCACCCACTCACTCACTCACCAACTCACCACTCACTCATCAACTTACTCATCCACTCACTCACTCACCCACTCACCCACTCACTCACTCACCAACTCACCACTCACTCATCAACTTACTCATCCACTCACTCACTCACCCACTCACTCACTCACTCATCAACTTACTCATCCATTCACTCACCAACTCACTCACACATGAACGAGTACCTCTCGTCGTTCAAGGTGGCTCGCTACATCGTCAAGGAGGACGATCAGGTGAGTGGGGGGTGAGCTCACTCACTCACCAACTCACTCACTCACCAACTCACTCACTCAGTCATTCATCAACTTACTCACTCACTCACTCATCAACTTACTCACTCACTCGCTCACTCATCAACTCACTCACCCACTCACACACTCACTCACCCACTCACTCATTCAGTCACTCACTCACTCACTCACCAACTCACTCACCAACTCACTCACTCACTCACCCACTTACTCACTCATCAACTTACTCGCTCGCTCACCAACTCACTCACCACTCACCCACTCACTCACTCACTCACCCACTCACTCACCCACTCACTCATCAACTCACTCACCAACTCACTCACCAACTCACTCACTCACTCACCCACCCACTCACTCACCCACTCACCCACTCACTCATTCACCCACCCACTCACTCACCCACTCACCCACTCACTCACTCACCCACCCACTCACTCACCCACTCACTCACCCACTCACTCACTCACCCATTCACTCACCCACTCACTCACCGATCTCACATTAACAAGCTCGTCTCTCACGTTAACATGGCCACCTCCGTGCCCTCGTGGTGATGATGATGTTGTTGTTGATGTTGATGATGGTGATGATGTTGATGATGATGATGATGTTGATGATGATGGTGGTGATGATGATGATGATGGTGATGATGTTGATGGTGATGATGATGATGGTGGTGATGTTGATGATGATGATGATGATGGTGATGATTCAGGAGGAGGAGGAGGTGGAGCGTGTGATCATCAAGCAGGAGGAGACGGTGGACCCAGACTACTGGGACAAACTGCTTCGTCACCACTACGATGTTGATGATGGTGATGATGGTGATGATGATGTTGTTGATGATGATGATGGTGGTGATGGTGGTGATGGTGGTGATGATGATGATGGTGGTGATGTTGGTGATGATGATGGTGATGATGATGGTGTTGGTGATGATGGTGATGATGATGGTGATCATGATGTTGGTGGTGATGATGATGGTGGTGATGATGATGGTGATGATGATGGTGATGATGGTGATGATGGTGATGATGGTGATGATGATGGTGATGATGGTGATGATGGTGGTGATGATGGTGATGATGATGGTGATGATGGTGATGATGGTGGTGATGATGGTGATCATGATGGTGATGATGATGGTGGTGGTGGTGGTGATGATGATGATGATGGTGGTGATGTCGGTGATGATGATGATGATGGTGATGATGATGATGGTGTCGGTGATGATGGTGATGGTGGTGGTGATGATGATGGTGATGATGATGGTGATGATGGTGATGATGATGGTGATGATGATGGTGATGATGGTGTTGATGATGTTGATGATGATGGTGGTGATGATGTTGATGATGATGATGGTGATGATGATGGTGTTGATGATGTTGATGATGATGATGGTGATGATGATGGTGGTGATGATGGTGATGATGATGGTGATGATGTTGTTGTTGATGGTGATGATGTTGATGATGATGATGATGGTGGTGATGATGGTGATGATGATGGTGATGATGTTGTTGTTGATGGTGATGATGATGATGATTCAGGATGAGGAGGAGGAGTTGGAGCGTGTGATCATCAAGCAGGAGGAGACGGTGGACCCAGACTACTGGGACAAGCTGCTTCGTCACCACTACGATGTTGATGGTGATGGTGATGATGATGTTGATGATGATGGTGGTGATGATGATGATGGTGGTGATGGTGGTGATGGTGGTGATGATGATGATGGTGGTGATGTTGGTGATGATGATGGTGATGATGATGGTGTTGGTGATGATGGTGATGATGATGGTGATCATGATGTTGGTGGTGATGATGATGGTGGTGATGATGATGGTGATGATGATGGTGATGATGGTGATGATGGTGATGATGGTGATGATGATGGTGATGATGGTGATGATGGTGGTGATGATGGTGATGATGATGGTGATGATGGTGATGATGGTGGTGATGATGGTGATCATGATGGTGATGATGATGGTGGTGGTGGTGGTGATGATGATGATGATGGTGGTGATGTCGGTGATGATGATGATGATGGTGATGATGATGATGGTGTCGGTGATGATGGTGATGGTGGTGGTGATGATGATGGTGATGATGATGGTGATGATGGTGATGATGATGGTGATGATGATGGTGATGATGGTGTTGATGATGTTGATGATGATGGTGGTGATGATGTTGATGATGATGATGGTGATGATGATGGTGTTGATGATGTTGATGATGATGATGGTGATGATGATGGTGGTGATGATGGTGATGATGATGGTGATGATGTTGTTGTTGATGGTGATGATGTTGATGATGATGATGATGGTGGTGATGATGGTGATGATGATGGTGATGATGTTGTTGTTGATGGTGATGATGATGATGATTCAGGATGAGGAGGAGGAGTTGGAGCGTGTGATCATCAAGCAGGAGGAGACGGTGGACCCAGACTACTGGGACAAGCTGCTTCATCACCACTACGATGTTGATGGTGATGATGATGATGATGTTGATGATGATGATGTTGATGATGATGATGGTGATGATGATGGTGATGATTCAGGAGGAGGAGGAGTTGGAGCGTGTGATCATCAAGCAGGAGGAGACGGTGGACCCAGACTACTGGGACAAGCTGCTTCGTCACCACTACGATGTTGATGATGTTGATGATGGTGATGATGTTGATGATGATGGTGATGATGATGGTGATGATGCAGGAGGAGGAGGAGTTGGAGCGTGTGATCATCAAGCAGGAGGAGACGGTGGACCCAGACTACTGGGACAAGCTGCTTCGTCACCACTACGATGTTGATGATGATGTTGATGGTGGTGATGTTGATGGTGATGATGGTGATGATGGTGGTGAGTTGGTGGTGGTGGTGGTGATGATGATGGTGGTGGTGATGGTGATGATTCAGGAGGAGGAGGAGGTGGAGCGTGTGATCATCAAGCAGGAGGAGACTGTGGACCCAGACTACTGGGACAAACTGCTTCGTCACCACTACGATGTTGATGATGATGTTGATGGTGGTGATGATGGTGATGGTGGTGGTGATGTTGATGATGATGGTGATGATTCAGGAGGAGGAGGAGTTGGAGCGTGTGATCATCAAGCAGGAGGAGACGGTGGACCCAGACTACTGGGACAAACTGCTTCGCCACCACTACGATGTTGATGATGTTGATGATGATGATGTTGTTGATGATGATGTTGATGATGATGTTGATGATGATTCAGGAGGAGGAGGAGGTGGAGCGTGTGATCATCAAGCAGGAGGAGACGGTGGACCCAGACTACTGGGACAAACTGCTTCGCCACCACTACGAGCAGCAGCAGGAAGACCTCGCCCGCAACCTGGGCAAGGGCAAGCGAGTTCGCAAGCAGGTCAACTACAACGACGCAGCGCAGGAGGATCCAGGTGCGTTTCGTTCGGTTTTTTCGTTCGTCATTTTCGTTCGTTTTTCGTTCGTTTTTCGTTCCTTTTTCGTTCATTTTTTCCCGTTATTTTTTTTCGCTCCTTTTGCTCGTTCGTTTTTTACGTTCGTTTTTTCGGTCGTTGTTTTCGTTCGTTTTTCGTTCGTTTTTCGTTCATTTTTCGTTCATTTTTTCCTTTAGTTTTTTTCGTTCGTTCGTTTTTAATTCGATCGGGGTTTTTTGTTCTTTTTTTCGTTCGTTTTTTTTTGAAAAAATTTTCGTTCGTTTTTCGTTCGTTTAATCGATCGTTCATTCGTTCACTCGTCCATCCATCGGGCAAGCGAGTTCGCAGGCGGGTCATCTACAACGACGCAGCGCAGGAGGATCCAAATGCGTTTCGTTCGGTTTTTTCGTTAGTTTTTTCGTTCGTTTTTCGTTCGTTTTTCTTTCGTTTTTTCGACCGTTTTTTCGTTCGTTTTGCTCGTTCGTTCGTTTTTGTTTCGTTCTGTTTTTTCGTTCGTTTTGTTTTAAAACTTTTTTTCGTTCGTTTTTTCGTTCGTTTAATCGATCGTTCATTCGTTCACTCGTCCATCCATCGGGCAAGCGAGTTCACAGGCGGGTCATCTACAACGACGCAGCACAGGAGGATCCAGGTGCGTTTCGTTCGGTTTTTTCGTTCGTTTTTTCGTTCGTTTTTTTTCGTTCGTTTTTCGTTCGTTTTTATTTCGTTTTTTCGACCGTTTTTCGTTCGTTTTGCTCGTTCGTTCGTTTTTATTTCGTTCGGTTTTTTCGTTCGTTTCGTTTTTAAACTTTTTTCGTTCGTTTTTTCGTTCGTTTAATCGATCGTTCATTCGTTCACTCGTCCATCCATCGGGCAAGCGAGTTCGCAGGCAGGTCATCTACAACGACGCAGCGCAGGAGGATCCAGGTGCGTTTCGTTCGTTTTTTTCGTTCGTTTTTTTCGTTCGTTTTTTCGTTAGTTTTTCTTTCGTTTTTTCCGACCGTTTTATTCGTTCGTTTTTTCGTTCGTTTTGCTCGTTCGTTTTTATTTCGTTCGGTTTTTTCGTTCGTTTTGTTTTTAAACTTTTTTTCGTTCGTTTTTTCGTTCGTTTAATCGATCGTTCATTCGTTCACTCGTCCATCCATCGGGCAAGCGAGTTCGCAGGCGGGTCATCTACAACGACGCAGCGCAGGAGGATCCAGGTGCGTTTCGTTCGGGTTTTTCGTTCGTTTTTTCGTTCGTTTTCCGTTCGTTTTTCGTTCGTTTTTCTTTCGTTTTTTCGACCGTTTTTTCGTTCGTTTTGCTCGTTCGTTCGTTTTTATTTCGTTCGGTTTTTTCGTTCGTTTTGTTTTTAAACTTATTTTCGTTCGTTTTTTCGTTCGTTTAATCGATCGTTCATTCGTTCACTCGTCCATCCATCGGGCAAGCGAGTTCGCAGGCGGGTCATCTACAACGACGCAGCGCAGGAGGATCCAGGTGCGTTTCGTTCGTTTTTTCCTTCGTTTTTTTGTTCGTTTCTTTCGTTTTTTCGTTCGTTTTTGGTCGTTCGTTTCTTTCGTTCGTTCGTTTTTATCTCCTTCGGGGGTTTTTTTATTCTTTTTTTCGTTCGTTTTTTTTAAACTTTTTTTTTCGTCCGTTTTTTCCGTTCGTTTTTCGTTCTTTTTTCGTTCGTTTTTCGTTCGTTTTCGTCCGTTCTTTCGGTCGTTTTTCGTTCGTTTTTCGTTCCTTTTTTCGTTCGTTCGTTTTTATTTCGTTCGAGTTTTTTGTTCTTTTTTTCGTTCGTTTTTTCGTTTGTTTAATCGATCGTTCATTCGGTCACTTGTCCATCCGTCGGGCAAGCGAGTTCGCAGGCGGGTCAACTACAAGGACGCAGCGCAGGAGGATCCAGGCGCGTTTCATTCGTTTTTTCGTTCGTTTTTTCCCGTTCGTTTTTCGTTCGCTTTTATTTCTTTCGTGATTTTTTTGTTCTTTTTTTCGTTCGTTTTTTTCGATTTTTTTGTTCGTTTCTTTCGTTCGTTTTCTCTCGTTTTTCGTTCGTTTATTCGTTCGTTTCGTTCGTTTATTTCGTTCGTTTTTCGTTCCTTTTTTCGTTCGTTTTTTGTTCGATCGTTTTTATTTCGTTCGGGGTTTTTTTGTTCTTTTTCGTTCGTTTTTTCGTTCGTTTTTTCGTTCGTTTAATCGATCGTTCATTCGTTCACTCGTCCATCCGTCGGGCAAGCGAGTTCGCAGGCGGGTCAACTACAACGACGCAGCGCAGGAGGATCCCGGTGCGTTTCGTTTGGTTTTTTTCGTTCGTTTTTTCCTTTAGTTTTTTTCGTTCGTTTTTTTCGTTAGTTGTTTCGTTCGTTTTGCTCGTTCGTTTTTTACGTTCGTTTTTTTGGTCGTTGTTTTCGTTCGTTTTTCGTTCTTTTAATCGATCGTTTTTTTCATTCGTTTTTCGTTCGTTTTTTGGTCGTTGTTTTTGTTCGGTTTTTTTCGTTCGTTTATTCGTTCGTCTGTCCAATCGCCGGCTCAACTTTTCCTTCTTTTATTTGATCGCACACTCGCTCATTCATTCACCCTGTGGCGCATTCATTCACGCACTCACCCGCTCGTTCATTCACTCACCCGTTCGCTAATTCATTCACTCACTCTCCGGCTCAAACATTCATTCACCCAGTCGCTCGTTGTGGGTGGGTGAGTGGGTGGGTGAGTGAGTGGGTGTGTGGGTGAGTGAGTGAGTGAGTGGGTGGGTGAGTGAGTGGGTGTGTGGGTGAGTGGGTGGGTGGGTGGGTGAGTGAGTGGGTGGGTGAGTGAGTGGGTGGGTGAGTGGGTGAGTGAGTGAGTGAGTGGGTGGGTGAGTGAGTGAGTGAGTGGGTGGGTGAGTGGGTGTGTGGGTGAGTGGGTGGGTGGGTGAGTGAGTGAGTGAGTGGGTGGGTGAGTGAGTGAGTGAGTGGGTGAGTGGGTGGGTGAGTGGGTGGGTGGGTGGGTGAGTGGGTGGGTGAGTGGGTTAGTGTGTGAGTGAGTGGGTGAGTGGGTGAGTGGGTGAGTGAGTGGGTGGGTGAGTGAGTGAGTGGGTGGGTGAGTGAGTGAGTGAGTGGGTGAGTGGGTGGGTGAGTGAGTGAGTGAGTGGGTGGGTGGATGAGTGAGTGGGTGAGTGAGTGAGTGAGTGGGTGGGTGAGTGAGTGAGTGGTGAGTGAGTGAGTGGGTGGGTGAGTGGGTGGGTGGGTGAGTGAGTGAGTGAGTGGGTGGGTGAGTGAGTGAGTGGGTGAGTGAGTGAGTGGGTGAGTGGGTGGGTGAGTGGGTGAGTGAGTGGGTAGGTGAGTGAGTGAGTGAGTGGGTGAGTGGGTGGGTGAGTGGGTGAGTGAGTGGGTAGGTGGGTGTGTGGGTGAGTGAGTGGGTGAGTGAGTGAGTGAGTGGGTGAATGAGTGAGTGGGTGGGTGAGTGAGTGAGTGGTGAGTGAGTGAGTTAGTGGGTGGGTGGGTGAGTGGGTGGGTGAGTGAGTGAGTGGGTGAGTGAGTGAGTGGATGAGTGGGTGGGTGAGTGGGTGAGTGGTTGGGTGAGTGAGTGGATGAGTGAGTGGGTGAGTGGGTGAGTGAGTGGGTGAGTGGGTGAGTGAGTGGGTGAGTGAGTGGTTGAGTGAGTGGGTGGGTGGGTGAGTGAGTGAGTGGGTGGGGAGTGGGTGGGTGAGTGTGTGGGTGGGTGGGTGAGTGTCTGTCTGTGTGTGTCTCTGTGTGTGTGTGTCTGTGTGTGTGTGTGTCTGTGTGTCTGTGTGTGTGTGACTGTGTGTGTCTGTGTGTGTGTGTCTGTGTGTGTGTCTGTGGGTCACTGTGTGTCTCTGTGTTTGCGTGTGTGTGTGTGTGTCTGTGTGTGTGTCAGTATGTGTGTGTGTCTGTGTGTGTGTGTCTGTGTGTGTGTCTGTGTGTGTGTGTGTGTGTCTGTGTGTCTCTGTGTGTGTGTGTGTCTGTGTGTGTCTCTGTGTCTGTGTGTGTCTGTGTGTGTGTCTGTATGTGTGTGTGTCTGTGTGTGCGTGTGTGTCTGTGTGTGTGTCTGTGTGTGTGTCTGTCTGTGTGTGTCTGTGTGTGTCTGTGTGTGTGTCTGTCTGTGTGTGTCTGTGTGTGTGTGTCTGTGTGTGTGTCTGTGTGTGTCTGTGTGTCTCTGTGTCTGTGTGTGTGTCTGTGTGTGTCTCTGTGTCTGTGTGTGTCTGTGTGTGTGTCTGTGTGTGTGTCTGTATGTGTGTGTGTCTGTGTGTGCGTGTGTGTCTGTGTGTGTCTGTGTGTGTGTCTGTGTGTGTGTCTGTCTGTGTGTGTCTGTGTGTGTCTGTGTGTGTGTGTCTGTGTGTGTGTCTGTGTGTGTGTGTCTGTGTGTCTCTGTGTGTGTGTGTGTCTGTGTGTGTCTCTGTGTCTGTGTGTCTGTGTGTGTGTCTGTATGTGTGTGTGTCTGCGTGTGCGTGTGTGTCTGTGTGTGTCTGTGTGTGTGTCTGTCTGTGTGTGTCTGTGTGTGTGTGTCTGTGTGTGTCTGTCTGTGTGTGTCTGTGTGTGTCTGTGTGTGTGAGTGTCTGTATGTGTGAGCGGTAGTGTAGTGGTTAGCGCTACGCTGCGCTATGAACCTGGCGACCCGGGTTCGATTCCCGCTCACGTCTAACACCAGTGACGATTATCTGAACCGGTCGCGGGCCTCCCCTAGGTCGACTCAGCCTCGAATGAGTACCTAGTGCGGTGGATAAAAACATTGCCACTGGGGAGACAAAGGCGGTCGGGCGTGGTGCTGGCCACCCACCCCCTCGTGTACCGTTCCGGCCTTCATAGGTGCTCGCTAACAGCACTTGCCCGTACAGTCTGTTAAGGCTATACGGGGGATCTTTGTATGTGTCTGTGTGTGTCTGTGTGTGTCTGTGTGTGTGTCTGTGTGTGTGTCTGTGTGTGTGTGTCTGTGTGTGTGTGTCTGTGTGTGTGTGTCTGTGTGTGTGTGTCTGTGTGTGTGTGTCTGTGTGTGTGTGTCTGTGTGTGTGTGTCTGTGTGTGTGTCTGTGTGTGTGTGTCTGTGTGTGTGTCTGTGTGTGTGTGTCTGTGTGTGTGTCTGTGTGTGTGTCTGTGTGTGTCTGTGTGTGTCTGTGTGTGTCTGTGTGTGTGTGTGTGTGTCTGTGTGTGTCTGTGTGTGTCTGTGTGTGTCTGTGTGTGTCTGTGTGTGCGTCACTGTGTGTAGAGTGGCATGACGACTTGTCGGACAATCAGTCTGAGTACTCCGCTGGCTCCGAGGAGGAGGATGAAGACTTTGACGAGAGACCGGACGGTGAGCAGATCACTCACCCACTCACTCACCCACTCACTCACCCACTCACCCACTCACTCACTCACTCACCCACCCACTCACCCACCCACTCACCCACTCACCCACTCACTCACCCACTCACCCAATCACTCACTCACCCACTCACTCACTCACCCACTCACTCACTCACCCACTCACTCACTCACCCACTCACTCACCCACTCACCCACTCACTCACTCACTCACCCACCCACTCACCCACCCACTCACCCACTCACCCACTCACTCACCCACTCACCCAATCACTCACTCACCCACTCACTCACTCACCCACTCACTCACTCACCCACTCACTCACTCACCCACTCACTCACCCACTCACCCACTCACTCACCCACTTACTCACTCACCCACTCACTCACTCACCCACTCACTCACCCACCCACCCACTCACTCACTCATCAACTTACTCATCCACTCCCTCACTCATCCACTCACTCACTCGCTCACTCACACACTCATCCACTCACTCATCCACTCACTCACTCACTCATCCACTCACTCACCCACCCACTCACTCACCCACTCACTCACTCACTCACCCACTCACTCACTCACCCACCCACTCACCCACTCACTCACCCACTCACCCACTCACACACACACTCACTCACCCACTCACTCACCCATTCACTCACTCACTCACGCCCCCACTCACCCACTCACTCACTCACTCACCCAATCACTCACTCACTCACCCACTCACTCACCCACCCACCCACCCACTCACTCACTCATCAACTTACTCATCCACTCACTCACTCATCCACTCACTCACTCGCTCACTCACCCACTCACTCACCCACTCACCCACTCACTCACCCACTCACCCACTCACTCACTCACCCACTCACTCACTCACCCACTCACTCACTCACCCACTCACTCACCCACTCACCCACTCACTCAGTCACTCACCCACTCACTCACTCACCCACTCACCCACCCACTCACCCACCCACTCACTCACACACTCACTCACTCACTCACCCACTCACTCACTCACTCACCCACCCACCCACCCACTCACCCACTCACCCACCCACCCACTCACCCACTCACTCACTCACCCACCCACTCACTCACTCACCCACCCACCCACCCACTCACCCACTCACCCACTCACCCACCCACTCACTCATCCACCCACTCACTCACCCACTCACCCACCCACTCACTCACCCAATCACTCACCCACTCACTCACTCACTCACCCACTCACCCACCCACTCACTCACCCACTCACCCACCCACCCACTCACTCACCCTCCTCACTCACCCTCCTCACTCACCCACTCACCCACTCACCCACTCACCCACCCACTCACCCACCCACTCACCCACTCACCCACCCACCCACTCACCCACCCACTCACCCACTCACCCACCCACCCACTCACCCACTCACCCACCCACCCACTCACCCACCCACCCACTCACCCACTCACCCACCCACCCACTCACCCACTCACCCCCCCACTCACCCTCCTCACCGCTGTGCCCGCAGGCCGCAGGCAGAGTAAGCGTCAGCTGCGTAACGAGAAGGACAAACCCCTCCCCCCACTACTCGCCAGGGTGGGCGGCAACATCGAGGTGGGTGGGTGGGTGAGTGGGTGAGTGAGTGGGTGGGTGAGTGGGTGGGTGAGTGAGTGGGTGGGTGAGTGAGTGTGTGGGGAGGTGAGTGAGTGAGTGGGTGAGTGGGTGGGTGAGTGGGTGGGTGAGTGAGTGTGTGGGGAGGTGAGTGAGTGGGTGAGTGGGTGGGTGAGTGGGTGGGTGAGTGGGTGGGTGGGTGGGTGAGTGAGTGGGTGAGTGGGTGGGTGAGTGGGTGAGTGGCTGGGTGGGTGGGTGAGTGGGTGAGTGGGTGGGTGGGTGAGTGAGTGAGTGGGTGAGTGAGTGAGTGGGTGGGTGGGTGAGTGAGTGGGTGGTTGGGTGAGTGAGTGGGTGAGTGAGTGAGTGGGTGAGTGGGTGGGTGAGTGGGTGAATGAGTGGGTGAGTGGGTGAGTGGTTGGGTGAGTGAGTGGGTGAGTGGGTGAGTGGGTGGGTGAGTGGGTGAGTGAGTGGGTGAGTGAGTGGGTGGTTGGGTGAGTGAGTGGGTGAGTGAGTGAGTGAGTGGGTGAGTGAGTGGGTGAGTGGTTGAGTGAGTGGGTGAGTGAGTGGGTGGGCGGTAGCTATTGACAGAGCGCTGCCTGCAAGCCTGCTATTATTACGAAGTAACACGCAACACACATTCCTTACAGGTGAGTCACCTGCCAAGTGCCTGATTTACTGGGGGGCACGTGCCCCCTACCACCCCCCTCCCCCCCCAATGATCCCATCTAAACCCCCCACTGCCACAGTGCTGATTATTATTATTACGTGCCCGGGGACTTTACGAGATCATGGCAATGTGAGTATCAGCTACTCGCTGAATTGTGCCCAGTTGCGTCTACAGATTCCACGACTTCCACAGAAGGCAATCGACGGCTTCAGCGAGCACGATGGGGGAAACAATGATACTAAAAAAAATATATAAAACAATAGAATTCTCGCGACGTTTCGACTGCAACACCAGCAATCATCATCAGGTGTGAAAACCACAGCTGACGATGATGATGATTGCTGCTTGTGTTACAGTGAAAACCACAGCTGATGATGATGATGATGATTGCTGCTTGTGTTACAGTGAAAACCACAGCTGATGATGATTGTGTTACAGTGAAAACCACAGCTGATGATGATTTGCTGCTCGTGTTACAGTGAAAACCACAGCTGACGATGATGATTGCTGCTTGTGTTACAGTGAAAACCACAGCTGATGATGATGATGATGATTGCTGCTTGTGTTACAGTGAAAACCACAGCTGATGATGATTGTGTTACAGTGGAAACCACAGCTGATGATGATTGCCTCTTGTGTTACAGTGAAAACCACAGCTGATGATGATTGCTGCTTGTGTTACAGTGAAAACCACAGCTGACGATGGTGATGATGATTGTGTTACAGTGAACACCACAGCTGATGATGATTGCTGCTTGTGTTACAGTGAAAACCACAGCTGACTATGATGATTGTGTTACAGTGAAAACCACATCTGATGATGATTGCTGCTTGTGTTACAGTGAAACCCACAGCTGACGATGATGATTGCTGCTTGTGTTACAGTGAAAACCACAGCTGATGATGATTGTGTTACAGTGAAAACCACAGCTGATGATGATGATTGCTGCTTGTGTTACAGTGAAAACAACAGCTGATGATGATTGCTGCTTGTGTTACAGTGAAAACCACAGCTGATGATGATGATGATTGCTGCTTGTGTTACAGTGAAAACCACAGCTGATGATGATGATTGCTGCTTGTGTTACAGTGAAAACCACAGCTGTCGATGATGATTGCTGCTTGTGTTACAGTGAAAACCACAGCTGATGATGATGATTGCTGCTTGTGTTACAGTGAAAACCACAGCTGACGATGATTGCCGCTTGTGTTACAGTGAAAACCACAGCTGATGATGATTGCTGCTTGTGTTACAGTGAAAACCACAGCTGATGATGATGATTGCTGCTTGTGTTACAGTGAAAACAACAGCTGATGATGATTGCTGCTTGTGTTACAGTGAAAACAACAGCTGATGATGATTGCTGCTTGTGTTACAGTGAAAACAACAGCTGATGATGATTGCTGCTTGTGTTACAGTGAAAACCACAGCTGATGATGATGATTGCTGCTTGTGTTACAGTGAAAACCACAGCTGATGATTGCCGCTTGTGTTACAGTGAAAACCACAGCTGATGATGATGATTGCTGCTTGTGTTACAGTGAAAACCACAGCTGATGATGATTGCTGCTTGTGTTACAGTGAAAACCACAGCTGATGATGATTGTGTTACAGTGAAAACCACAGCTGATGATGATTGCTGCTTGTGTTACAGTGAAAACCACAGCTGATGATGATGATGATTGCTGCTTGTGTTACAGTGAAAACCACAGCTGACGATGATGATTGCTGCTTGTGTTACAGTGAAAACCACAGCTGATGATGATTGCTGCTTGTGTTACAGTGAAAACCACAGCTGATGATGATTGTGTTACAGTGAAAACCACAGCTGATGATGATTGCTGCTTGTGTTACAGTGAAAACCACAGCTGATGATGATGATGATTGCTGCTTGTGTTACAGTGAAAACCACAGCTGACGATGATGATTGCTGCTTGTGTTACAGTGAAAACCACAGCTGTCGATGATGATTGCTGCTTGTGTTACAGTGAAAACCACAGCTGATGATGATGATTGCTGCTTGTGTTACAGTGAAAACCACAGCTGACGATGATTGCCGCTTGTGTTACAGTGAAAACCACAGCTGATGATGATTGCTGCTTGTGTTACAGTGAAAACCACAGCTGATGATGATGATTGCTGCTTGTGTTACAGTGAAAACAACAGCTGATGATGATTGCTGCTTGTGTTACAGTGAAAACCACAGCTGATGATGATGATTGCTGCTTGTGTTACAGTGAAAACAACAGCTGATGATGATTGCTGCTTGTGTTACAGTGAAAACCACAGCTGATGATGATGATTGCTGCTTGTGTTACAGTGAAAACCACAGCTGATGATTGCCGCTTGTGTTACAGTGAAAACCACAGCTGATGATGATGATTGCTGCTTGTGTTACAGTGAAAACCACAGCTGATGATGATTGCTGCTTGTGTTACAGTGAAAACCACAGCTGATGATGATTGTGTTACAGTGAAAACCACAGCTGATGATGATTGCTGCTTGTGTTACAGTGAAAACCACAGCTGATGATGATGATTGCCGCTTGTGTTACAGTGAAAACCACAGCTGACGATGATGATTGCTGCTTGTGTTACAGTGAAAACCACAACTGATGATGATGATTGCCGCTGGTGTTATAGTGAAAACCACAGCTGACGATAATGATTGCTGCTTGTGTTACAGTGAAAACCACAGCTGATGATGATTGCCTCTTGCGTTACAGTGAAAACCACAGCTGATGATGATGATTGCTGATTGTGTTACAGTGAAAACCGCAGCTGATGATGATGATTGCTGCTTGTGTTACAGTGAAAACCACAACTGATGATGATGATTGCTGATTGTGTTACAGTGGAAACCACAGCTGATGATGATTGCTGCTTGTGTTACAGTGAAAACCGCAGCTGATGATGATGATGATGATTGCTGCTTGTGTTACAGTGAAAACCACAGCTGATGATGATTGTGTTACAGTCAAAACCACAGCTGATGATGATTGCCTCTTGTGTTACAGTGAAAACCACAGCTGATGATGATTGCTGCTTGTGTTACAGTGAAAACCACAGCTGCTGATGATTGCTGCTTGTGTTACAGTGAAAACCACAGCTGATGATGATGATGATTGCCGCTTGTGTTACAGTGAAAACCACAGCTGATGATGATTGCTGCTTGTGTTACAGTGAAAACCACAGCTGCTGATGATTGCTGCTTGTGTTACAGTGAAAACCACAGCTGTAAAGTCACCACCACGTAGAAGGAAAACAATAAAATAATTTAAAAAAATATAAAACAATAAAATTATTATTCTTGGTTCTTTCGGTAAAGTCACCACCGCGTAGAAGGGAAACAATAAAATAATAAAAATATTAAACAATAAAATTATTATTCTTAGTTTTTTCGGTAAAGTCACGTTGAAGAGAAACAACAAAATAACAACGTGACTTTACCGAAAAAAATAAGAATATGAATTACTGCAGTCACGAAAGCATTAAATCAAAAAATAAAATTATTGTCAAACAATAAAATTATTATTATTCTTGGTTCTTTCGGTAAAGTTACCGCCTCCTAGAAGGGAAACAATAAAATAATAAAAATATAAAACAATAAAATTATTATTCTTGGTTCTTTCGGTAAAGTTACCGCCTCCTAGAAGGGAAACAATAAAATAATAAAAATATAAAACAATAAAATTATTATTCTTGGTTCTTTCGGTAAAGTCACCACCACGTAGATAGGGAAACAATAAAATAATAAAACAATAAAATTATTGTAAAACAATAAAATTATTATTCTTGGTTCTCTCGGTAAAGTCACCACCGCGTAGAAGGGAAACAATAAAATAATAAAAATATAAAACAATAAAATTATTATTCTTGGTTCTTCCGGTAAAGTCACCACGTAGAAGGGAAACAATAAAATAATAAAAATATAAAACAATAAAAATATAAAACAATAAAATTATTATTCTTGGTTCTTTCGGTAAAGTCACCACCACGTTAGAATGGAAACAATAAAATAATAAAAATATAAAACAATAAAATTATTATTCTTGGTTCTTTCGGTAAAGCCACCACCACGTAGAAGGGAAACAATAAAATAATAAAAATATAAAACAATAAAATTATTGTAAAACAATAAAATTATTATTCTTGGTTCTTTGGGTAAAGTCACCACCACGTTAGAATGGAAACAATAAAATAATAAAAATATTAAAAATACAATTATTGTAAAACAATAAAATTATTATTCTTGGTTCTTTCGGTAAAGTCACCACCATGTTAGAATGGAAACAATAAAATAATAAAAATATAAAACAATAAAATTATTATTCTTGGTTCTTCTGGTAAAGTCACCACCACGTTAGAATGGAAACAATAAAATAATAAAAATATAAAACAATAAAATTATTGTAAAACAATAAAATTATTATTCTTGGTTCTCTCGGTAAAGTCACCACCGCGTAGAAGGGAAACAATAAAATAATAAAAATATAAAACAATAAAATTATTATTCTTGGTTCTTCCGGTAAAGTCACCACGTAGAAGGGAAACAATAAAATAATAAAAATATAAAACAATAAAAATATAAAACAATAAAATTATTATTCTTGGTTCTTTCGGTAAAGTCACCACCACGTTAGAATGGAAACAATAAAATAATAAAAATATAAAACAATAAAATTATTATTCTTGGTTCTTTCGGTAAAGCCACCACCACGTAGAAGGGAAACAATAAAATAATAAAAATATAAAACAATAAAATTATTGTAAAACAATAAAATTATTATTCTTGGTTCTTTGGGTAAAGTCACCACCACGTTAGAATGGAAACAATAAAATAATAAAAATATTAAAAATACAATTATTGTAAAACAATAAAATTATTATTCTTGGTTCTTTCGGTAAAGTCACCACCATGTTAGAATGGAAACAATAAAATAATAAAAATATAAAACAATAAAATTATTATTCTTGGTTCTTCTGGTAAAGTCACCACCACGTTAGAATGGAAACAATAAAATAATAAAAATATAAAACAATTAAATTATTGTAAAACAATAAAATTATTATTCTTGGTTCTTTCGGTAAAGTCACCACCACGTTAGAATGGAAACAATAAAATAATAAAAATAAAAAAACAATAAAATTATTATTCTTGTTTCTTTGGGTAAAGTCACCGCCACGTAGAAGGGAAGCAATAAAATAATAAATAAAATATAAAACAATAAAATTATTATTCTTGGTTCTTTCGGTAAAGTCACCACCACGTAGAAGGGAAACAATAAAATAATAAAAATATAAAACAATAAAATTATTGTAAAACAATAAAATTATTATTCTTGGTTCTTCTGGTAAAGTCACCACCACGTAGAAGGGAAACAATAAAATAATAAAAATATAAAACAATAAAATTATTATTCTTGGTTCTTTCGGTAAAGTCACCACCGCCTAGAAGGGAAACAATAAAATAATAAACATATAAAACAATAAAATTATTGTAAAACAATAAAATTATTATTCTTGGTTCTTCTGGTAAAGTCACCACCACGTTAGAAGGGAAACAATAAAATAATAAAAATATAAAACAATAAAATTATTATTCTTGGTTCTTTCGGTAAAGTCACCACCACGTTAGAATGGAAACAATAAAATAATAAAAATATAAAACAATAAAATTATTGTAAAACAATAAAATTATTATTCTTGGTTCTTTCGGTAAAGTCACCACCACGTTAGAATGGAAACAATAAAATAATAAAAATATAAAACAATAAAATTATTATTCTTGGTTCTTTCGGTAAAGTCACCGCCACGTAGAAGGGAAACAATAAAATAATAATAACAAAAAATATCATCAATTAATTGTTTCCCTTCTACGTGGTGGCTTTACCGAACGAATCAAGAATATTAAAAGAACCACGCTCTGATTAATATCTAGGTGTGTGCATTTGTCCTTGAAACTGATTGACCAACAGCAGAGAGAGAGAGAGCAAGAGATTAGTGGGCTTTATTTTGAAAGCCCAGTCTAAGAGCGGCGTCGGACCAGAGGATGAAAAAAACCTCGTGAAGATAAAATATAAATTGGGTCACAGGTCCTTACAGTGATCACTGATACGTTGAAATTACGGCTTTGGTTTTTAGTGCTTTGGAAAATGATTTTTATTATTATTATTCGTGGTTTGGACATGTTTGTGTTGGTGTTGTAGCGCGGAGTTTAGACCGAGGGCCTTAATCTAATTCAGTCGTCTTGAATTTCCACTTGAAGCTCTCGTGAATGCGAGGATTCACCTACTTTGGTCCTTTCGGTAAAGTCACCGCCACGTAGAGTGATAATAAAATAACGAATTGATAAAATAACAATAAGAATAAAATAATAAATTGATAAAATAACAATAAGAATAAATTAATAAATTGATAAAATAACAATAACAATAAAATAATGAATTGATAAAATAACAATAACAATAAAATAATAAATTAATAAAATAATCATAAAATAATAAATTGATAAAATAACAATAAAATAATAAATTGATAAAATAACAATAAGAATGAAATAATAAATTGATAAAATAACAATAAGATTAAAATAAATTGATAAAATAACAATAAGGATAAAATAATACATTGATAAAATAACAATAAGGATAAAATAATACATTGATAAAATAACAATAAGGATAAAATAATAAAATAAACTAAGAATAAATTAATAAAATAACACTATAAAATTCTCACGACGTTTCAGCCACAACACAGTCTCGTCCCTTCACCTGATGAAGGCCACTTGTGTTGTGGCCGAAACGTCGTGAGAATTGTATTGTGTTATTTTATTAATTTACTAATTTATTAATTTATTCTCAATCTAAGTTGTTGTTGTTGTTGTTTGACTTTTCATCACGCTGGGATTTGTTCGCAACGCTTTTTTATTTTTTCAGGAATATTTTTTTGGGCCGTTTTTAAAAAATAAATAAAATAAAATAAAATTTTGTCGTCACGGATTTTCAGAATTTTGCACAAAGTCAGGCGCGGTCACTTTAAGATTTTCCTTGTTCGTGTTTTAGTTTTTGTTGTTTTCGTTTCGTTTGTCGTGGTGGTGGTCGCACCCCCATTCAAGAGCAGAATGACTCCACAGGGCTATACCAAATTTTTTTTTAAATTAAAAATGTTTTGATTTAAAGCTTTCGTGACTGCAGTAATTCATAATGTTAGTTCTTTCGGTAAAGTCACGTTGAAGGGAAACAACAAAATAATAAAATATATATTATTTTGTTGTTTAAAATAATAAAATATATATTATTTTGTTGTTTAAAATAATAAAATATATATTATTTTGTTGTTTCCCTTCAACGGGACTTTACCGAAAGAACTAAGCATATAAAAATGTTTAAAAAAAAAATTTAAATAGAAAAAATGTTTTAATTATTTTTTAATTTTTTGAAAAATAATAAAAAATATATTTTTTTAATTTTAAAAAAATTGTAATTTTTTTTATTTAAAAAAATGTAACATTTTTTAACATTTTTTATTTGACATTTTTTTTAAATGTAAAAAAAAATTAATTTAAAAAATTATTTTAAAAAAATGTAAAAAAAAAATTTTAATTTAAAAAAAAATAAAAAATGAATGAAGCCAGCGGTCGTGAGCTAGCCCCCCACCCCCTGCTGTGCCCCCCACCCCGCCCCCTGCCGTGCCCCCCACCCAACCCCGCTGCCCCCCCAACTCTCCGGCCGCAGGTGCTGGGCTTCAACGTGCGTCAGCGCAAGGCGTTTGTGAACGCCATCATGCGCTACGGGATGCCTCCACAGGACGCGTTCAGCGCCCACTGGCTCGTCAGGGACCTCAGGGGGAAGAGCGAAAAGGAATTCCGGTGAGGGCGGGGCTTAGCAGGGGGAGGGGCCTAGGGGAGGAGAGAGAGAGGTGGGGGGTGGGGGAGAGGGGAGGGGGCGTGGCGTATGGGGGGTGGGGGTGGGGGGGGTAGGGGGAGGAGGGGGGGGCGTAATGGAGTCTGTGTGTGTGTGTGTCTGTGTGTGTGTCTGTGTGTGTGTGTCTCTGTGTGTGTGTGTCTGTGTGTGTGTGTGTGTCTGTGTGTGTGTGTCTGTGTGTCTGTGTGTGTGTGTCTCTGTGTGTGTGTGTCTGTGTGTCTGTGTGTCTGTCTGTGTGTGTGTGTCTGTGTGTCTGTCTGTGTGTCTGTCTGTGTGTCTGTCTGTGTGTCTGTGTGTGTGTGTCTATCTGTGTGTGTGTCTCTGTGTGTGTGTCTCTGTGTGTGTCTGTGTGTCTCTGTGTGTGTGTCTGTGTGTGTCTATCTGTGTGTGTGTCTCTGTGTGTGTGTCTCTGTGTGTGTGTCTCTGTGTGTGTGTCTGTGTGTCTCTGTGTGTGTCTGTGTGTGTGTCTCTGTCTGTGTGTCTCTGTGTGTCTGTGTGTCTCTGTGTGTGTGTGTGTGTCTGTGTGTGTGTCTGTGTGTGTGTCTGTGTGTGTCTGTGTGTGTGTGTCTGTGTGTGTGTGTCTGTGTGTGTGTGTCTGTGTGTGTCTGTGTGTGTCTCTGTATGTGTGTCTATCTGTGTGTGTGTGTCTCTGTCTGTGTGTCTCTGTGTGTGTGTCTGTGTGTGTCTCTGTCTGTGTGTCTCTGTGTGTGTGTGTCTCTGTGTGTGTGTCTCTGTCTGTGTGTCTCTGTGTGTGTCTCTGTATGTGTGTCTATCTGTGTGTGTGTCTCTGTCTGTGTGTCTCTGTGTGTGTGTCTGTGTGTCTCTGTGTGTGTCTCTGTGTGTATGTGTGTCTATCTGTGTGTATGTGTGTCTCTGTCTGTGTGTCTCTGTGTGTGTGTGTCTCTGTGTGTCTGTGTGTCTCTGTGTGTCTCTGTGTGTCTCCCCGTGTCTCTGTGTGTCTCTGTGTGTCTCTGTGTGTGTGTCTCTGTGTCTCCCCGTGTCTCTGTCTGTGTGTCTCTGTGTGTCTCTGTGTGTCTCCCCGTGTCTCTGTGTGTCTCTGTGATTCTCTGTGTCTCTGTGTGTGTCTCTGTGTCTCTCTGTGTCTCTCCCCGTGTCTCTGTCTGTGTGTCTCAGGGCCTACGTGTCTCTCTTCATGCGTCATCTGTGTCTCTGTGTGTGTCTCTGTGTGTGTCTCTGTGTGTCTGTGTGTGTCTCTGTGTCTCTCCGTGTCTCCCCGTGTCTCTGTGTGTATCTCTCCGTGTCTCTGTGTGTCTCTGTGTGTCTCCCCGTGTCTCTGTCTGTGTGTCTCAGGGCCTACGTGTCTCTCTTCATGCGTCACCTGTGTCTCTGTGTGTCTCTGTGTGTGTCTCTGTGTGTCTCTGTGTGGGTGTCTCTCTGTGTGTCTCCCCGTGTCTCTGTGTGTCTCTGTGTGTCTCTCCCCGTGTCTCTGTCTGTGTGTCTCAGGGCCTACGTGTCTCTCTTCATGCGTCACCTGTGTCTCTGTGTGTCTCTGTGTGTCTCTGTGTGTGTGTCTCTGTGTGTGTCTCTGTGTGTCTCTGTGTGTCTCTGTGTGTGTGTCTATGTGTGTGTGTGTCTCTGTGTGTCTCTGTGTGTGTCTCTCTCTGTCTCTGTGTGTCTCCCCGTGTCTCTGTCTGTGTGTCTCAGGGCCTACGTGTCTCTCTTCATGCGTCACCTGTGTCTCTGTGTGTGTCTCTGTGTGTGTCTCTGTGTGTGTCTCTGTGTGTGTGTCTCTGTGTGTGTGTCTCTCCGTGTGTATCCCCGTGTCTCTGTGTGTGTGTCTCAGGGCCTACGTGTCTCTCTTCATGCGTCATCTGTGTCTCTGTGTGTCTGTGTGTGTGTCTCTGTGTGTGTGTCTCTGTGTGTGTCTGTGTGTGTGTGTCTCTGTGTGTGTGTCTCTGTGTGTCTCTGTGTGTGTGTCTGTGTGTCTCTGTGTGTCTCCCCGTGTCTCTGTCTGTGTGTCTCAGGGCCTACGTGTCTCTCTTCATGCGTCACCTGTGTCTCTGTGTGTCTCTGTGTGTGTCTCCCCGTGTCTCTGTGTGTCTCTGTGTGTCTCTGTGTGTCTCTGTGTCTCTCTGTGTGTCTCTGTGTGTCTCTGTGTCTCTGTGTGTCTCTGTGTGTGTCTCTGTGTGTGTCTCTGTGTGTGTGTCTCTGTGTGTGTGTCTCTCCCTGTGTCTCCCCGTGTCTCTGTCTGTGTGTCTCAGGGCCTGCGTGTCTCTCTTCATGCGTCACCTGTGTCTCTGAGTGTCTCTGTGTGTGTCTCCCCGTGTCGCTGTGTGTCTCTGTGTGTCTCTGTGTCTCTCTGTGTGTCTCTGTGTGCCTCTGTGTCTCTGTGTGTCTCTGTGTGTGTCTCTGTGTGTCTCTCTATTGCTCAACCACGTTATGTATGCTGATGACTTGGTAATAGCTGCTCAGTCAGAGGAGGAGTTGGAGACGCTGCTGCTGAGACTGGAGCGTGCCACTAAGAGGTGGGGCCTTACCATCAGCCCCACCAAAACTAAGCACCTGCCTGGGTATTTTGTACCATCGGACACTCCACCCCCACAACTCTCAATCGGTGATGGGGCAGTTGTGGAGAGAGTGGAGAGTTTCCCATACCTGGGCAGTGTGCTTATGACTGGCTCCAGTTTAACAGCAGAGGTCTCACTCCGAATCAGTCGAGCGGCAATATCTTTTCATCGGTTGCGTAACGCTGTGTGGAAGCTACCTGGTCTGTCGCTCCGCACTAAGCTTCAGGTCTTCTCGGCCACGGTCATTCCCTCCCTTCTCTACGCTTGCGAAACGTGGACCCCCCTAATGGAACATCTTCGCCGGTTGGAAACATTTAGGCTGGCCTGCCTACGATCCATCCTGGGTTTAACCAGACTGGATTGTGTGAGGAGCTCACAAATCCTTGAAAGATCTGGGCAGGGTCCCATCGGTGAGCTCCTCCGGCAGGCAAGGCTGCGATGGCTGGGTCATGTAGCCCGCATGCCCAGCCACCGCATGCCGAAACAGCTTTTGTTTGGCCGGATTGAGGGGGCTAAGCGGGCGCGGCACGGGCTAGAGAAGAGATGGAGTGATGTGGTACAGGAGGACGTGGAGCTGAGTGGACTTGCCGATGACTGGTACCAGCGGTGTCAAGATCGGCCTCTGTGGAGGAGGCTCGTGAAGGATGCTACTGGGCAGTTGGAGGCAGTCGCCCTCCAACAACAACGGAGGGCGGAGGAGCGACGCTCACAACAGCGAGCGGAGCGCCGGGTGGCTAAAGCACAGCAGGTTGGCACAGTAGGGGGCACAGGTGGTGCATCAGCCAGTCATCTCAGTCAGTCGACCCGTGGCACCTGGGTCTGCCCCGTGACCTCCTGCCAGCGGGCGTTCGACACTTCACGTGGCCTCAGGGTGCACATAGCCTGGCACAAGCGTCGTGGTGACGTCACCGCCACTTAGTGGCGAATGGCGGTTGTTGCTGTGTCTCTGTGTGTGTGTCTCTCCCTGTGTCTCCCCGTGTCTCTGTCTGTGTGTCTCAGGGCCTACGTGTCTCTCTTCATGCGTCACCTGTGTCTCTGTGTGTGTCTCTGTGTGTGTCTCTGTGTGTCTCTGTGTGTGTCTCTGTGTGTCTCCTCGTGTCTCCCCGTGTCTCTGTGTCTCTCTGTGTCTCTCCCCGTGTCTCTGTCTGTGTGTCTCAGGGCCTACGTGTCTCTCTTCATGCGTCATCTGTGTCTCTGTGTTTGTCTCTGTGTGTGTCTCTGTGTGTCTGTGTGTGTCTCTGTGTGTCTGTGTGTGTCTCTGTGTCTCTCCGTGTCTCCCCGTGTCTCTGTGTGTATCTCTCCGTGTCTCTGTGTGTCTCTGTGTGTCTCCCCGTGTCTCTGTCTGTGTGTCTCAGGGCCTACGTGTCTCTCTTCATGCGTCACCTGTGTCTCTGTGTGTCTCTGTGTGTCTCTGTGTGTGTGTCTCTGTGTGTGTCTCTGTGTGTCTCTGTGTGTCTCTGTGTGGGTGTCTCTGTGTGTGTGTCTCTGTGTGTCTCTGTGTGTGTCTCTCTCTGTCTCTGTGTGTCTCCCCGTGTCTCTGTCTGTGTGTCTCAGGGCCTACGTGTCTCTCTTCATGCGTCACCTGTGTCTCTGTGTGTGTCTCTGTGTGTGTCTCTGTGTGTGTCTCTGTGTGTGTGTCTCTGTGTGTGTGTCTCTGTGTGTGTCTCTGTGTGTGTGTCTCTCCGTGTGTATCCCCGTGTCTCTGTGTGTGTGTCTCAGGGCCTACGTGTCTCTCTTCATGCATCACCTGTGTCTCTGTGTGTCTGTGTGTGTGTCTCTGTGTGTGTGTCTCTGTGTGTGTCTCTGTGTGTGTGTCTCTGTGTGTCTCTGTGTGTGTGTCTGTGTGTCTCTGTGTGTCTCCCCGTGTCTCTGTCTGTGTGTCTCAGGGCCTACGTGTCTCTCTTCATGCGTCACCTGTGTCTCTGTGTGTCTCTGTGTGTGTCTACCCGTGTCTCTGTGTGTCTCTGTGTGTCTCTGTGTCTCTCTGTGTGTCTCTGTGTGTCTCTGTGTCTCTGTGTGTCTCTGTGTGTGTCTCTGTGTGTGTCTCTGTGTGTGTGTCTCTGTGTGTGTGTCTCTCCCTGTGTCTCCCCGTGTCTCTGTCTGTGTGTCTCAGGGCCTACGTGTCTCTCTTCATGCGTCACCTGTGTCTCTGAGTGTCTCTGTGTGTGTCTCCCCGTGTCGCTGTGTGTCTCTGTGTGTCTCTGTGTCTCTCTGTGTGTCTCTGTGTGCCTCTGTGTCTCTGTGTGTCTCTGTGTGTCTCTGTGTGTGTCTCTGTGTGTGTCTCTGTGTGTGTGTCTCTGTGTGTGTGTCTCTCCCTGTGTCTCCCCGTGTCTCTGTCTGTGTGTCTCAGGGCCTACGTGTCTCTCTTCATGCGTCACCTGTGTCTCTGTGTGTGTCTCTGTGTGTGTCTCTGTGTGTCTCTGTGTGTGTCTCTGTGTGTCTCCTCGTGTCTCCCCGTGTCTCTGTGTGTCTCCCCGTGTCTCAGTCTGTGTGTCTCAGGGCCTACGTGTCTCTCTTCATGCGTCACCTGTGTCTCTGTGTGTCTCCCCGTGTCTCTGTGTGTCTCTGTGTGTCTCTGTGTGTCTCCCCGTGTCTCTATGTGTCTCTGTCTGTCTCTGTGTGTCTCCCCGTGTCTCTCCCCGTGTCTCTCTCCCCGTGTCTCAGGGCCTACGTGTCTGTCTTCATGCGTCATCCGTGTCTCTCTTTGTGTGTCTCTGTGTGTCTCTGTGTGTCTCCCCGTGTCTCTCTGTGTCTCTGTGATTCTCTGTGTCTCTCTGTGTGTCTCCCCGTGTCTCTGTGTGTGTGTGTCTCAGGGCCTACGTGTCTCTCTTCATGCGTCACCTGTGTCTCTGTGTGTCTCTGTGTGTGTGTCTCTGTGTGCGTGTCTCTGTGTGTGTCTCTGTGTGTCTCTGTGTGTCTCCCCGTGTCTCTGTCTGTGTGTCTCAGGGCCTACGTGTCTCTCTTCATGCGTCACCTGTGTCTCTGTGAGTCTCTGTGTGTCTCTGTGTGTCTCTGTGTCTCTGTGTGTCTCTGTGTGTCTCTGTGTCTCTGTGTGTCTCTGTGTGTCTCCCTGTGTCTCTGTATGTCTCTGTGATTCTCTGTGTCTCTGTGTGTGTCTCTGTGTCTCTCTCCGTGTCTCTGTCTGTGTGTCTCAGGGCCTACGTGTCTCTCTTCATGCGTCACCTGTGTCTCTGTGTGTCTCTGTGTGTCTCTGTGTGTGTGTGTGCCTCTGTGTGTCTCTCTGTGTGTGTCTCTGTGTGTGTGTCTGTGTGTGTCTCTGTGTCTCTGTGTGTGTGTCTCTGTGTGTCTCTGTGTGTGTCTCTCTGTGTGTGTCTCCCCGTGTCTCTCTCCCCGTGTCTCAGGGCCTACGTGTCTCTCTTCATGCGTCACCTGTGTCTCTGTGTGTGTCTCTCTGTGTGTCTCTCTGTGTCTCTCCCCGTGTCTCTGTGTGTGTCGCTGTGTATCTCTGTGTCTCTCTCTGTGTGTCTCTCCCCGTGTCTCTGTGTGTGTGTCTCTGTGTGTGTGTCTCTGTGTGTGTGTCTCTGTGTGTCTCTGTGTGTGTGTCTCTCCCTGTGTCTCCCCGTGTCTCTGTGTCTCTGTGTGTGTCTCAGGGCCTACGTGTCTCTCTTCATGCATCATCTGTGTCTCTGTGTGTCTCCCCGTGTCTCTCTCCCCGTGTCTCAGGGCCTACGTGTCTCTCTTCATGCGTCATCTGTGTCTCTGTGTGTGTCTCTGTGTGTCTCTGTATGTCTCTGTGTGTGTCTCTCTCTGTGTCGGTGTCTCTCCCCGTGTCTCTGTCTGTGTGTCTCAGGGCCTACGTGTCTCTCTTCATGCGTCACCTGTGTCTCTGTGTGTGTCTCTGTGTGTGTCTCCCCGTGTCTCTGTGTGTCTCTGTGTGTCTCTGTGTGTCTCCCCGTGTCTCTGTCTGTGTGTCTCAGGGCCTACGTGTCTCTCTTCATGCGTCATCTGTGTCTCTGTGTGTGTCTCTGTGTGTGTCTCTGTGTGTCTCTGTGTCTCTCTGTGTCTCCCCGTGTCTCTGTGTGTGTGTCTCAGGGCCTACGTGTCTCTCTTCATGCGTCATCTGTGTCTCTGTGTGTGTCTCTGTGTGTATCTCTCTCTGTGTCTCCCCGTGTCTCTCTCCCCGTGTCTCTGTGTGTGTGTCTCAGGGCCTACGTGTCTCTCTTCATGCGTCATCTGTGTGTCTCTGTGTGTCTCTGTGTGTCTCTGTGTCTCTGTGTGTGTGTCTCTGTGTGTGTCTCTCCGTGTCTCTGTGTCTCTCTGTGTGTCTCTTTGTGTCCCTGTGTGTGTCTCTGTGAGTCTCTGTGTCTCTGTGTGTCTCCCCGTGTCTCTGTGTGTCTCTGTGTGTCTCCCCGTGTCTCTGTCTGTGTGTCTCAGGGCCTACGTGTCTCTCTTCATGCGTCACCTGTTTCTCTGTGTGTCTCTCCCTGTGTCTCCCCGTGTCTCTGTGTGTGTGTCTCTGTGTCTCTCCCCGTGTCTCCCCGTGTCTCTGTGTGTGTGTCTCAGGGCCTACGTGTCTCTCTTCATGCGTCACCTGTGTCTCTGTGTGTCTCTCTGTGTGTGTCTCTGTGTGTGTCTCTGTGTGTGTGTCTCTGTGTGTCTCCCCGTGTCTCCCCGTGTCTCTGTGTGTCTCCCCGTGTCTCTGTCTGTGTGTCTCAGGGCCTACGTGTCTCTCTTCATGCGTCATCTGTGTCTCTGTGTGTCTCTGTGTGTGTGTCTCTGTGTGTCTCTGTGTCTCTGTGTGTGTGTCTCTGTGTGTCTCCCCGTGTCTCTGTGTGTCTCAGGGCCTACGTGTCTCTCTTCATGCGTCACATGTGTCTCTGTGTGTGTCTCTGTGTTTCTGTGTGTGTCTCTGTGTCTCTCTGTGTGTCTCTGTGTGTCTCTGTGTGTGTCTCTGTGTGTGTCTCTCCGTGTCTCTGTGTGTCTCTGTGTGTGTGTCTCTGTGTGTCTCCCCGTGTCTCTGTGTGTCTCAGGGCCTAGGTGTCTCTCTTCATGCGTCATCTGTGTCTCTGTGTGTCTCTGTGTGTGTGTCTCTGTGTGTCTCTGTGTGTCTCTGTGTGTGTGTCTCCCCGTGTTTCTGTGTGTGTCTCTGTGTGTGTGTCTCTGTGTGTGTGTCTCTGTGTGTCTCTGTGTGTATGTGTCTCTGTGTGTCTCTCTGTGTCCCTGTGTGTGTCTCTGTGATTATCTGTTTTTCTCTGTGTCTCTGTGTGTGTCTCTGTGTGTGTCTCTGTGTCTCTCTGTGTCTCCCCGTGTCTCAGGGCCTACGTGTCTCTCTTCATGCGTCATCTGTGTCTCTGTGTGTGTGTCTCTGTGTGTCTCTGTGTGTGTCTCTGTGTGTGTCTCTGTCTGTGTGTCTCAGGGCCTACGTGTCTCTCTTCATGCGTCACCTGTGTCTCTGTGTGTCTCTGTGTGTGTGTCTCTGTGTGTGTCTCTGTGTCTCTGTCTGTGTGTCTCAGGGCCTACGTGTCTCTCTTCATGCGTCACCTGTGTCTCTGTGTGTGTCTCTCTGTGTGTGTCTGTGTCTCTCTGTGTGTCTCCCCGTGTCTCTGTGTGTCTCAGGGCCTACGTGTCTCTCTTCATGCGTCACCTGTGTCTCTGTGTGTCTCTGTGTGTCTCTGTGTCTCCCCGTGTCTCTGTGTGTGTGTCTCAGGGCCTACGTGTCTCTCTTCATGCGTCATCTGTGTCTCTGTGTGTGTCTCTGTGTGTGTCTCTGTGTGTGTGTCGCTGTGTGTCTCTGTGTGTGTGTCTCTGTGTGTCTCTGTGTGTGTCTCTGTGTGTCTCTGTGTGTGTCTCTGTGTGTGTGTCTCAGGGCCTACGTGTCTCTCTTCATGCGTCATCTGTGTCTCTGTGTGTGTCTCTGTGTGTGTCGCTGTGTGTCTGTGTGTGTGTGTCTCAGGGCCTACGTGTCTCTCTTCATGCGTCATCTGTGTCTCTGTGTGTGTCTCTGTGTGTGTCGCTGTGTGTCTGGGTGTGTGTGTCTCTGTGTGTGTCTCCCCGTGTGTCTCTGTGTGTGTCTCTGTGTGTGTCTCTGTGTGTCTCTGTGTGTGTCTCTGTGTCTCTGTGTGTCTCTGTGTCTCTGTCTGTCTCAGGGCCTATGTGTCTCTCTTCATGCGTCACCTGTGTCTCTGTGTGTGTCTCCCTGTGTCTCCCCGTGTCTCTGTGTGTGTCTCTGTGTCTCTCTGTGTCTCTCCCCGTGTCTCTCTCCCCGTGTCTCAGGGCCTACGTGTCTCTCTTCATGCGTCATCTGTGTCTCTGTGTGTCTCTGTGTGTGTCTCTGTGTGTCTCTCTGTGTGTGTCTCTGTGTGTGTGTCTCAGGGCCTACATGTCTCTCTTCATGCGTCATCTGTGTCTGTGTCTCTCCCCGTGTCTCTGTGTGTCTCAGGGCCTACGTGTCTCTCTTCATGCGTCATCTGTGTCTCTGTGTGTGTCTCTGTGTCTCTGTGTGTGTGTCTCAGGGCCTACGTGTCTCTCTTCATGCGTCACCTGTGTCTCTGTGTGTGTCTCTCTGTGTGTGTCTGTGTCTCTCTGTGTGTCTCCCCGTGTCTCTGTGTGTCTCAGGGCCTACGTGTCTCTCTTCATGCGTCACCTGTGTCTCTGTGTGTCTCTGTGTGTCTCTGTGTCTCCCCGTGTCTCTGTGTGTGTGTCTCAGGGCCTACGTGTCTCTCTTCATGCGTCATCTGTGTCTCTGTGTGTGTCTCTGTGTGTGTCTCTCTGTGTGTGTCGCTGTGTGTCTCTGTGTGTGTGTCTCTGTGTGTCTCTGTGTGTGTCTCTGTGTGTCTCTGTGTGTGTCTCTGTGTGTGTGTCTCAGGGCCTACGTGTCTCTCTTCATGCGTCATCTGTGTCTCTGTGTGTGTCTCTGTGTGTCTGTGTGTGTGTGTCTCTGTGTGTGTCTCCCCGTGTGTCTCTGTGTGTGTCTCTGTGTGTGTCTCTGTGTGTCTCTGTGTGTGTCTCTGTGTCTCTGTGTGTCTCTGTGTCTCTGTCTGTGTGTCTCAGGGCCTACGTGTCTCTCTTCATGCGTCACCTGTGTCTCTGTGTGTGTCTCCCTGTGTCTCCCCGTGTCTCTGTGTCTGTGTCTCTGTGTCTCTCTGTGTCTCTCCCCGTGTCTCTCTCCCCGTGTCTCAGGGCCTACATGTCTCTCTTCATGCGTCATCTGTGTCTGTGTCTCTCCCCGTGTCTCTGTGTGTCTCAGGGCCTACGTGTCTCTCTTCATGCGTCATCTGTGTCTCTGTGTGTGTCTCTGTGTCTCTGTGTGTGTGTCTCAGGGCCTACGTGTCTCTCTTCATGCGTCACCTGTGTCTCTGTGTGTCTCTGTGTCTCTGTGTGTGTCTCTGTGTCTCTGTGTGTGTCTCTCTGTGTCTCTGTGTGTGTGTCTCAGGGCCTACGTGTCTCTCTTCATGCGTCATCTGTGTCTCTGTGTGTGTCTCTGTGTGTCTCTGTGTGTGTGTCTCAGGGCCTACGTGTCTCTCTTCATGCGTCATCTGTGTCTCTGTGTGTCTCTGTGTCTCTGTGTGTGTCTCTGTGTCTCTGTGTGTCTCTGTGTGTGTCTCTGTGTGTGTGTGTCTCAGGGCCTACGTGTCTCTCTTCATGCGTCACCTGTGTCTCTGTGTGTGTGTATCTGTGTGTGTCTCTCTGTGTGTGTCTCTCTGTGTGTGTCTTCCCGTGTCTCTCTCCCCGTGTCTCTGTGTGTCTCTGTGTCTCTGTGTGTGTCTCTCTTCATGCGTCATCTGTGTCTCTGTGTGTCTCTGTGTGTGTCTCTCTGTGTGTCTCTCTGTGTGTCTCTCTGTGTCTCTCCCTGTCTCTCCCCGTGTCTCTCTCCCCGTGTCTCAGGGCCTACGTGTCTCTCTTCATGCGTCATCTGTGTCTCTGTGTGTCTCTGTGTCTCCCCGTATCTCTGTGTGTGTCTCTGTGTCTCTGTGTCTCTCTGTGTCTCTGTGTGTGTGTCTCAGGGCCTACGTGTCTCTCTTCATGCGTCATCTGTGTCTCTGTGTGTCTCTGTGTCTCCCCGTATCTCTGTGTGTGTCTCTGTGTCTCTGTGTCTCCCCGTGTCTCTGTCTGTGTCTCAGGGCCTACGTGTCTCTCTTCATGCGTCATCTGTGTCTCTGTGTGTGTCTCTGTGTCTCTGTGTGTGTCTCTGTGTGTGTCTCTGTGTCTCTGTGTGTGTGTCTCAGGGCCTACGTGTCTCTCTTCATGCGTCATCTGTGTCTCTGTGTGTGTCTCTGTGTGTCTCAGGGCCTACGTGTCTCTCTTCATGCGTCATCTGTGTCTGTGTCTCTCCCCGTGTCTCTGTGTGTGTCTCAGGGCCTACGTGTCTCTCTTCATGCGTCATCTGTGTGTCTCTGTGTGTCTCTGTGTGTGTCTCTGTGTGTGTCTCTGTGTCTCTGTGTGTGTGTCTCAGGGCCTACGTGTCTCTCTTCATGCGTCATCTGTGTCTCTGTGTGTCTCTCTGTGTGTGTCTCTCTCCCCGTGTCTCAGGGCCTACGTGTCTCTCTTCATGCGTCATCTGTGTCTGTGTCTCTCCCCGTGTCTCTGTGTGTGTGTCTCAGGGCCTACGTGTCTCTCTTCATGCGTCATCTGTGTCTGTGTCTCTCCCCGTGTCTCTGTGTGTGTCTCAGGGCCTACCTGTCTCTCTTCATGCGTCATCTGTGTCTCTGTGTGTCTCCCCGTGTCTCTCTCCCCGTGTCTCAGGGCCTACGTGTCTCTCTTCATGCGTCATCTGTGTCTGTGTCTCTCCCCGTGTCTCTGTGTGTGTGTCTCAGGGCCTACGTGTCTCTCTTCATGCGTCATCTGTGTCTGTGTCTCTCCCCGTGTCTCTGTGTGTGTCTCAGGGCCTACCTGTCTCTCTTCATGCGTCATCTGTGTCTCTGTGTGTCTCCCCGTGTCTCTCTCCCCGTGTCTCAGGGCCTACGTGTCTCTCTTCATGCGTCATCTGTGTCTGTGTCTCTCCCCGTGTCTCTGTGTGTGTGTCTCAGGGCCTACGTGTCTCTCTTCATGCGTCATCTGTGTCTGTGTCTCTCCCCGTGTCTCTGTGTGTGTCTCAGGGCCTACCTGTCTCTCTTCATGCGTCATCTGTGTCTCTGTGTGTCTCCCCGTGTCTCTCTCCCCGTGTCTCAGGGCCTACGTGTCTCTCTTCATGCGTCATCTGTGTCTCTGTGTGTCTCTCTGTGTGTGTCTCTCTCCCCGTGTCTCAGGGCCTACGTGTCTCTCTTCATGCGTCATCTGTGCGAGCCGGGCGCGGACGGTGCAGACACTTTCGCCGACGGAGTTCCCCGTGAGGGCCTCTCCAGACAGCACGTGCTCACCCGCATCGGAGTGATGTCACTCGTCCGCAAGAAGGTGGACACGGCGAGGGGTGACTAGGGGGTGACTAGGGGGTGACTAGGGGGTGACTAGGGGCTTGTCCAGACAGCGCGTGCTCACCCGCATCGGAGTGATGTCACTCGTCCGCAAGAAGGTGGACACGGCGAGGGGTGACTAGGGGGTGACTAGGGGGTGACTAGGGGGTGACTAGGGGCTGTCCAGGCAGCACGTGCTCACCCGCATCGGAGTGATGTCGCTCGTCCGCAAGAAGGTGGACACGGCGAGGGGTGACTAGGGGGTGACTAGGGGGTGACTAGGGGGTGACTAGGGGCTTGTCCAGACAGCACGTGCTCACCCGCATCGGAGTGATGTCGCTCGTCCGCAAGAAGGTGGACACGGCGAGGGGTGACTAGGGGGTGACTAGGGGGCGACTAGGGGGTGAGTAGGGGCCTCTCCAGACAGCACGTGCTCACCCGCATCGGAGTGATGTCGCTCGTCCGCAAGAAGGTGGACACGGCGAGGGGTGACTAGGGGGTGACTAGGGGGTGACTAGGGGGTGACTAGGGGCTTGTCCAGACAGCACGTGCTCACCCGCATCGGAGTGATGTCGCTCGTCCGCAAGAAGGTGGACACGGCGAGGGGTGACTAGGGGGTGACTAGGGGGTGACTAGGGGGTGACTAGGGGCTTGTCCAGACAGCACGTGCTCACCCGCATCAGAGTGATGTCGCTCGTCCGCAAGAAGGTGGACACGGCGAGGGGTGACTAGGGGGTGACTAGGGGGTGACTAGGGGGTGACTAGGGGCTTGTCCAGACAGCACGTGCTCACCCGCATCGGAGTGATGTCGCTCATCCGCAAGAAGGTGGACACGGCGAGGGGTGACTAGGGGGTGACTAGGGGGTGACTAGGGGGTGACTAGGGGCTGTCCAGACAGCACGTGCTCACCCGCATCGGAGTGATGTCGCTCGTCCGCAAGAAGGTGGACACGGCGAGGGGTGACTAGGGGGTGACTAGGGGGTGACTAGGGGGTGACTAGGGGCCTCTCCAGGCAGCACGTGCTCACCCGCATCGGAGTGATGTCGCTCGTCCGCAAGAAGGTGGACACGGCGAGGGGGTGACGAGGGGGTGACTAGGGGCGACTAGGGGGTGAGTAGGGGGTGACTAGGGGGTGACTAGGGGGTGACTAGGGGCCTCTCCAGACAGCACGTGCTCACCCGCATCGGAGTGATGTCGCTCGTCCACAAGAAGGTGGACACGGCGAGGGGTGACTAGGGGGTGACTAGGGGGCGACTAGGGGGTGAGTAGGGGGTGACTAGGGGGTGACTAGGGGCCTCTCCAGACAGCACGTGCTCACCCGCATCGGAGTGATGTCGCTCGTCCGCAAGAAGGTGGACACGGCGAGGGGTGACTAGGGGGTGACTAGGGGGTGACTAGGGGGTGACTAGGGGCTGTCCAGACAGCACGTGCTCACCCGCATCGGAGTGATGTCGCTCGTCCGCAAGAAGGTGGACACGGCGAGGGGTGACTAGGGGGTGACTAGGGGGTGACTAGGGGGTGACTAGGGGCTGTCCAGACAGCACGTGCTCACCCGCATCGGAGTGATGTCGCTCGTCCGCAAGAAGGTGGACACGGCGAGGGGTGACTAGGGGGTGACTAGGGGGTGACTAGGGGGTGACTAGGGGCTGTCCAGACAGCACGTGCTCACCCGCATCGGAGTGATGTCGCTCGTCCGCAAGAAGGTGGACACGGCGAGGGGTGACTAGGGGGTGACTAGGGGGTGACTAGGGGGTGACTAGGGGCTGTCCAGACAGCACGTGCTCACCCGCATCGGAGTGATGTCGCTCGTCCGCAAGAAGGTGGACACGGCGAGGGGTGACTAGGGGGTGACTAGGGGGTGACTAGGGGGTGACTAGGGGGTGACTAGGGGGTGACTAAGGGGTGACTAGGGGCCTGTCCAGGCAGCACGTGCTCACCCGCATCGGAGTGATGTCGCTCGTCCGCAAGAAGGTGGACACGGCGAGGGGTGACTAGGGGGTGACTAGGGGCGACTAGGGGGTGACTAGGGGGTGACTAGGGGGTGACTAAGGGGTGACTAGGGGCCTCTCCAGACAGCACGTGCTCACCCGCATCGGAGTGATGTCGCTCGTCCGCAAGAAGGTGGACACGGCGAGGGGTGACTAGGGGGTGACTAGGGGGTGACTAGGGGGTGACTAGGGCCTCTCCAGACAGCACGTGCTCACCCGCATCGGAGTGATGTCGCTCGTCCGCAAGAAGGTGGACACGGCGAGGGGTGACTAGGGGGTGACTAGGGGGTGACTAGGGGGTGACTAGGGGCTGTCCAGACAGCACGTGCTCACCCGCATCGGAGTGATGTCGCTCGTCCGCAAGAAGGTGGACACGGCGAGGGGTGACTAGGGGGTGACTAGGGGGCGACTAGGGGGTGAGTAGGGGGTGACTAGGGGGTGAGTAGGGGGTGAGTAGGGGGTGACTAGGGGTGACTAGGGGTGACTAGGGGATGACTAAGGGGTGACTAGGGGGTGACTAGGGGTGACTAGGGGGTGACTAGGGGCTGTCCAGACAGCACGTGCTCACCCGCATCGGAGTGATGTCGCTCGTCCGCAAGAAGGTGGACACGGCGAGGGGTGACTAGGGGGTGACTAGGGGGTGACTAGGGGGTGACTAGGGGCTGTCCAGACAGCACGTGCTCACCCGCATCGGAGTGATGTCGCTCGTCCGCAAGAAGGTGGACACGGCGAGGGGTGACTAGGGGGTGACTAGGGGGTGACTAGGGGGTGACTAGGGGGTGACTAAGGGGTGACTAGGGGCCTGTCCAGGCAGCACGTGCTCACCCGCATCGGAGTGATGTCGCTCGTCCGCAAGAAGGTGGACACGGCGAGGGGTGACTAGGGGGTGACTAGGGGCGACTAGGGGGTGACTAGGGGGTGACTAGGGGGTGACTAAGGGGTGACTAGGGGCCTCTCCAGACAGCACGTGCTCACCCGCATCGGAGTGATGTCGCTCGTCCGCAAGAAGGTGGACACGGCGAGGGGTGACTAGGGGGTGACTAGGGGGTGACTAGGGGGTGACTAGGGCCTCTCCAGACAGCACGTGCTCACCCGCATCGGAGTGATGTCGCTCGTCCGCAAGAAGGTGGACACGGCGAGGGGTGACTAGGGGGTGACTAGGGGGTGACTAGGGGGTGGCTATGGGGTGATTAGGGGGTGACTAGGGGGTGACTAGGGGTGACTGGGGTTGACTAGGGGGTGACTAGGGGTGACTAGGGGTGACTAGCGGGTGACTTGGGGTGACTAGGGGTGACTAGGGATGACTAGGGGATGACTAGGGGTGACTAGGGGGTGACTAGGGGGTGACTAGGGGCCTGTCCAGACAGCACGTGCTCACCCGCATCGGAGTGATGTTGCTCGTCCGCAAGAAGGTGGACACGGCGAGGGGTGACTAGGGGGTGACTAGGGGGTGACTAGGGCCTCTCCAGGCAGCACGTGCTCACCCGCATCGGAGTGATGTCGCTCGTCCTCAAGAAGGTGGACACGGCGAGGGGTGACTAGGGGGTGACTAGGGGGCGACTAGGGGGTGACTAGGGGGTGACTAGGGGGTGACTAGGGGGTGACTAGGGGCTTGTCCAGACAGCACGTGCTCACCCGCATCGGAGTGATGTCGCTCGTCCGCAAGAAGGTGGACACGGCGAGGGGTGACGAGGAGGTGACTAGGGGGTGACTAGGGGGTGACTAGGGGGTGACTAGGGGCTCTCCAGACAGCACGTGCTCACCCGCATTGGGGTGATGTCGCTCGTCCGCAAGAAGGTGGACACGGCGGGGGTGACTAGGGGATGTGACTAAGGTGACTATAAGAAACACTATAGGGGTGACTATATGGGCGCTCTATAGGGGTGACTATATGAGGCGACTGGGCGTGAAAACGGGAGATGGTTTTGCATGGATGGTGGACGAATCTGTGAGTGAGTGAGTGGGCTACTCTGTGGCTGAGTGAGTGAGTGGGCGACTCTGTGGCTGAGTGAGTGAGTGGGCGACTCTGTGACTGACTGAGTGAGTGAGTGGGCGACTCTGTGGCTGAGTGAGTGAGTGAGTGGGCGACTCTGTGACTGACTGAGTGAGTGGGCGACTTTGTGGCTGAGTGAGTGAGTGGGCGACTCTGTGGCTGAGTGAGTGAGTGGGCGACTCTGTGACTGACTGAGTGAGTGAGTGGGCGACTCTGTGGCTGAGTGAGTGAGTGGGCGACTCTGTGACTGAGTGAGTGAGTGGGCGACTCTGTGACTGAGTGATAGAGTGGGCGACTCTGTGACTGAGTGAGTGAGTGGACGACTCTGTGAATGAGTGAGTGAGTGGGCGACTCTGTGGCTGAGTGAGTGAGTGGGCGACTCTGTGGCTGAGTGAGTGAGTGGGCGACTCTGTGGCTGAGTGAGTGAGTGGGCGACTCTGTGACTGAGTGAGTGGGCGACTCTGTGGCTGAGTGAGTGAGTGGGCGACTCTGTGGCTGAGTGAGTGGGCGACTCTGTGACTGAGTGAGTGAGTGGGCGACTCTGTGACTGACTGAGTGAGTGGACGACTCTGTGACTGAGTGATTGAGTGGACGACTCTGTGACTGAGTGAGTGAGTGAGTGGGCGACTCTGTGACTGACTGAGTGAGTGAGTGGGCGACTCTGTGACTGACTGAGTGAGTGAGTGGGCGACTCTGTTGCTGAGTGAGTGACTGAGTGAGTGGGCGACTCTGTGGCTCAGTGAGTGGGTGGGCGACTCTGTGGCTGAGTGAGTGGGTGGGCGACTCTGTGACTGAGTGAGTGAGTGGGCGACTCTGCGACTGACTGAGTGAGTGAGTGGGCGACTCTGTGACTGAGTGAGTGAGTGGGCGACTTTGTGGCTGAGTGAGTGAGTGGGCGACTTTGTGACTGACTGAGTGAGTGAGTGGGCGACTCTGTGACTGAGTGAGTGAGTGAGTGGGCGACTTTGTGACTGAGTGAGTGAGTGAGTGGGCGTCTCTGTGGCTCAGTGAGTGAGTGAGTGGGCGACTCTGTGGCTGAGTGAGTGAGTGAGTGGGCGACTTTGTGACTAAGTGAGTGAGTGAGTGGGCGACTCTGTTACTGAGTGAGTGAGTGGGCGACTCTGTGACTGAGTGAGTGAGTGAGTGGGCGACTCTGTGACTGAGTGAGTGAGTGAGTGGGCGACTCTGTGACTGAGTGAGTGAGTGGGCGACTCTGTGACTGACTGAGTGAGTGAGTGGGCGACTCTGTGATTGAGTGAGTGAGTGGGCGACTCTGTGGCTGAGTGAGTGAGTGGGCGACTCTGTGACTGAGTGAGTGAGTGGGCGACTCTGTGGCTGAGTGAGTGAGTGGGCGACTGTGTGGCTGAGTGAGTGAGTGGGCGACTCTGTGGCTGACTCAGTGAGTGAGTGGGCGACTCTGTGACTGAGTGAGTGAGTGGGTGACTCTCTGACTGACTGAGTGAGTGAGTGGGCGACTCTGTGGCTGAGTGAGTGAGTGGGCGACTCTGTGACTGAGTGAGTGGGTGGGCGACTCTGTGGCTGAGTGAGTGGGTGGGCGACTCTGTGGCTGAGTGAGTGAGTTAGTGGGCGACTCTGTGACTGAGTGAGTGAGTGGGCGACTCTGTGACTGAGTGAGTTAGTGGGCGACTCTGTGGCTGAGTGAGTGAGTGAGTGGGGGACTCTGTGAGTATGTGAGTGAGTGAGTGGGCGACTCTGTGGCTGAGTGAGTGGGCGACTGTGACTGAGTGAGCGGGCGACTCTGCGTGGGCGACTACAGGTGCAGGAGTTCTCCCACGTTAATGGGAGGTGGAGCATCCCGTCGCTCGCCATTGAGCGGAGTCGCCCACCGCTCGCTCCACCCCAACCCCTTTCGTCCGCTCCGCCGAGTCAACCCGGTAGTCAACCGCTCGCTCACTCGCTCACTCACTCGCCCACTCTCTCACTCGCTCCCTCACTCACTCACTCACCCGCTCACCCGCTCACTCGCTCCCTCACCCACTCACTCACTCGCCCACTCTCTCACTCGCTCACTCACCCGCTCACTCGCTCCCTCACTCGCTCGCTCACTCAGTCACCCGCTCACTCACCCACTCACTTGCCCGTTCACTCACCCACTCACTCGCCCGCTCACTCACTCACCCGCTCACTCACCCACTCACTCGCCCGCTCACCCACTCACTCACCCGCTCACTCACCCACTCACTCGCCCGCTCACTTACCCACTCACTCGCCCGCTCACCCACTCACTCACCCGGTCACTCACTCACCCACTCACTCACTCACCCACCCACCCACTCACTCACCCACTCACCCACTGAGTTACCTGTTCACCCGCTCAATCACTCACTCACTTGCTCACCCGCTCGCTCGCTCACTCGTCCACTAACTCACTCACTCACTCGCTCACTCACCCGCTCACTTGCCCAGGGACACCCCCAGTGACAGCTGTCCCTGTGTGTGAGTCTGCTGTGTGGTGCTGTAGTCTAGGGGGACACCCCCAGTGACAGCTGTCCCTGTGTGAGTCTGCTGTGTGGTGCTGTAGCCCTAGGGGACACCCCCAGTGACAGCTGTCCCTGTGTGTGAGTCTGCTGTTGCTGTGTGGTGCTGTAGCCTAGGGGGACACCCCCAGTGACAGCTGTCCCTGTGTGTGAGTCTGCTGTGTGGTGCTGTAGCCCTAGGGGGTACCTCCAGTGGCAGCTGTCCCTGTGTGTGAGTCTGCTGTGTGGTGCTGTAGACTAGGGGGGCACGCCCAGTGACAGCTGTCCCTGTGTGTGAGTCTGCTGTGTGGTGCTGTAGCCTAGGGGGGCACGCCCAGTGACAGCTGTCCCTGTGTGTGAGTCTGCTGTGTGGTGCTGTAGCCCTAGGGGGACACCCCCAGTGGCAGCTGTCCCTGTGTGTGAGTCTGCTGTGTGGTGCTGTAGCTCTAGGGGACACCCCCAGTGACAGCTGTCCCTGTGTGTGAGTCTGCTGTGTGGAGCTGTAGCCCTAGGGGGACACCCCCAGTGACAGCTGTCCCTGTGTGTGTCTGCTGCTGTTGTGTGGTGCTGTAGCTAAGGGGACACCCCCAGTGACAGCTGTCCCTGTGTGTGTCTGCTGCTGTTGTGTGGTGCTGTAGCTAAGGGGACACCCCCAGTGACAGCTGTCCCTGTGTGTGAGTCTGCTGTTGCTGTGTGGAGCTGTAGCCCTAGGGGACACCCCCAGTGACAGCTGTCCCTGTGTGTGAGTCTGCTGTGTGGTGCTGTAGCCCTAGGGGACACCCCCAGTGACAGCTGTCCCTGTGTGTGAGTCTGCTGTGTGATGCTGTAGCCCTAGGGGACACCCCCAGTGGCAGCTGTCCTTGTGTGTGAGTGGTGCTGTGTGGAGCTGTAGCCTAGGGGACACCCCCAGTGACAGCTGTCCCTGTGTGTGAGTCTGCTGTGTGATGCTGTAGCCCTAGGGGACACTCCCAGTGGCAGCTGTCCTTGTGTGTGAGTGGTGCTGTGTGGAGCTGTAGCCTAGGGGACACCCCCAGTGACAGCTGTCCTTGTGTGTGAGTGGTGCTGTGTGGAGCTGTAGCCCTAGGGTACACCCCCAGTGGCAGCTGTCCCTGTGTGTGAGTCTGCTGTTGCTGTGTGGTGCTGTAGCCCTAGGGGGACACCCCCAGTGGCAGCTGTCCCT
The DNA here is from genome assembly GCF_048934315.1 of Petromyzon marinus. Taxonomy (NCBI): domain Eukaryota; kingdom Metazoa; phylum Chordata; class Hyperoartia; order Petromyzontiformes; family Petromyzontidae; genus Petromyzon; species Petromyzon marinus. Next base: position 5,697,159 of record NC_133741.1, on the reverse strand, counting down.
GTGTGTGAGTCTGCTGTTGCTGTGTGGTGCTGTAGCCTAGGGGACACCCCCAGTGACAGCTGTCCCTGTGTGTGAGTCTGCTGTGTGGTGCTGTAGCTAAGGGGGCACCCCCAGTGACAGCTGTCCCTGTGTGTGAGTCTGCTGTTGCTGTGTGGAGCTGTAGCCCTAGGGGACACCCCCAGTGGCAGCTGTCCCTGTGTGGTGCTGTAGCCCTAGGAGGACACCCCCAGTGACAGCTGTCCCTGTGTGGTGCTGTAGTCTAGGAGGACACCCCCAGTGACAGCTGTCCCTGTGTGGTGCTGTAGCCCTAGGGGACACCCCCAGTGACAGCTGTCCCTGTGTGGTGCTGTAGCCCTAGGGGACACCCCCAGTGGCAGCTGTCCCTGTGTGGAGCTGTAGCCCTAGGGGACACCCCCAGTGACAGCTGTCCCTGTGTGGTGCTGTAGCCCTAGGGGGACACCCCCAGTGACAGCTGTCCCTGTGTGGTGCTGTAGCCCTAGGGGGACACCCCCAGTGGCAGCTGTCCCTGTGTGGTGCTGTAGCCCTAGGGGACACCCCCAGTGACAGCTGTCCCTGTGTGGAGCTGTAGCCCTAGGGGGCACCCCCAGTGGCAGCTGTCCCTGTGTGGAGCTGTAGCCCTAGGGGACACCCCCAGTGACAGCTGTCCCTGTCACTCACACCCACTGCCCCGCCCACTCGCCCCCCGCCCCTCCCCCCTCCGTTGCCATAGCAACCCCCGGCCCTGGAGACCGTCCCGCCGTCCCCGCCCCTCCCGACTTGGCCCCCGCGGTTGCCGTGGAAACCGGGGCGGGCGCCCCCGCGGTTGCCGGGGCGACCGTCGAGGGGGAGGGGCCGGCGGAGGGGGCGGGGCCCGTAGCTGTCGAGGGGGCGGGGGATGGCCAGAGGGGGGCGGGGCCTGCGGAGAAGGGGGAGGGGCCACGGGGAGGTGGGAGGAGGGGTGGAGGATGGGGAGGGGGTGGGGCTTAAGTCAGCACAGGAGGCAGAGCTGGTGAGTAAATCACTCACCACTCACTCACCACTCACTCACCACTCACCACTCACTCACCACTCACTCACCACTCACTCACCACTCACTCACCACTCACTCACCACTCCCACTCACCACTCACTCACTCACCACTCACTCACCACTCACTCACCACTCACCACTCACTCACCACTCACTCACTCACCACTCACTCACCACTCACCACTCACTCACCACTCACTCACCACTCACTCACCACTCACCACTCACTCACCACTCAATCACCACTCACCACTCACTCACCACTCACTCACCACTCACTCACCACTCACTCACTCACCACTCACTCACCACTCACCACTCACTCACCACTCACTCACTCACCACTCACTCACCACTCACCACTCACTCACCACTCACTCACCACTCACTCACCACTCACCACTCACTCACCACTCACTCACCACTCACCACTCACTCACCACTCACTCACCACTCACTCACCACTCACTCACCACTCACCACTCACTCACCACTCACTCACTCACCACTCACTCACCACTCACTCACCACTCACCACTCACTCACCACTCACTCACCACTCACCACTCACTCACCACTCACCACTCACTCACCACTCACCACTCACTCACCACTCACTCACCACTCACTCACTCACCACTCACTCACCACTCACTCACCACTCACTCACTCACTCACCACTCACTCACCACTCACTCACCACTCACTCACCACTCACCACTCACCACTCACTCACCACTCACCACTCACTCACCACTCACTCACCACTCACCACTCACTCACCACTCACTCACCACTCACCACTCACCACTCACTCACTCACCACTCACTCACCACTCACTCACTCACCACTCACTCACCACTCACTCACCACTCACTCACCACTCACCACTCACTCACTCACCACTCACCACTCACTCACTCACCACTCACCACTCACTCACCACTCACTCACTCACTCACCACTCACTCACCACTCACTCACCACTCACTCACCAGTTACTCACCACTCACCACTCACTCACCACTCACTCACCACTCACTCACTCACTCAACCACTCACTCACCACTCACCACTCACTCACCACTCACTCACCACTCACTCACCACTCACCACTCACTCACCACTCACTCACCACTCACTTACCACTCAGTCACTCACTCACCACTCACCACTCACTCACCACTCACCACTCACTCACCACTCACTCACCACTCACTCACTCACTCACCACTCACCACTCACTCACCACTCAATCACCAATCACTCACTACACCACTCACCACTCACTCACCACTCACCACTCACTCACCACTCACTCACCACTCAGTCACTCACTCACCACTCACCACTCACTCACCACTCACCATCACTCACCACTCACTCACCACTCACTCACTCACCACTCACCACTCCTCACCACTCACTCACCATTCACCACTCACTCACCACTCACTCACCACTCACCACTCACCACTCACTCACTCACTCACCAATCACTCACCACTCACCACTCACTCACTCACCACTCACTCACCACTCACTCACCACTCACTCACTCACTCACCACTCACTCACCACTCACCACTCACTCACCACTCACTCACTCACCACTCACTCACCACTCACTCACCACTCACTCACCAGTTACTCACCACTCACCACTCACTCACCACTCACTCACCACTCACTCACTCACTCACCACTCACTCACCACTCACCACTCACTCACCACTCACTCACCACTCACTCACCACTCACCACTCACTCACCACTCACTCACCACCCACTTACCACTCAGTCACTCACTCACCACTCACCACTCACTCACCACTCACCACTCACTCACCACTCACTCACCACTCACTCACTCAACCACTCACCACTCACTCACCACTCACTCACCACTCACTCACTCACCACTCACCACTCACTCACCACTCACCACTCACTCACCACTCAACCACTCACTCACCACTCAGTCACTCACTTACCACTCACCCTCACCACTCACCACTCACTCACCACTCACTCACCACTCACTCACCACTCACTCACCACTCACCACCACTCACCACTCACTCACCACTCACTCACCATCCACTCACCACTCACCACTCACTCACCACGCACCACTCACTCACCACGCACTCACCACTCACCACTCACCTCTCACTCACTCACCACTCACCACTCATCACTCACTCACACTCTCCACTCATCACCACTCACCACTCACCACTCAGTCACTCACTCACCACTCACACTCATCCACTCACCAATCACTCACTCACCACTCACCACTCAGTCATCACTCACCACTCACCACTCACTCACCACTCACCACTCACTCACTCACTCACACTCACTCACCACTCACTCACTCACTCACCCACTCACCACTCACTCACTCACGCACCACTCACTCACCACTCACCACTCACTCACTCACCACTCACTCACCACTCACTCACCACTCACCACGCTCTCACCACTCACTCACCACTCACTCACCACTCACTCACCCACCACTCACCACTCACTCACCACTCACTCACAACTCACCACTCACTCACCACTCACTCACCCCTCACCACCACTCACTCACCACTCACTCACCACTCACCACTCACTCACCACTCACTCACCACTCACCAACTCACTCACCACTCACTCACCACTCACCACTCACTCACCACTCACTCACCACTCACCACTCACCACTCACTCACACTCACTCACCACTCACTCACCACTCACCACTCACTCTCCACTCACTCACCACTCAGTCACTCACTCACCACTCAGCACTCACTCACACTCACTCACCACACTCACTCACCACTCACCACTCACTCACTCACTCACCACTCACCACTCACTCACCACTCACTCAACCACTCACCACTCACTCACCACTCACTCACCACTCACCACTCACTCACCACTCACTCCTCACTCACCACTCACTCACCACTCACTCACCACTCAGTCACTCACTCACCACTCACCACCACTCATCACTCACCCTCACCACTCACTCACCACTCACTCACTCACCACTCACCAGTCACTCACCACTCACTCACTCACCACTCACTCACTACTCACTCACCACTCACTCACCACCACTCACCACTCCCACTCACCACTCACTCACCACTCACTCACCACTCACCACTCACTCACCACTCACCACTCACTCACCACTCACCACTCACTCACCACTCACCCACTCACTCACCACTCACCCACTCACTCACCACCCACCTCTCACCACTCACCACTCACTCACCACTCACTCACTCACTCATCACTCACTCACCACTCACTCACCACTCAATCACTCACCACTCACTCACCACTCACTCACTCACCACTCACTCACTCACCACTCACTCACCACTCACTCACCACTCACCACTCACTCACCACTCACTCACCACTCACTCACTCACCACTCACTCACACTCACCACTCACTCACTCACTCACCACTCACCACCCACTCACTCACCACTCACTCACCACTCACTCACCACTCACCACTCACTCACCACTCACTCACCACTCACCACTCACTCACCACTCACTCACTCACACTCAATCACTCACTCACCACTCACTCACCACTCACTCACTCACCACTCAATCACTCACTCACCACTCACCACTCACTCACCTCACTCACTCACCACTCAATCACTCACCACTCAATCACTCACTCACCACTCACCACTCACTCACCACTCACTCACCACTCACTCACTCACCACTCACCACTCACTCACTCACCACTCACCACTCACTCACTCACCACTCACCACTCACTCACCACTCACTCACCACTCACTCACCACTCACCACTCACTCACTCACCACTCACCACTCACTCAACACTCACTCACCACTCACTCAACACTCACACACAATCAGTCACTCACCACTCACCCACTCACCTCACCACTCACTCACTCACCCACTCACCACTCACTCACACTCACTCACTCACCACCACTCACCCACCACTCACTCACCACTCACCACTCACCACTCACCACCACTCCCACTCACCCTCACTCACCACTCACCACTCACCACTCACTCACCACTCACTCACCACTCACCACTCACTCACCACTCACTCACTCACCACTCACCACTCACTCACACTCACCACTCACTCACTCACCACTCACTCACACACCACTCACTCACCACTCACCACTCACTCACCACTCACCACTCACTCACCACTCACTCACCACTCACTCACCACTCAGTCACCACTCACTCACCCCATTCACCACTCACTCACTCACTCACCACTCACTCACCCACTCACCACTCACTCACCACTCACTCACTCACCACTCACCACTCACTCACTCACCCACTCACCACTCACCCACTCCACTCACTCACTCACCACTCACACTCACCACTCACTCACCACTCACTCACCACTCACACTCACTCACTCACTCACCACTCACCACTCAGTCACCACTCAGTCACCACTCACTCACCACTCACTCACTCACCAATCACTCACTCACTCACCCACTCACTCACCACTCACTCACCACTCACCCACTCACTCACCCACTCACTCACCACTCACCACACTCACTCAACACTCACTCACTCACCCACTCACCACTCACTCACCACTCACCCACCACTCACTCACCACTCACTCACCACTCACTCACTCACCACTCACCCACCACTCACCACTCACTCACCACTCACTCACTCACCACTCACTCACTCACCACTCACCACTCACTCACTCACCACTCACTCACTCACTCACCCACTCACTCACCACTCACTCACTCACTCACCACTCACTCACTCACTCACCACTCACTCACTCACTCACCCACTCACCACTCACTCACCCACTCACCCACTCACCACTCACCACTCACTCACCACTCACTCACTCACTCACCCACTCACCACTCACTCACCCACTCACCCACTCACCCACTCACCACTCACTCACCACTCACTCACCCACTCACTCACTCACTCACCCACTCACTCACCCTCCCACTCACCCACTCACTCACTCACCCACTCACTCACCCTCCCACTCACCCACTCACCACTCACTCACCCACTCACCCACTCACCACTCACTCACCACTCACTCACCCACTCACTCACTCACTCACCCACTCACTCACCCTCCCACTCACTCACTCACCCACCCACTCACCCACTCACTCACTCACCCACTCACTCACTCACTCACCCACTCACCACCCCCCACTATCCCCGCCCCTCCCCCCAGGTTGCTGTTGGCCCCCTCCCTCACCCCGGCCTCGTGCAGACTTCAACACTCACCACTCCTCACCAGTGTGGTGAGTCTACACTCACCACCACTCACCAACACTCACCACCACTCACCAACACTCACCACCAGTGTGGTGAGTCAACACTCACCACCACTCACCAGCACTCACCAACCCTCACCAACACTCACCACCACTCCTCACCAGTGTGGTGAGTGCGAGTCTACACTCACCACCACTCCTCACCAGTGTGGTGAGTCTACACTCACCAACACTCACCAACACTCACCAGTGTGGTGAGTCTACACTCACCAACACTCACCAGTGTGGTGAGTCTACACACACCACCACTCACCACCACTCACCACCACTCACCAGTGTGGTGAGTGTGAGTCTACACTCACCAACACTCACCACCACTCACCACCACTCACCACCACTCACCAGTGTGGTGAGTGTGAGTCTACACTCACCACCACTCACCAGCACTCACCACGACTCACCACGACTCACCACCACTCACCACCACTCACCACCACTCACCAACCCTCACCACCACTTCTCACCAGTGTGGTGAGTGTGAGTCTACACTCACCACCACTCACCAACCCTCATCACCACTCACCAACACTCACCTCACCAGTGTGGTGAGTCTACACTCACCAACACTCACCAGCACTCACCACCACTCACCACCACTCCTCAAGAGTGTGGTGAGTGTGAGTCTACACTCACCACCACTCACCACCACTCACCACCACTCACCAGTGTGGTGAGTGTGAGTCTACACTCACCACCACTCACCACCACTCACCACCACTCCTCACCAGTGTGGTGAGTGTGAGTCTACACTCACCAACACTCACCACCACTCACCACCACTCACCAGGGTGGTGAGTGTGAGTCTACACTCACCAACACTCACCACCACTCACCACCACTCACCAGGGTGGTGAGTGTGAGTCTACACTCACCACCACTCACCACCACTCACCACCACTCACCACCACTCATCAGGGTGGTGAGTGTGAGTCTACACTCACCACCACTCACCACCACTCACCACCACTCACCCCCTCACTCACCATGTGAGTGAGGGGGTGAGTGGTAAGTGAGGGTGTGAGTGGTGAGTGAGTGTGAATGTACACTCACCACCACTCACCAGTGTGAGTGAGTGTGAATCTACACTCACCACCACTCACCACCACTCACCACCACTCATCCCCTCACTCACCATGTGAGTGAGGGTGTGAGTGGTGAGTGAGTGTGTGAGTGGTGAGTTAGTGTGAATCTACACTCACCACCACTCACCACCACTCACCATGTGAGTGAGGGGGTGAGTGGTGAGTGGTGAGTGAGTGTGAGTCTACACTCACCACCACTCACCACCACTCACCATGTGAGTGAGGGGGTGAGTGGTGAGTGAGTGTGAGTCTACACTCACCAACACTCACCACCACTCACCACCACTCACCATGTGAGTGAGGGGGTGAGTGGTGAGTGAGTGTGAGTGTGAGTCTACACTCACCACCACTCACCACCACTCACCACCACTCACCACTCACCACCACTCACTCACCATGTGAGTGAGGGTGTGAGTGGTGAGTGAGGGTGTGAGTGGTGAGTGAGTGTGAATGTACACTCACCACCACTCACCACCACTCACCATGTGAGTGAGGGGGTGAGTGGTGAGTGGTGAGTGAGTGTAAGTCTACACTCACCACCACTCACCACCACTCACCACCACTCACCATGTGAGTGAGGGGGTGAGGGGTGAGTGAGTGGTGAGTGAGTGGTGAGTGAGTGGTGAGTGTGGGTGACTCTCCGTGTGTCACAGGGGTGGACGAGATGGTGGTGGACTCAAAACCAGCAGCTGGTGAGTGATCTCACCCTGTCACTCACCACGACACTCACCCTGTCACTCACCCTGTCACTCACCCTGTCACTCACCACGACACTCACCCTGTCACTCACCACGACACTCACCCTGTCACTCACCCTGTCACTCACCACGACACTCACCCTGTCACTCACCCTGTCACTCACCCTGTCACTCACCACGACACTCACCCTGTCACTCACCCTGTCACTCACCCTGTCACTCACCACGACACTCACCCTGTCACTCACCACGACACTCACCCTGTCACTCACCCTGTCACTCACCACGACACTCACCCTGTCACTCACCCTGTCACTCACCCTGTCACTCACCACGACACTCACCCTGTCACTCACCACGACACTCACCACGACACTCACCCTGTCACTCACCCTGTCACTCACCCTGTCACTCACCACGACACTCACCACGACACTCACCCTGTCACTCACCCTGTCACTCACCCTGTCACTCACCCTGTCACTCACCACGACACTCACCCTGTCACTCACCCTGTCACTCACCACGACACTCACCCTGTCACTCACCCTGTCACTCACCACGACACTCACCCTGTTACTCACCCTGTCACTCACCCTGTCACTCACCACGTCACTCACCCTGTCACTCACCCTGTCACTCACCCTGTCACTCACCACGACACTCACCCTGTCACTCACCCTGTCACTCACCCTGTCACTCACCACGACACTCACCCTGTCACTCACCCTGTCACTCACCCTATCACTCACCATGTCACTCACCCTGTCACTCACCACGACACTCACCCTGTCACTCACCCTGTCACTCACCCTGAGACTCACCACGTCAGTCACCCTGTCACTCACCCTGTCACTCACCCTGTCACTCACCCTGTCACTCACCACGACACTCACCCTGTCACTCACCCTGTCACTCACCCTGTCACTCACCACGACACTCACCCTGTCACTCACCCTGTCACTCACCCTGTCACTCACCACGACACTCACCACGACACTCACCATGTCACTCACCCTGTCACTCACCCTGTCACTCACCCTGTCACTCACCCTGTCACTCACCACGACACTCACCCTGTCACTCACCATGTCACTCACCCTGTCACTCACCCTGACACCACGACACTCACCCTGACACTCACCACGACACTCACCCTGTCACTCACCACGACACTCACCACGACACTCACCCTGTCACTCACCCTGTCACTCACCACGACACTCACCCTGTCACTCACCACGACACTCACCACGACACTCACCCTGTCACTCACCCTGTCACTCACCCTGACACTCACCCTGTCACTCACCCTGTCACTCACCACGACACTCACCCTGTCACTCACCACGACACTCACCATGTCACTCACCCTGTCACTCACCCTGTCACTCACCCTGTCACTCACCACGACACTCACCCTGTCACGCACCACGACACTCACCACGACACTCACCACGTCACTCACCCTGTCACTCACCCTGTCACTCACCACGACACTCACCACGTCACTCACCATGTCACTCACCCTGTCACTCACCACGACACTCACCCTGTCACTCACCCTGTCACTCACCCTGTCACTCACCATGTCACTCACCCTATCACTCACCATGTCACTCACCCTACACTCACCCTGTCACTCACCACGTCACTCACCACGACACTCACCCTGTCACTCACCCTGTCACTCACCCTGACACTCACCACGTCACTCACCCTGTCACTCACCCTGTCACTCACCACGACACTCACCCTGTCACTCACCCTGTCACTCACCCTGTAACTCACCACGTCACTCACCCTGTCACTCACCACGACACTCACCCTGTCACTCACCCTGTCACTCACCACGTCACTCACCCTGTCACTCACCCTGTCACTCACCCTGTCACTCACCACGACACTCACCCTGTCACTCACCCTGTCACTCACCCTGTCACTCACCCTGTCACTCACCACGTCATTCACCCTGTCACTCACCCTGTCACTCACCCTGTCACTCACCCTGACACTCACGACGTCACTCACCACGTCACTCACCCTGTCACTCACCACGACACTCACCCTGTCACTCACCCTGTCACTCACCCTGTCACTCACCCTGTCACT
>NC_133741.1:5662865-5686729 GCF_048934315.1 Petromyzon marinus | reverse complement strand
ACCACTCACTCACCACTCACTCACCAGTTACTCACCACTCACCCACTCACTCACCACTCACTCACCACTCACTCACTCACTCACTCTCTCACCACTCACCACTCACCACTCACTCACCACTCACTCACCACTCACTCACACTCACTCACCACTCACTCACCACTCACCACTCACTCTCACTCACCACTCACTCACCACTCACCACTCACTCACTCACCACTCACTCACCACTCACTCACTCACTCACCACTCACCACTCACTCACCACTCACTCACCACTCACTCACTCACTCACCACTCACTCACCCCTCCTCACTCACTCACCACTCACCACTCACTCACCACTCACTCACTCACTCACACTCACTCACTCACTCACCACTCACTCACTCACCACTCACTCACCACTCACTCACCACTCACCACTCACTCACTCACTCACCACCTCCTCACCACTCACCACTCACTCACCACTCACCACTCACTCACCACTCACTCACTCACTCACCACTCACTCACCACTCACTCACTCACACTCACTCACCACTCACTCACCACTCACTCACTCACTCACCACTCACTCACCACTCACCACTCACTCACCACTCACTCACTCACCACTCACTCACCACTCACTCACTCACTCACTCACCACTCACTCACCACTCACCACTCACTCACCACTCACTCACCACTCACTCACTCACTCACCACTCACTCACCACTCACTCACCACTCACCACTCACTCACCACTCACTCACCACTCACCACTCACCTCATCCACTCACTCACCACTCACTCACCACTCACTCACTCACTCACCACTCACTCACCACTCACCACTCACCACTCACTCACTCACTCACCACTCACTCACTCACCACTCACCACTCACTCACACTCACTCACTCACTCACCACTCACCACTCACCACTCACTCACCACTCACCACTCACTCACCACTCACCACTCACTCACCACTCAGTCACTCACTTACCACTCACCACTCACTCACCACTCACCACTCACTCACCACTCACTCACCACTCACTCACCACTCACTCACTCACCACTCACTCACCACTCACTCACCACTCACCACTCACTCACCACTCACTCACCACTCACCACTCACTCACCACTCACTCACTCACACTCACCACTCACTCACTCACTCACCCACTCACTCACCACTCACCACTCACTCACCACTCACTCACCACTCACTCACCACTCACCACTCACTCACTCACCACTCACCACTCACTCACTCACTCACCACTCACCACTCACTCACCACTCACTCACTCACCACTCACCACTCACTCACTCACTCACCACTCACCACTCACTCACCACTCACCACTCACCACTCACTCACTCACTCACCACCACTCAGTCACTCACTCACCACTCACCACTCACTCACCACTCACCACTCACTCACTCACTCACCACTCACTCACCACTCACTCACTCACTCACTCACCCACTCACCACTCACTCACTCACTCACCACTCACTCACCACTCACCACTCACTCACTCACCACTCACTCACCACTCACCACTCACTCACCACTCACTCACCACTCACTCACCACTCACCACTCACTCACTCACCACTCACCACTCACTCACCACTCACTCACCACTCACCACTCACTCACCACTCACTCACCCCTCACTCACCACTCACTCACCACTCACTCACCACTCACCACTCACTCACCACTCACTCACCACTCACCACTCACTCACCACTCACTCACCACTCACTCACCACTCACTCACCACTCACCACTCACCACTCACTCACCACTCACTCACCACTCACTCACCACTCACCACTCACTCACCACTCACTCACCACTCAGTCACTCACTCACCACTCACTCACTCACTCACCACTCACTCACCACTCACTCACTCACCACTCACCACTCACTCACTCACTCACCACTCACTCACCACTCACTCACCACTCACCACTCACTCACCACTCACTCACCACTCACCACTCACTCACCACTCACCACTCACTCACCACTCACTCCTCACTCACCACTCACTCACCACTCACTCACCACTCATCACTCACTCACCACTCACCACTCAGTCACTCACTCACCACTCACCACTCACTCACCACTCACTCACTCACCACTCACCAGTCACTCACCACTCACTCACTCACCACTCACTCACTACTCACTCACCACTCACTCACCACTCACTCACCACTCGCCACTCACCACTCACTCACCACTCACTCACCACTCACCACTCACTCACTCACCACTCACCACTCACTCACCACTCACTCACCACTCACTCACTCACTCACCACTCACCACTCACTCACTCACCCACTCACTCACCACTCACCACTCACTCACCACTCACTCACTCACTCACTCACTCACTCACTCACCACTCATCACCTCACCACTCACTCACCACTCACTCACTCACCACTCACTCACTCACCACTCACTCACCACTCACTCACCACTCACCACTCACTCACCACTCACTCACCACTCACTCACTCACCACTCACTCAACACTCACCACTCACTCACTCACTCACCACTCACCACCCACTCACTCACCACTCACCACTCACCACTCACTCACCACTCACCACTCACTCACCACTCACTCACCACTCACCACTCACTCACCACTCACTCACTCACCACTCAATCACTCACTCACCACTCACTCACCACTCACTCACTCACCACTCAATCACTCACTCACCACTCACCACTCACTCACCACTCACTCACTCACTCACTCAATCACTCACCACTCAATCACTCACTCACACTCATCACCACTCACTCACCACTCACTCACTCACCACTCACCACTCCACTCACTCACTCACCACTCACCACTCACTCACTCACCACTCACCACTCACTCACCACTCACTCACCACTCACCACTCACTCACTCACCACTCACTCACTCAACACTCACTCACCACTCACTCAACACTCACTCACCACTCAGTCACTCACTCACCACTCACCACTCACTCACTCACCACTCACTCACTCACCACTCACTCACCACTCACTCACCACTCAGTCACTCACTCACCACTCACTCACCACTCACTCACCACTCACCACTCACTCACCACTCACTCACCACTCACTCACCACTCACTCACTCACCACTCACCACTCACCACTCACTCACTCACCACTCACTCACCACTCACTCAACACTCACTCACCACTCACTCACCACTCACTCACTCACTCACCACTCACCACTCACTCACCACTCACTCACCACTCACTCACTCACCACTCACTCACCACTCACTCACCACTCACTCACCACTCACCACTCACTCACCACTCACACTCACTCACCACTCACTCACTCACCACTCACTCACCACTCACCACTCACACTCACCACTCACTCACTCACCACTCACCACTCACTCACCACTCACCACTCACTCACTCACCACCACACTCACACTCACCACTCACCACTCACTCACCACTCACTCACCACTCACACTCACTCACCACCACCACCTCACTCACTCACACCACTCACTCACTCACCACTCACCACCACTCACTCACCACTCACTCACTCACTCCCACTCACCACTCACTCACCACTCACTCACTCACCACTCACTCACCACTCACTCACACCACTCACCACTCACTCACCACTCACCCACTCACCACTCACTCACCACTCACTCACCACTCACTCACACTCACCACTCACTCACATCACTCACCACTCACACACTCCACCACTCATCCACTCACTCACCACTCACCCCACCTCACTCACTCACTCACTCACCACTCACTCACTCACTCACCACTCACTCACTCACCCACTCACTCACCATCACTCACTCACCACTCACTCAACACTCACTCACTCACTCACTCACTCACCACTCACCACTCACTCACCACTCACCACTCACTCACTCACCACTCACCACTCACTCACCACTCACTCACTCTCACCACTCACTCACCACTCACTCACTCACCACTCACTCACTCACCACTCACTCACCCACTCACTCACCACTCACTCACACTCACCACTCACTCACCACTCACCACTCACCACTCAATCACTCACCACTCAATCACTCACTCACCACTCACTCACCACTCACTCACCACTCACTCACTCACCACTCACCACTCACTCACTCACCACTCACCACTCACTCACTCACCACTCACCACTCACTCACCACTCACTCACCACTCACCACTCACTCACTCACTCACCCACTCACTCACCACTCACTCACCACTCACTCAACACTCACTCACCACTCAGTCACTCACTCACCACTCACCACTCACTCACTCACCACTCACTCACTCACACTCACTCACCACTCACTCACCACTCAGTCACTCACTCACCACTCACTCACCACTCACTCACCACTCACCACTCACTCACCACTCACTCACCACTCACTCACCAGCTCACTCACTCACCACTCACCACTCACCACTCACTCACTCACCACTCACTCACCACTCACTCAACACTCACTCACCACTCACTCACCACTCACTCACTCACTCACCACTCACCACTCACTCACCACTCACTCACCACTCACTCACCACTCACCACTCACTCACCACTCACCACTCACTCACCTCACACACCACTCACCACTCACCACTCACTCACCCACTCCACTCACCACACTCACCACTCACTCACCACTCACTCACCACTCACTCACTCACCACTCACCACTCAGTCACTCACTCACCACTCACCACTCACTCACCACTCACCACTCACTCACCACTCACTCACCACTCACTCACTCACCACTCCACTCACTCACCCACTCACTCACCACTCACCACTCACTCACCACTCACCACTCACTCACCACTCACTCACTCATCACCACTCACTCACCACTCACTCACCACTCAGTCACCACTCACTCACCCACTCACCACTCACTCACTCACTCACCACTCACTCACCACTCACCACTCACTCACCACTCACTCACTCACCACTCACCACTCACTCACTCACCCACTCACCACTCACCACTCACTCACTCACCACTCACTCACCACTCACTCACCACTCACCACTCACTCACTCACTCACCACTCACCACTCAGTCACCACTCACTCACCACTCACTCACCACTCACTCACTCACCAATCACTCACTCACTCACCCACTCACTCACCACTCACTCACCACTCACCCACTCACTCACCCACTCACTCACCACTCACCACACTCACTCAACACTCACTCACTCACCCACTCACCACTCACTCACCACTCACCCACCACTCACTCACCACTCACTCACCACTCACTCACTCACCACTCACCCACCACTCACCACTCACTCACCACTCACTCACTCACCACTCACTCACTCACCACTCACCACTCACTCACTCACCACTCACTCACTCACTCACCCACTCACTCACCACTCACTCACTCACTCACCACTCACTCACTCACTCACCACTCACTCACTCACTCACCCACTCACCACTCACTCACCACTCACCCACTCACCACTCACTCACCACTCACTCACCCACTCACTCACTCACCCACTCACTCACCCTCCCACTCACCCACTCACCACTCACTCACCACTCACTCACCCACTCACTCACTCACTCACCCACTCACTCACCCTCCCACTCACCCACTCACTCACTCACTCACCCACTCACTCACCACTCACCCACCACTCACCACTCACTCACCCTCCCACTCACCCACTCACTCACCCACTCACCACTCACTCACCCACTCACTCACCCACTCACCCACTCACCACCCCCCACTATCCCCGCCCTTCCCCCCAGGTTGCTGTTGGCCCCCTCCCTCACCCCGGCCTCGTGCAGACTTCAACACTCACCACTCCTCACCAGTGTGGTGAGTCTACACTCACCACCACTCACCAACACTCACCACCACTCACCAACACTCACCACCAGTGTGGTGAGTCAACACTCACCACCACTCACCAGCGCTCACCACCACTCACCAACACTCACCAGTGTGGTGAGTCAACACTCACCAACACTCACCACCAGTGTGGTGTGTGTGAGTCAACACTCACCACCACTCACCAACACTCACCAGCATTCACCAACCCTCACCACCACTCCTCACCAGTGTGGTGAGTCTACACTCACCAACACTCACCAACACTCCTCACCAGTGTGGTGAGTGTGAGTCTACACTCACCAACACTCACCACCACTCCTCACCAGTGTGGTGAGTCTACACTCACCAACACTCACCACCACTCACCACGACTCACCACCACTCCTCACCAGTGTGGTGAGTGTGAGTCTACACTCACCACCAATCCTCACCAGTGTGGTGAGTCTACACTCACCAACACTCACCAACACTCCTCACCAGTGTGGTGAGTCTACACTCACCAACACTCACCAGCACTCACCAGTGTGGTGAGTGTGAGTCTACACTCACCAACACTCACCAACTCTCACCACCACTCCTCACCAGTGTGGTGAGTCTACACTCACCACCACTCCTCACCAGTGTGGTGAGTCTACACTCACCAACACTCACCAACACTCCTCACCAGTGTGGTGAGTCTACACTCACCAACACTCACCACCACTCCTCACCAGTGTGGTGAGTCTACACTCACCAACACTCACCAACACTCACCACCACTCCTCACCAGTGTGGTGAGTCTACACTCACCAACACTCACCACCACTCCTCACCAGTGTGGTGAGTCTACACTCACCACCACTCACCACCACTCCTCACCAGTGTGGTGAGTCGACACTCACCACCACTCACCACCACTCCTCACCAGTGTGGTGAGTCTACACTCACCACCACTCACCACCACTCCTCACCAGTGTGGTGAGTCTACACTCACCAACACTCACCACTCCTCACCAGTGTGGTGAGTCTACACTCACCACCACTCACCACCACTCCTCACCAGTGTGGTGAGTCTACACTCACCACCACTCCTCACCAGTGTGGTGAGTCTACACTCACCAACACTCACCACCACTCCTCACCAGTGTGGTGAGTCTACACTCACCAACACTCACCACCACTCCTCACCAGTGTGGTGAGTCTACACTCACCAACACTCCTCACCAGTGTGGTGAGTCTACACTCACCAACACTCACCAACACTCACCACCACTCCTCACCAGTGTGGTGAGTCTACACTCACCAACACTCACCAACACTCACCACCACTCCTCACCAGTGTGGTGAGTCTACACTCACCAACACTCACCAACACTCACCACCACTCCTCACCAGTGTGGTGAGTCTACACTCACCAACACTCCTCACCAGTGTGGTGAGTCTACACTCACCAACACTCACCAACACTCACCACCACTCACCAGTGGGGTGAGTCTACACTCACCACCACTCACCACCACTCACCACCACTCACCAGTGTGGTGAGTGTGAGTCTACACTCACCACCACTCACCACCACTCACCACCACTCCTCACCAGTGTGGTGAGTCTACACTCACCAACACTCACCAACACTCACCACCACTCCTCACCAGTGTGGTGAGTCTACACTCACCAACACTCACCAACACTCACCACCACTCCTCACCAGTGTGGTGAGTCTACACTCACCAACACTCACCAACACTCACCACCACTTCTCACCAGTGTGGTGAGTCTACACTCACCAACACTCCTCACCAGTGTGGTGAGTCTACACTCACCAACACTCACCAACACTCACCACCACTCACCAGTGGGGTGAGTCTACACTCACCACCACTCACCACCACTCACCACCACTCACCAGTGTGGTGAGTGTGAGTCTACACTCACCACCACTCCTCACCAGTGTGGTGAGTCTACACTCACCAACACTCACCACCACTCACCACCACTCCTCACCAGTGTGGTGAGTCTACACTCACCAACACTCACCACCACTCACCAGTGTGGTGAGTGTGAGTCAACACTCACCACCACTCACCACCACTCACCACCACTCACCACCACTCCTCACCAGTGTGGTGAGTGTGAGTCTACACTCACCAACACTCACCAGCACTCACCACCACTCACCACCACTCCTCAAGAGTGTGGTGAGTGTGAGTCTACACTCACCAACACTCACCAGCACTCACCACCACTCATCCCCTCACTCACCATGTGAGTGAGGGGATGAGTGGTGAGTGAGTGTGAATGTACACTCACCACCACTCACCACCACTCACCACCACTCACCATGTGAGTGGTGGTGAGTGGTGAGTGAGTGTGAGTCTACACTCACCACTCACCACCACTCACCACCACTCACCACCACTCACCATGTGAGTGAGGGGGTGAGTGGTGAGTGAGGGTGCGAGTGGTGAGTGAGTGTGAATGTACACTCACCACCACTCACCACCACTCACCACCACTCACCATGTGAGTGAGGGGGTGAGTGGTGAGTGAGTGTGAATGTACACTCACCACCACTCACCACCACTCACCACCACTCACCATGTGAGTGAGGGGGTGAGTGGTGAGTGAGTGTGAGTGTGAGTCTACACTCACCACCACTCACCACCACTCACCACCACTCACCACTCACCACCACTCACCCCCTCACTCACCATGTGAGTGAGGGTGTGAGTGGTGAGTGAGGGTGTGAGTGGTGAGTGAGTTTGAATGTACACTCACCACCACTCACCACCACTCACCATGTGACTGAGGGGGTGAGGGGTGAGTGAGTGGTGAGTGAGTGGTGAGTGAGTGGTGAGTGTGGGTGACTCTCCGTGTGTCACAGGGGTGGACGAGATGGTGGTGGACTCAAAACCAGCAGCTGGTGAGTGATCTCACCCTGTCACTCACCCTGTCACTCACCCTGTCACTCACCCCGTCACTCACCACGACACTCACCCTGTCACTTACCCTGTCACTCACCCCGTCACTCACCATGTCACTCACCCTGTCACTCACCCTGTCACTCACCACGACACTCACCCTGTCACTCACCCCGTCACTCACCACGACACTCACCCTGACACTCACCCTGTCACTCACCCTGTCACTCACCACGACACTCACCCTGTCACTCACCCTGTCACTCACCCTGTCATTCACCCTGTCACTCACCACGACACTCACCACGACACTCACCACGTCACTCACCCTGTCACTCACCACGACACTCACCCTGTCACTCACCCTGTCACTCACCCCGACACTCACCCTGTCACTCACCACGACACTCACCCTGTCACTCACCACGACACTCACCCTGTCACTCACCAAGTCACTCACCCTGTCACTCACCCTGACACTCACCACGACACTCACCCTGTCACTCACCCTGTCACTCACCACAACACTCACCCTGTCACTCACCCTGTCACTCACCCTGACACTCACCCTGTCACTCACCACGACACTCACCACGACACTCACCATGTCACTCACCACGTCACTCACCCTGTCACTCACCCTGTCACTCACCCTGTAACTCACCACGACACTCACCACGACACTCACCCTGTCACTCACCCTGTCACTCACCCTATCACTCACCACGACACTCACCCTGTCACTCACCCTGTCACTCACCCTGTCACTCACCACGACACTCACCCTGTCACTCACCCTGTCACTCACCACGACATTCACCCTGTCACTCACCCTGTCACTCACCACGTCACTCACCACGACACTCACCACGACACTCACCCTGTCACTCACCCTGTCACTCACCCTGTCACTCACCACGACACTCACCTTGTCACTCACCCTGTCACTCACCCTGTCACTCACCATGTCACTCACCCTGTCACTCACCCTGTCACTCACCCTGTAACTCACCACGTCACTCACCCTGTCACTCACCACGACACTCACCACGACACTCACCACGACACTCACCCTGTCACTCACCCCGTCACTCACCCTGTTACTCACCCCGTCACTCACCACGACACTCACCCTGTCACTCACCCTGTCACTCAACCCGTCACTCACCCTGTCACTCACCCTGTCACTCACCCTGTCACTCACCACGACACTCACCACAACACTCACCCTGTCACTCACCACGACACTCACCACGTCACTCACCCTGTCACTCACCCTGTCACTCACCACGACACTCACCCTGTCACTCACCCTGTCACTCACCCTGTCACTCACCATGTCACTCACCCTGTCACTCACCCCGTCACTCACCACGACACTCACCCTGTCACTCACCCTGTCACTCAACCCGTCACTCACCCTGTCACTCACCCTGTCACTCACCCTGTCACTCACCACGACACTCACCACAACACTCACCCTGTCACTCACCACGACACTCACCACGTCACTCACCCTGTCAGTCACCCTGTCACTCACCCTGTCACTCACCCTGTCACTCACCACGACACTCACCCTGTCACTCACCACGTCACTCACCCTGTCACTCACCACGACACTCACCACGACACTCACCCTGTCACTCACCACGACACTCACCCTGTCACTCACCCTGTCACTCACCCTGTCACTCACCACGACACTCACCCTGTCACTCACCCTGTCACTCACCCTGTCACTCACCCTGTCACTCACCCTGTCACTCACCACGACACTCACCCTGTCACTCACCCTGTCACTCACCACGACACTCACCCTGTCACTCACCACGTCACTCACCCTGTCACTCACCACGACACTCACCACGACACTCACCCTGTCACTCACCCTGTCACTCACCCTGTCAATCACCCTGTCACTCACCACGACACTCACCCTGTCACTCACCCTGTCACTCACCATGTCACTCACCCTACACTCACCCTGTCACTCACCATGTCACTCACCCTACACTCACCCTGTCACTCACCACGTCACTCACCACGACACTCACCACGACACTCACCCTGTCACTCACCCTGTCACTCACCCTGTCACTCACCACGTCACTCACCACGACACTCACCCTGTCACTCACCACAACACTCACCCTACACTCACCATGTCACTCACCCTGTCACTCACCACGACACTCACCACGACACTCACCCTGTCACTCACCACGACACTCACCCTGTCACTCACCCTGTCACTCACCCTGTCACTCACCACGACACTCACCACGACACTCACCACGACACTCACCCTGTCACTCACCCTGTCACTCACCACGACACTCACCACGACACTCACCCTGACACTCACCCTGCCACTCACCCTGTCACTCACCACGACACTCACCACGTCACTCACCCTGTCACTCACCACGACACTCACCCTGTCACTCACCCTGTCACTCACCCTGTCACTCACCACAACACTCACCACGACACTCACCCTGTCACTCACAACGACACTCACCACCTCACTCACCACGACACTCACCACGACACTCACCACGACACTCACCCTGTCACTCACCCTGTCACTCACCATGTCACTCACCCTGTCACTCACCCCGTCACTCACCCTGTCACTCACCCTGTCACTCACCACGACACTCACCCTGACACTCACCCTGTCACTCACCACGACACTCACCCTGTCACTCACCCTGTCACTCACCCTGTCACTCACCACGTCACTGACCACCTCACTCACCACGACACTCACCACGACACTCACCACGACACTCACCCTGTCACTCACCCTGTCACTCACCATTTCACTCACCCTGTCACTCACCCCGTCACTCACCCTGTCACTCACCCTGTCACTCACCACGTCACTCACCCTGTCACTCACCCTGTCACTCACCACGACACTCACCCTGTCACTCACCCTGTCACTCACCACGAAACTCACCCTGTCACTCACCCTGTCACTCACCCTGTCACTCACCCTGTCACTCACCACGACACTCACCCTGTCACTCACCCTGTCACTCACCCTGTCACTCACCACGACACTCACCCTGTCACTCACCCTGTCACTCACCACGACACTCACCCTGTCACTCACCCTGTCACTCACCCTGTCACTCACCACGACACTCACCCTGTCACTCACCCTGTCACTCACCCTGTCACTCACCACGTCACTCACCCTGTCACTCACCCTGTCACTCACCCTGTCACTCACCACGACACTCACCCTGTCACTCACCCTGTCACTCACCAGGACACTCACCACGCCACTCACCCTGTCACTCACCACGACACTCACCCTGTCACTCACCCTGTCACTCACCCTGTCACTCACCACGACACTCACCCTGTCACTCACCCTGTCACTCACCACGACACTCACCCTGTCACTCACCCTGTCACTCACCCTGTCACTCACCACGACACTCACCCTGTCACTCACCCTGTCACTCACCCTGTCACTCACCACGACACTCACCACGACACTCACCCTGTCACTCACCCTGTCACTCACCCTGTCACTCACCACGACACTCACCCTGTCACTCACCCTGTCACTCACCAGGACACTCACCACGCCACTCACCCTGTCACTCACCACGACACTCATCCTGTCACTCACCATGTCACTCACCCTGTCACTCACCACGTCACTCACCCTGTCACTCACCCTGTCACTCACCCTGTCACTCACCCTGTCACTCACCACGACACTCACCACGACACTCACCACGACACTCACCCTGTCACTCACCCTGTCACTCACCCTGTCACTCACCACGATACTCACCCTGTCACTCACCACGACACTCACCCTGTCACTCACCACGACACTCACCCTGTCACTCACCACGACACTCACCCTGTCACTCACCATGTCACTCACCCTGTCACTCACCATGTCACTCACCACGACACTCACCCTGTCACTCACCACGACACTCACCACAACACTCACCCTGTCACTCACCACGACACTCACCCTGTCACTCACCCTGTCACTCACCCTGTCACTCACCACGACACTCACCCTACACTCACACTGTCACTCACCCTGTCACTCACCACGTCACTCACCATGTCACTCACCCTGTCACTCACCATGTCACTCACCCTGTCACTCACCACGACACTCACCCTGTCACTCACCCTGTCACTCACCACGACACTCACCATGTCACTCACCCTGTCACTCACTCTGTCACTCACCACGACACTCACCCTGTCACTCACCATGTCACTCACCCTGTCACTCACCACGACACTCACCCTGTCACTCACCCTGTCACTCACCACGACACTCACCATGTCACTCACCCTGTCACTCACCCTGTTACTCACCATGTCACTCACCACGCCACTCACACTGTCACTCACCCTGTCACTCACCACGACACTCACCACGTCACTCACCACGTCACTCACCACAACACTCACCCTGTCACTCATCCTGTCACTCACCACAACACTCACCCTGTCACTCATCCTGTCACTCACCCTGTCACTCACCCTGTCACTCACCCTCACACTCACCCTGTCACTCACCCTGTCACTCACCACGACACTCACCCTGTCACTCACCCTGTCACTCACCCTGTCACTCACCCTGTCACTCACCACGACACTCACCACGACACTCACCCTGTCACTCACCCTGTCACTCACCCTGTCACTCACCACGACACTCACCCTGTCACTCACCACGACACTCACCACGACACTCACCCTGTCACTCACCACGTCACTCACCCTGTCACTCACCCTGTCACTCACCCTGTCACTCACCACGACACTCACCACGACACTCACCCTGTCACTCACCCTGTCACTCACCCTGTCACTCACCACGACACTCACCCTGTCACTCACCACGACACTCACCACGACACTCACCCTGTCACTCACCACGACACTCACCCTGTAACTCACCCTGTCACTCACCCTGACCCTCACCCTGTCACTCACCCTTTCACTCACCCTGTCACTCACCACGACACTCACCCTGTCACTCACCCTGTCACTCACCCTGTCACTCACCCTGTCACTCACCCTGTCACTCACCCTGTCACTCACCACGACACTCACCACAACACTCACCCTGTCACTCACCACGACACTCACCACGTCACTCACCCTGTCAGTCACCCTGTCACTCACCCTGTCACTCACCCTGTCACTCACCACGACACTCACCCTGTCACTCACCACGTCACTCACCCTGTCACTCACCACGACACTCACCACGACACTCACCCTGTCACTCACCACGACACTCACCCTGTCACTCACCCTGTCACTCACCCTGTCACTCACCACGACACTCACCCTGTCACTCACCCTGTCACTCACCCTGTCACTCACCCTGTCACTCACCCTGTCACTCACCACGACACTCACCCTGTCACTCACCCTGTCACTCACCACGACACTCACCCTGTCACTCACCACGTCACTCACCCTGTCACTCACCACGACACTCACCACGACACTCACCCTGTCACTCACCCTGTCACTCACCCTGTCACTCACCCTGTCACTCACCACGACACTCACCCTGTCACTCACCCTGTCACTCACCATGTCACTCACCCTACACTCACCCTGTCACTCACCATGTCACTCACCCTACACTCACCCTGTCACTCACCACGTCACTCACCACGACACTCACCACGACACTCACCCTGTCACTCACCCTGTCACTCACCCTGTCACTCACCACGTCACTCACCACGACACTCACCCTGTCACTCACCACAACACTCACCCTACACTCACCATGTCACTCACCCTGTCACTCACCACGACACTCACCACGACACTCACCCTGTCACTCACCACGACACTCACCCTGTCACTCACCCTGTCACTCACCCTGTCACTCACCACGACACTCACCACGACACTCACCACGACACTCACCCTGTCACTCACCCTGTCACTCACCACGACACTCACCACGACACTCACCCTGACACTCACCCTGCCACTCACCCTGTCACTCACCACGACACTCACCACGTCACTCACCCTGTCACTCACCACGACACTCACCCTGTCACTCACCCTGTCACTCACCCTGTCACTCACCACAACACTCACCACGACACTCACCCTGTCACTCACAACGACACTCACCACCTCACTCACCACGACACTCACCACGACACTCACCACGACACTCACCCTGTCACTCACCCTGTCACTCACCATGTCACTCACCCTGTCACTCACCCCGTCACTCACCCTGTCACTCACCCTGTCACTCACCACGACACTCACCCTGACACTCACCCTGTCACTCACCACGACACTCACCCTGTCACTCACCCTGTCACTCACCCTGTCACTCACCACGTCACTGACCACCTCACTCACCACGACACTCACCACGACACTCACCACGACACTCACCCTGTCACTCACCCTGTCACTCACCATTTCACTCACCCTGTCACTCACCCCGTCACTCACCCTGTCACTCACCCTGTCACTCACCACGTCACTCACCCTGTCACTCACCCTGTCACTCACCACGACACTCACCCTGTCACTCACCCTGTCACTCACCACGAAACTCACCCTGTCACTCACCCTGTCACTCACCCTGTCACTCACCCTGTCACTCACCACGACACTCACCCTGTCACTCACCCTGTCACTCACCCTGTCACTCACCACGACACTCACCCTGTCACTCACCCTGTCACTCACCACGACACTCACCCTGTCACTCACCCTGTCACTCACCCTGTCACTCACCACGACACTCACCCTGTCACTCACCCTGTCACTCACCCTGTCACTCACCACGTCACTCACCCTGTCACTCACCCTGTCACTCACCCTGTCACTCACCACGACACTCACCCTGTCACTCACCCTGTCACTCACCAGGACACTCACCACGCCACTCACCCTGTCACTCACCACGACACTCACCCTGTCACTCACCCTGTCACTCACCCTGTCACTCACCACGACACTCACCCTGTCACTCACCCTGTCACTCACCACGACACTCACCCTGTCACTCACCCTGTCACTCACCCTGTCACTCACCACGACACTCACCCTGTCACTCACCCTGTCACTCACCCTGTCACTCACCACGACACTCACCACGACACTCACCCTGTCACTCACCCTGTCACTCACCCTGTCACTCACCACGACACTCACCCTGTCACTCACCCTGTCACTCACCAGGACACTCACCACGCCACTCACCCTGTCACTCACCACGACACTCATCCTGTCACTCACCATGTCACTCACCCTGTCACTCACCACGTCACTCACCCTGTCACTCACCCTGTCACTCACCCTGTCACTCACCCTGTCACTCACCACGACACTCACCACGACACTCACCACGACACTCACCCTGTCACTCACCCTGTCACTCACCCTGTCACTCACCACGATACTCACCCTGTCACTCACCACGACACTCACCCTGTCACTCACCACGACACTCACCCTGTCACTCACCACGACACTCACCCTGTCACTCACCATGTCACTCACCCTGTCACTCACCATGTCACTCACCACGACACTCACCCTGTCACTCACCACGACACTCACCACAACACTCACCCTGTCACTCACCACGACACTCACCCTGTCACTCACCCTGTCACTCACCCTGTCACTCACCACGACACTCACCCTACACTCACACTGTCACTCACCCTGTCACTCACCACGTCACTCACCATGTCACTCACCCTGTCACTCACCATGTCACTCACCCTGTCACTCACCACGACACTCACCCTGTCACTCACCCTGTCACTCACCACGACACTCACCATGTCACTCACCCTGTCACTCACTCTGTCACTCACCACGACACTCACCCTGTCACTCACCATGTCACTCACCCTGTCACTCACCACGACACTCACCCTGTCACTCACCCTGTCACTCACCACGACACTCACCATGTCACTCACCCTGTCACTCACCCTGTTACTCACCATGTCACTCACCACGCCACTCACACTGTCACTCACCCTGTCACTCACCACGACACTCACCACGTCACTCACCACGTCACTCACCACAACACTCACCCTGTCACTCATCCTGTCACTCACCACAACACTCACCCTGTCACTCATCCTGTCACTCACCCTGTCACTCACCCTGTCACTCACCCTCACACTCACCCTGTCACTCACCCTGTCACTCACCACGACACTCACCCTGTCACTCACCACGTCACTCACCCTGTCACTCACCCTGTCACTCACCCTGTCACTCACCACGACACTCACCACGACACTCACCCTGTCACTCACCCTGTCACTCACCCTGTCACTCACCACGACACTCACCCTGTCACTCACCACGACACTCACCACGACACTCACCCTGTCACTCACCACGACACTCACCCTGTAACTCACCCTGTCACTCACCCTGACCCTCACCCTGTCACTCACCCTTTCACTCACCCTGTCACTCACCACGACACTCACCCTGTCACTCACCCTGTCACTCACCCTGTCACTCACCCTGTCACTCACCACGACACTCACCCTGTCACTCACCCTGTCACTCAACCTGTCACTCACCCTGTCACTCACCACGACACTCACCCTGTCACTCACCCTGTCACTCACCACGACACGCACCACAACACTCACCCTGTCACTCACCCTGTCACTCACCACGACACTCACCCTGTCACTCACCCTGTCACTCACCACGACACTCACCCTGTCACTCACCCTGTCACTCACCCTGTCACTCACCCTGACACTGATGATGTTCATGGGGTGATGATGGTGATCGTTGTGATGATGTTGATGGGGGTCATGATGTTGATGGGGGTCATGATGGTTATGTTGGTGATCGTGGTGATCGTGGTGGTGGTGGTGGTGATGTTGATGATGATGGTGTTGATGATGGTTATGTTGGTGATGATGGTGATCGTGGTGGTGGTGGTGGTGGTGGTGATGATGTTGATGGTGATGTTGATGATGATGGTGATCGTGGTGATGTTAATGATGATGATGTTGATGATGGTGGTGATGTTCATGATGGTGATCGTGGTGATGTTGATGATGATGGTGATCGTGGTGATGTTGATGATGATGGTGATCGTGGTGATGTTGGTGATGATGATGATGGTGGTGGTGGCGATGACGATGGTGATGATGTTGGTGATGATGGTGGTGATGATATTGGTGATGATGATGTTGGTGATGTTTTTGATGATGTTGGTGGTGATGATGTTGGTGATGATGATGTTGGTGATGTTGGTGATGATGTTGGTGATGATGTTGGTGATGTTTGTGGTGATGATGTTGGTGATGTTGGTGATGTTGGTGGTGACGTTGGTGATGTTGTGATGGTGATGATGTTAGTGATGATGATGATGATGTTGGTGATGTTGTTGATGATGTTGGTGGTGATGATGTTGGTGATGATGTTGTTGATGATGTTGATGATGGTGATCATGATGATGTTGGTGATGTTGGTGATGTTGGTGATGGTGATGATGATGTTGGTGGTGATGTTGTTGGTGATGATGAGGTTGGTGATGTTGGTGATGTTGGTGATGTTGTTGATGATGTTGGTGGTGATGATGTTGGTGATGATGTTGATGATGTTGATGATGATGTTGATGATGGTGATGTTGGTGATGTTGGTGGTGATGTTGGTGATGTTGTGATGGTGATGATGTTAGTAATGATGATGATGTTGGTGATGTTGTTGATGATGTTGGTGATGTTGTTGATGGTGATGTTGGTGGTGATGTTCGTGGTGATTTTGGTGATGCAGATGTGGAGCTACACAAACCACGTTTCATGTTCAATATTGCGGATGGAGGATTCACAGGTAGGGTGCCCATCATCATCATCATCATCACCATCATCACCATCATCACCATCATCATCACCATCATCACCATCACCACCATCATCATCACCATCATCATCATCACCATCATCACCATCATCACCATCATCGCCACCATCATCACCATCACCGCCATCATCACCACCATCATTACCATCACCATCATCATCACCATCATCACCATCACCACCATCATCACCATCGCCATCACCATCAGCATCATCACCATCAGCATCATCACCATCATCATCACCATCATCACCATCATAATCACCATCACCTCCATCATCACCACCATCATCACCATCGCCATCATCACCATCATCACCATCATCATCTCCATCATCATCGCCATCATCACCGCCATCATCACCATCATCACCGCCATCATCACCATCATCATCACCATCATCACCATGATCATCACCATCATCACCATCATCATCACCATCATCATCACCATCATCATCGCCATCATCACCGCCATCATCACCATCATCAACGCCATCATCACCATCATCACCGCCATCATCACCATCATCATCACCATCATCATCACCATCATCATCACCATCATCACCATCATCACCATCACCGCCATCATCACCATCACCACCATCACCATCATCACCATCATCACCATCACCACCATCACCATCATCACCACCATCATCATCATCACCATCATCACCAACATCATCACCATCATCACCAACATCATCACCATCATCATCACCATCATCATCACCATCATCATCACCATCATCACCATTATCACCATCATCACCATTATCACCATCACCACCATCACCACCATCACCACCATCATCACCATCATCATCACCATCATCACTATCATCATTATCACCACCATCAACCCCATCACCACCACCATCACCTACTGACAGCACTTGCCCCTACAGCCTGCTAGAGTCTACACGGGGGACCTTTGTCTGTGCGTAGGTGCTGCTACTCGCTACTACTGACAGCACTTGCCCCTACAGCCTGCTAGAGGCTACACGGGGGACCTTTGTCTGTGTGTAGTTGCTTGCTAACAGCACTTGCCCCTCGAGGCTACCTGGGGCACCTTTGTCTGTGTGTGTGTAGGTGCTACTACTCCTGACAGCACTTGCCCCTGGAGGCTACCTGGGCCACCTTTGTCTGTGTGTCTGTGGCCAGAGCTTCACACGCTACTCCTGACAGCACTTGCCTCTAGAGGCTACCTGGGCCACCTTTGTCTGTGTGTGTGTCTGTGGCCAGAGCTTCACACGCTGTTCCTGACAGCACTTGCCCCTAGAGGCTACCTGGGCCACCTTTGTCTGTGTGTAGGTGCAGCTACTCCTGACAGCACTTGCCCCTGGAGGCTACCTGGGCCACCTTTGTCTGTGTGTAGGTGCTGCTACTCCTGACAGCACTTGCCCCTACAGCCTGCCAGAGGCTACCTGGGGGAGCTTTGTCTGTGTGTAGGTGCTGCTACTCGCTACTACTCACAGCACTTGCCCCTGGAGGCTACCTGGGCCACCTTTGTCTATGTGTAGGTGCTGCTGCTACTCACAGCACTTGCCCCTGGAGGCTACCTGGGCCACCTTTGTCTGTGTCTGTGGCCAGAGCTTCACACGCTACTCCTGACATCACTTGCCCCTACAGCCTGCCAGAGGCTACCTGGGGGAGCTTTGTCTGTGTGTAGGTGCTGCTGCTACTCACAGCACTTGCCCCTGGAGGCTACCTGGGCCACCTTTGTCTGTGTGTGTGTCTGTGGCCAGAGCTTCACACGCTACTCCTGACAGCACTTGCCCCTGGAGGCTACCTGGGCCACCTTTGTCTGTGTGTGTGTCTGTGGCCAGAGCTTCACACGCTACTCCTGACAGCACTTGCCCCTGGAGGCTACCTGGGCCACCTTTGTCTGTGTCTGTGGCCAGAGCTTCACACGCTACTCCTGACAGCACTTGCCCCTGGAGGCTACCTGGGCCACCTTTGTCTGTGTCTGTGGCCAGAGCTTCACACGCTACTCCTGACAGCACTTGCCCCTGGAGGCTACCTGGGCCACCTTTGTCTGTGTCTGTGGCCAGAGCTTCACACGCTACTCCTGACAGCACTTGCCCCTGGAGGCTACCTGGGCCACCTTTGTCTGTGTCTGTGGCCAGAGCTTCACACGCTGTGGCAGAACGAGGAGAGGGCTGCGTCGTCCTCCAGACGTCCGGACGACGTCTGGCACCGTCGCCACGACTACTGGCTCCTGGCTGGCATCGTCACGTATCCACCCGTGCCACCACAGCCACCCGTGCCACCACCAACACCCGTGCCACCACCACCCGTGCCACCAGTGACCTGTGCCATCACAGCCACCCGTGCCACCACAGCCACCCGTGCCACCACAGTGACCCGTGCCACCACAGCCACCCGTGCCACCACAGTGACCCGTGCCACCACAGTGACCCGTACCACCACAGTGACCTGTGCTACCACCACCCGTGCCACCACAGTGACCCGTGCCACCACCAACACCTGTGCCACCACAGCCACCCGTGCCACCACAGCCACCCGTGCCACCACCAACACCTGTGCCACCACAGCCACCCGTGCCACCACAGCCACCCGTGCCACCACAGCCACCCGTGCCACCACAGCTACCCGTGCCACCACAGCCACCCGTGCCACCACAACCACCCGTGCCACCACAGCCACCCGTGCCACCACAGCTATCCGTGCCACCACAGCCACCCGTGCCACCACTGCGACCCGTTCCACCACAGCTACCCGTGCCACCACAGCCACCCGTGCCACCACAGCCACCCGTGCCAGCACAACCACCCGTGCCACCACAGCCACCCGTGCCACCACAGCCACCCGTGCCACCACCACCCGTGCCACCACCACCCGTGCCATCACATCACAGCCACCCGTGCCACGACCACCCGTGCCACCACAGCTACCCGTGCCACCACAGCCACCCGTGCCATCGCAGCCACCCGTGCCAACACAGTGACCCGTGCCACCACAGCGACCCGTGCCACCACAGCCACCCGTGCCACCACAGCCACCCGTGCCACCACCAACACCCGTGCCACCACAGCCACCCGTGCCACCACAGCCACCCGTTCCAGCACACCCACCGTGCCACCACAATGACCCGTGCCATCACAGGAACCCGTGCCACCACAGCCACCCGTGCCACCACAGTGACCCGTTCCACCAGTGACCCGTGCCACCACAGCCACCCGTGCCACCACAGCCACCCGTGCCACCAGTGACCCGTGCCACCACAGCCACCCGTGCCACCACAGTGACCCGTTCCACCAGTGACCCGTGCCACCACCACCCGTGCCACCACCACCCGTGCCACCACCACCCGTGCCACCACAGTGATCCGTGCCACCACAGTGACGCATGCCACCACCACCCGTGCCACCACAGCCACCCGTGCCACCACAGCCACCCGTGCCACCACAGCCACCCGTGCCACCACAGCAACCCGTGCCTCCACTGCGACCCGTGCCACCACAGCCACCCGTGCCACCACAGCCACCCGTGCCATCACAGCCACCCGTGCCAACACAGTGACCCGTGCCACCACTGCGACCCGTGCCACCACAGCGACCCGTGCCACCACAGCCACCCGTGCCATCACAGCCACCCGTGCCAACACAGTGACCCGTGCCACCACTGCGACCCGTGCCACCACAGTGACCCGTTCCACCAGTGACCCGTGCCATTACTGCGACCCGTGCCACCACAGCCACCCGTGCCACCAGTGACCCGTGCCACCACAGCCAGTACACACAGTGTACACACACACACGGTGTACACACACACACAGTGTACACACACACACAGTGTACACACACACAGTGTACACACACACACACACACAGTGTACACACAGTGTACACACACACACAGTGTACACACACACACACACAGTGACTCACACACACAGTGTACACAGTGTACACACACAGTGTACACACACACAGTGACACACACACAGTGTACACACACACACACAGTGACACACACACAGTGTACGCACACACACAGTGTACACAGTGTGCGCACATACACACAGTGTACACACACAGTGTACACACACAGTGTACACACAAACACAGTGTACACACACACACAGTGTACACACACACAGTGTACACACACACACACACAGTGTACACACACACACACACACAGTGTACACACAGTGTACACACACACACAGTGTACACACACACACACACAGTGTACATACAGTGTACACACACACACAGTGTACACACACACACACACAGTGACTCACACACACAGTGTACACAGTGTACACACACAGTGTACACACACACAGTGACACACACACAGTGTACACACACACACAGTGACACACACACAGTGTACGCACACACACAGTGTACACAGTGTGCGCACATACACACAGTGTACACACACAGTGTACACACACACACAGTGTACACACACCCACAGTGTACACACAGTGTACACACACACAGTGTACACACACACACACAGAGTACACACACAGTGTACACACACACAGTGTACACACACAGTGTACACACACACAGTGTACACACACAGTGTACACACAGTGACACACACGCAGTGTACACCCAGTGACACACAGTGTACACCCAGTGACACACAGTGTACACACACACACAATGTACACACACACACAGTGTACACACACACACACAGTGTACACACACACACACAGTGTACACACACACACACAGTGTACACACACACAGTGTACACACACACAGTGTACACATACACACACTGTGTACACACACACTGTGTACACACACACACACACAGTGTACACACACACACACAGTGTACACTGTGTGTACACTGTGTGTGTGTACACACACACACAGTGTACACACACACACACACAGTGTACACACACACACAGTGTACACACACACAGTGTACACACACACACACAGTGTACACACACACACACACAGTGTACACACAGTGTACACACACACACAGTGTACACACACACACACACAGTGACTCACACACACAGTGTACACAGTGTACACACACAGTGT
>NC_133741.1:5600365-5657865 GCF_048934315.1 Petromyzon marinus | reverse complement strand
CACACACACAGTGTACACACACAGTGTACACACACACAGTGTACACACACACACAGTGTACACACACAGTGAGACACACACACACAGTGTACACACACACACAGTGTACACACACACACAGTGTACACACACAGTGTACACACACAGTGTACACACACACACAGTGTACACACACAGTGTACACACACAGTGTACACACACACAGTGTACACACACACAGTGAACACACACACAGTGTACACACACACACAGTGTACACACACAGTGTACACACACACACAGTGTACACACACACACAGTGTACACACACACACAGTGTACACACAGTGTACACACACAGTGTACACACACACAGTGTACACACACAGTGTACACACACACACAGTGTACACACACACACAGTGTACACACACACACAGTGTACACACACAGTGAGACACACACACACAGTGTACACACACACACAGTGTACACACACACAGTGTACACACACAGTGTACACACACAGTGTACACACACACACAGTGTACACACACACAGTGTACACACACACACACAGTGAACACACACACAGTGTACACACACACACAGTGTACACACACAGTGTACACACACACACAGTGTACACACACACACAGTGTACACACACACACACAGTGTACACACACACACAGTGTACACACAGTGTACACACACAGTGTACACACACACAGTGTACACACACAGTGTACACACACACACACAGTGTACACACACACACAGTGTACACACACAGTGAGACACACACACACAGTGTACACACACACACAGTGTACACACACACACAGTGTACACACACACACAGTGTACACACACAGTGTACACACACACACAGTGTACACACACAGTGTACACACACAGTGTACACACACACACAGTGTACACACACACACAGTCACACACAGTGTACACACACACACAGTGTACACACACACACAGTGTACACACAGTGTACACACAGTGTACACACAGTGTACACACACAGTGTACACACAGTGTACACACACACAGTGTACACACAGTGTACACACAGTGTACACACAGTGTACACACACAGTGTACACACAGTGTACACACACACAGTGTACACACAGTGTACACACAGTGTACACACAGTGTACACACACAGTGTACACACACACACACAGTGGCGTTCCTTGACTCCACCACTACCACCGGCGCTGCCCCTCCCCCTGCTACTGCTGCCCCTCCCCCTCCTACTGCTGCCCCCTACTGCTGCCCCTCCCCCTACTGCTGCCCCCCACTGCTGCCCCCCACTGCTGCCCCCCACTGCTGCCCCTCCCCCCACTGCTGCCCCCTACTGCTGCCCCTCCCCCTACTGCTGCCCCCCCTACTGCTGCCCCCCACTGCTGCCTCCTACTGCTGCCCCCCACTGCTGCCCCTCTCCTACTGCTGCCCCCTACTGCTGCCCCCCCCTACTGCTGCCCCCCACTGCTGCCCCCTACTGCTGCCCCCTACTGCTGCCCCCCACTGCTGCCCCCTACTGCTGCCCCCCACTGCTGCCCCCTACTGCTGCCCCCTACTGCTGCCCCCTACTGCTGCCCCTCCCCCTACTGCTGCCCCCCACTGCTGCCCCCTACTGCTGCCCGCCCCCACTGCTGCCCCCTACTGCTGCCCCCTACTGCTGCCCCCTACTGCTGCCCCCTACTGCTGCCCCCCCCCACTGCTGCCCCCCACTGCTGCCCCCCACTGATGCCCCTCCCCCTACTGCTGCCCCCCACTGCTGCCCCCTATTGCTGCCCCCTACTGCTGCCCCCCACTGCTGCCCCCCACTGCTGCCCCCTACTGCTGCCCCTCCCCCTGCTGCCCCCCACTGCTGCCCCCCACTGCTGCCCCCTACTGCTGCTCCTCCTACTGCTGCCCCCCACTGCTGCCCCCCACTGCTGCCCCCCACTGCTGCCCCCTACTGCTGCCCCCCACTGCTGCCTCCCACTGCTGCCCCCCACTGCTGCCCCCCACTGCTGCCCCTCCCCTACTGCTGCCCCTCCCCTACTGCTGCCCCTCCCCTACTGCTGCCCCCTACTGCTGCCCCCCACTGCTACCCCCCACTGCTGCCCCTCCCCCTGCTGCCCCTACTGCTGCCCCCCACTGCTGCCCCTCCCCTACTGCTGCCCCCCACTGCTGTCCCCCACTGCTGCCCCCCACTGCTGCCCCCTACTGCTGCCCCTCCCCTACTGCTGCCCCCTACTGCTGCCCCCCACTGCTGCCCCTCCCCCTACTGCCCCTACTGCTGCCCCTCCCCCTGCTGCCCCCATCTGCCCCCCCCCCACTGCTGCCCCCCCCCACTGCTGCCCCCCACTGCTGCCCCCCACTGCTACCCCCTACTGCTACCCCCCACTGCTACCCCCCACTGCTGCCCCCTACTGCTACCCCCCACTGCTACCCCCCACTGCTGCCCCCCACTGCTGCCCCCTACTGCTGCCCCCTACTGCTGCCCCCTACTGCTGCCCCCTACTGCTGCCCCTCCCCCATCTGCCCCCCCCTACTGCTGCCCCCCCCCACTGCTGCCCCCCACTGCTGCCCCAGGCACGGCTACGCTCGCTGGCAGGACCTCCAGAACGATGGCCGCTACTCGCTCATCAACGAGCCCTTCCGCAGCGAGATGGGCCGGGGGAACTTCCTGGAGATCAAAAACAAATTCCTCGCACGCAGATTCAAGGTGGGTGGGTGGGTGGCACGGGTGGGTGGGTGGGTGGCACGGGTGGGTGGGTGGGTGGGCACGGGTGGGTGGGTGGGCACGGGTTGGTGGGTGGCACGGGTGGGTGGGTGGCACGGGTTGGTGGGAGGGCACGGGTGGGTGGCACGGGTGGGTGGGTGGCACGGGTGGGTGGGTGGGTGGCACGGGTGGGTGGGTGGGTGGGGGGCACGGGTGGGGTGGGCACAGACACCACAACCCTCTTGCATCTCTCACCCCACGCCTCCCCCCCTCCCTCCCCCCTCCCTCCCCCCTCTCCCCCCCCTCCCCCCCCCTCTCCCCTCCCTCCCCCCCCCCCTCCCCTCCCCCCTCCCCTCCCCCCTCCCCCCAGCTGCTGGAGCAGGCCCTGGTGATTGAGGAGCAGCTACGACGAGCCGCCTACCTGAACATGGCCCAGGACCCGAGCCACCCGTCGCTGGCGCTGAACGCGCGATTCGCGGAGGTCGAGTGCCTGGCGGAGAGCCACCTGCACCTGGCCAAGGAGGGCGTGGCCGGCAATAAGCCGGCCAACGCCGTGCTACACAAGGGTAGGCAGGCGGGAGAGACTGGGAGACACGGGGAGACATGGGGAGA
The DNA here is from genome assembly GCF_048934315.1 of Petromyzon marinus. Classification (NCBI taxonomy): domain Eukaryota; kingdom Metazoa; phylum Chordata; class Hyperoartia; order Petromyzontiformes; family Petromyzontidae; genus Petromyzon; species Petromyzon marinus. Next base: position 5,654,537 of record NC_133741.1, on the reverse strand, counting down.
GACTGGGAGACATGGGGAGAAATGGGGAGAGACTGGGAGACATGGGGAGAGACTGGGAGACATGGGGAGAAATGGGGAGAGACTGGGAGAAATGGGGAGAGACTGGGAGACATGGGGAGAGACTGGGAGACATGGGGAGAAATGGGGAGAGACTGGGAGATATGGAGAGAGAGACATGGGGAGAGAGACATGGGGAGACACGGGGAGACACCTGCACCTGGCCAAGGAGGGCGTCGCCGGCAATAAGCCGGCCAACGCCGTGCTACACAAGGGTAGGCAGGCGGGAGACTACGTGGGGGAGACATTGGGAGACACGGGGAGAGACTGGGAGACATGGGGAGACATGGGGAGACACGGGGAGACATGGGGAGACATGGGGAGACATGGGGAGACACTGGGAGACACACACGGGAGACATGGGGAGAGACTGGGAGACATTGGGAGACACGGGGAGAGACTGGGAGATATGGGGAGAGACTGGGAGACACGCTGGGAGACATGGGGAGACATGGGGAGACATTGGGAGACACGGGGAGACACGGGGAGACACGAAGAGCCACCTGCACCTGGCCAAGGAGGGCGTCGCCGGCAATAAGCCGGCCAACGCCGTGCTACACAAGGGTAGGCAGGCGGGAGACTACGTGGGGGAGAGACTGGGAGACACGGGGAGAGACTGGGAGACATGGGAAGACATGGGGAGACACTGGGAGACATGGGGAGAGACTGGGAGAGACTGGGAGACATGGGGAGAGACTGGGAGAGACTGGGAGAGACTGGGAGACATGGGGAGACACACACGGGGAGACACGAAGAGCCACCTGCACCTGGCCAAGGAGGGCGTGGCCGGCAATAAGCCGGCCAACGCCGTGCTACACAAGGGTAGGCAGGCGGGAGAGACTGGGAGACACGGGGAGACATGGGGAGACACGGGGAGACACGGGGAGACATGGGGAGACACTGGGAGACACGGGGAGACACTGGGAGACACACACGGGAGACATGGGGAGAGACTGGGAGACATTGGGAGACACGGGGAGAGACTGGGAGATATGGGGAGAGACTGGGAGACACGCTGGGAGACATGGGGAGACATGGGGAGACATTGGGAGACACGGGGAGACACGGGGAGACACGAAGAGCCACCTGCACCTGGCCAAGGAGGGCGTCGCCGGCAATAAGCCGGCCAACGCCGTGCTACACAAGGGTAGGCAGGCGGGAGACTACGTGGGGGAGACACGGGGAGACATGGGGAGAGACTGGGAGATATGGGGAGAGACTGGGAGATATGGGGAGAGACTGGGAGACATGGGGAGAGACTGGGAGAGACTGGGAGACATGGGGAGAGAGACTGGGAGATATGGAGAGAGAGACATGGGGTGACACGGGGAGACATGGGGAGACACTGGGAGACACGGGGAGAGACTGGGAGATATGGGGAGACACTGGGAGACATGGGGAGACACTGGGAGACATGGGGAGACACTGGGAGACACGGGGAGACACTGGGAGACATGGGGAGAGACTGGGAGACACGGGGAGACACTGGGAGACATGGGGAGACATTGGGAGACACGGGGAGACACGGGGAGACACGGGGAGACACACACATGGGGAGACACGAAGAGCCACCTGCACCTGGCCAAGGAGGGCGTCGCCGGCAATAAGCCGGCCAACGCCGTGCTACACAAGGGTAGGCAGGCGGGAGACTACGTGGGGGAGACATTGGGAGACACGGGGAGAGACTGGGAGACACGGGGAGAGACTGGGAGACACGGGGAGAGACTGGGAGACATGGGGAGAGACTGGGAGACATGGGGAGAGACTGGGAGACATGGGGAGAGAGACATGGGGAGAGACTGGGAGACACGGGGAGAGACTGGGAGACATGGGGAGACATGGGGAGAGAGACTGGGAGATATGGGGAGAGAGACATGGGGAGAGAGACTGGGAGATATGGGGAGAGAGACATGGGGAGAGAGACATGGGGAGAGACTGGGAGACATGGGGAGAGACTGGGAGACATGGGGAGAGAGACATGGGGAGAGACTGGGAGACATGGAGAGAGACTGGGAGACATGGGGAGACATGGGGAGAGAGACTGGGAGATATGGGGAGAGAGACATGGGGAGAGAGACTGGGAGATATGGGGAGAAAGACATGGGGAGAGAGACATGGGGAGAGACTGGGAGACATGGGGAGAGACTGGGAGAGACTGGGAGACATGGGGAGAGACTGGGAGAGACTGGGAGACACTGGGAGACATGGGGAGACACACACGGGAGACACGAAGAGTCACCTGCACCTGGCCAAGGAGGGCGTCGCCGGCAATAAGCCGGCCAACGCCGTGCTACACAAGGGTAGGCAGGCGGGAGACACGGGGGGGAGACATTGGGAGACATGGGGGAGAGACTGGGAGACATGGGGATAGACTGGGAGGCATGGAGAGACACGGGGAGAGAGACACGGGGGAGACACGGGGAGAGACTGGGAGACACTGGGAGACACGGGGAGACATGGGGAGAGAGACATGGGGAGAGAGACATGGGGAGAGAGACATGGGGAGACATGGGGAGACGCTGGGAGACATGGGGAGAGACTGGGAGACATGGGGAGACATGGGGAGACATGGGGAGAGACTGGGAGAGAGACATGGGGAGACATGGGGAGACACGGGGAGAGACTGGGAGACATGGGGAGACATGGGGAGACATGGGGAGAGACTGGGAGACACGGGGATAGACTGGGAGACACTGGGAGACATGGGGAGACACTGGGAGACACGGGGAGACACACACGGGAGACACGAAGAGCCACCTGCACCTGGCCAAGGAGGGCGTCGCCGGCAATAAGCCGGCCAACGCCGTGCTACACAAGGGTAGGCAGGCGGGAGACACGGGGGGGAGACACGGGGAGACACGGGGAGAGACTGGGAGACATGGGGAGACATGGGGAGACACGGGGAGACATGGGGAGACATGGGGAGACACTGGGAGACACGGGGAGACACTGGGAGACACACACGGGAGACATGGGGAGAGACTGGGAGACATTGGGAGACACGGGGAGAGACTGGGAGATATGGGGAGAGACTGGGAGACACGCTGGGAGACATGGGGAGACATGGGGAGACATTGGGAGACACGGGGAGACACGGGGAGACACGAAGAGCCACCTGCACCTGGCCAAGGAGGGCGTCGCCGGCAATAAGCCGGCCAACGCCGTGCTACACAAGGGTAGGCAGGCGGGAGACACGTGGGGGAGACATTGGGAGAGACTGGGAGACACGGGGAGACACTGGGAGACATGGGGAGAGACTGGGAGACATGGGGAGAGACTGGGAGACATGGGGAGAGACTGGGAGACACGGGGAGACACTGGGAGACATGGGGAGACACGGGGAGACATGGGGAGACATGTGGAGACATGGGGAGACACACACGGGGAGACACGAAGAGCCACCTGCACCTGGCCAAGGAGGGCGTCGCCGGCAATAAGCCGGCCAACGCCGTGCTACACAAGGGTAGGCTGGCGGGAGACACGTGGGGGAGACATTGGGAGACACTGGGAGACACGGAGAGAGACTGGGAGACATGGGGAGAGACTGGGAGACATGGGGAGACATGGGGAGACACGGGGAGAGAGAGACATGGGGAGACACTGGGAGACACGGGGAGACACTGGGAGACACACACGGGAGACACTGGGAGACATTGGGAGACACGGGGAGACGCTGGGAGACACGGGAGACACTGGGAGACACGTGGAGACACGAAGAGCCACCTGCACCTGACCAAGGAGGGCGTCGCCGGCAATAAGCCGGCCAAAGAGAGAGACATGGGGAGACATTGGGAGACATGGGGGAGAGACTGGGAGACATTGGGAGACACGGGGAGACACTGGGAGACACACACGGGAGACACTGGGAGACATTGGGAGACACGGGGAGACATGGGGACACACTGGGAGACACGGGGAGACACGGGGAGACACGAAGTGACACCTGCACCTGGCCAAGGAGGGCGTCGCCGGCAATAAGCCGGCCAACGCCGTGCTACACAAGGGTAGGCTGGCGGGAGACAGCGCTGGGGAGAGACTGGGAGACACGGGGAGACACGGGGAGACATGGAGAGAGACTGGGAGACACGGGGAGACACGGGGAGACACGGGGAGACATGGGGAGAGACTGGGAGACATGGGGAGAGACTGGGAGACATGGGGAGAGACTGGGAGAGAGACATGGGGGAGACATGGGGAGAGACTAGGAGACACGCTGGGAGACATGGAGAGACACGGGGAGACACGGGGAGACACGGGGAGAGACTGGGAGACACGGGGAGACATGGGGGAGAGACTGGGAGATATGGGGAGACACTGGGAGACACGGGGAGAGACTGGGAGACACGGGGAGACATGGGGAGAGAGACTGGGAGATATGGGGAGACATGGGGAGAGACTGGGAGATATGGGGAGAGAGACATGGGGAGAGACTGGGAGACATGGGGAGACACGGGGAGAGAGACATGGGGAGAGACTGGGAGACATGGGGAGACACGGGGAGAGACTGGGAGACATGGGGAGACACGGGGAGAGAGACATGGGGAGAGACTGGGAGACATGGGGAGACACTGGGAGACACTGGGAGACATGGGGAGAGACTGGGAGATATGGGGAGAGAGACATGGGGAGAGAGACATGGGGAGAGACTGGGAGACATGGGGAGACACGGGGAGAGACTGGGAGACAGGGGGAGACACACACGGGGAGACACGAAGAGCCACCTGCACCTGGCCAAGGAGGGCGTCGCCGGCAATAAGCCGGCCAACGCCGTGCTACACAAGGGTAGGCAGGCGGGAGAGACTGGGAGACATTGGGAGACATTGGGAGAGACTGGGAGACACGGAGAGACATTGGGAGAGACTGGGAGACATGGGGAGAGACTGGGAGACACTGGGAGACATGGGGAGACAATGGGAGACATGGGGAGACGCTGGGAGACATGGGGAGAGACTGGGTGATATGGAGAGAGAGACATGGGGAGAGAGACATGGGGAGAGACTGGGAGACATGGGGAGACACTGGGAGACACGGGGAGACATGGGGAGAGACTGGGAGATATGGGGAGAGAGACATGGGGAGAGACTGGGAGACATGGGGAGACACGGGGAGAGAGATATGGGGAGACACTGGGAGACACGAAGAGCCACCTGCACCTGGCCAAGGAGGGCGTCGCCGGCAATAAGCCGGCCAACGCCGTGCTCCACAAGTGTAGGCAGGCGGGAGACACGTGGGGGAGACATTGGGAGACACGGGGAGACACTGGGAGACATGGGGAGAGACTGGGAGACATGGGGAGACACGGGGAGATATGGGGAGAGACTGGGAGACATGGGGAGAGACTTGGGAGAGACTGGGAGACACGAGGAGAGACTGGGAGACACGGGGAGACATGGGGAGACACGGGGAGACATGGGGAGACACTGGGAGACACGGGGAGACACTGGGAGACACGGGGAGACACTGGGAGACACCTGCACCTGGCCAAGGAGGGCGTCGCCGGCAATAAGCCGGCCAACGCCGTGCTCCACAAGTGTAGGCAGGCGGGAGACACGTGGGGGAGACATTGGGAGACACGGGGAGACACTGGGAGACATGGGGAGAGACTGGGAGACATGGGGAGACACGGGGAGATATGGGGAGAGACTGGGAGACATGGGGAGAGACTTGGGAGAGACTGGGAGACACGAGGAGAGACTGGGAGACACGGGGAGACATGGGGAGACACGGGGAGACATGGGGAGACACTGGGAGACACGGGGAGACACTGGGAGACACGGGGAGACACTGGGAGACACCTGCACCTGGCCAAGGAGGGCGTCGCCGGCAATAAGCCGGCCAACGCCGTGCTCCACAAGTGTAGGCAGGCGGGAGACAGCGCTGGGGAGACATTGGGAGACACGGGGGAGAGACTGGGAGACACGGGGAGACATGGGGAGAGACTGGGAGACACGGGGAGACACGGGGAGAGACTGGGAGACACGGGGAGACATGGGAAGAGACTGGGAGACATGGGGAGACATGGGGGAGACATGGGGAGACACGGGGAGACACTGGGAGAGACACGGGGAGACACTGGGAGACACGGGGAGAGACACGGGGAGACACTGGGAGACACTGGGAGACACTGGGAGACACTGGGAGACACGGGGTGACACGGGGTGACACTGGGAGACACTGGGAGACACGGGGTGACACGGGGTGACACGGGGAGACACTGGGAGACACGGGGAGACACTGGGAGACACGGGGAGACACGGGGAGACACGGGGTAGACGCTGGGAGACAGACACAGGGAGACACGGGGAGACACTGGGGGACACGGGGAGACACGTGGAGACACTGGGAGACACGGGGAGACACGGGGAGAGACACTGGGAGACACGGGGAGACACTGGGAGACACGGGGAGACACTGGGAGACACGGGGAGACACTGGGAGACACGGGGAGACACTGGGAGACACGGGGAGACACGGGGGAGACACGAGGAGACACGGGGGAGACACGAGGAGACACGGGGGAGACGCGGGGAGACACGGGGAGACACGGGGAGACACTGGGGGACACGGGGAGACACGGGGAGAGACACGGGGGGAGACGCTGGGGAGACACGGGGAGACATGGGGAGACACGGGGTGACACGGGGTGACACGGGGAGACACTGGGAGACACGGGGAGACACGGGGGGAGACGCTGGGGAGACACGGGGAGAGACTGGGAGACACGGGGAGACACGGGGAGACACGGGGGAGACACGGGGAGACACGGGGAGACACTGGGAGACACGGGGAGACACGGGGAGACACGGGGAGACACTGGGAGACACGGGGAGACACGTGGAGACACTGGGGGACACGGGGGGACACGGGGAGACACTGGGGGACACGGGGAGACACGGGGAGACACTGGGAGACACGGGGAGACACTGGGAGACACGGGGAGACATGGGGAGACACGGGGAGACACGGGGAGAGACACGGGGGAGACACGGGGAGACACGGGGAGACACGGGGAGACACGGGGTAGACGCTGGGAGACAGACATGGGGAGACACGGGGAGACACTGGGAGACACTGGGAGACACTGGGAGACACGGGGAGACACTGGGAGACACGGGGAGACACGGGGAGAGACACGGGGGAGACACGGGGAGACACGGGGAGACACGGGGAGACACGGGGAGACACGGGGTAGACGCTGGGAGACAGACACGGGGAGACACGGGGAGACACGGGGTAGACGCTGGGAGACAGACACGGGGAGACACGGGGGAGACACGGGGAGACACGGGGAGACACTGGGAGACACGGGGAGACACGGGGAGAGACACGGGGGAGACACGGGGAGACACGGGGAGACACGGGGAGACACGGGGTAGACGCTGGGAGACAGACACGGGGAGACACGGGGAGACACGGGGTAGACGCTGGGAGACAGACACGGGGAGACACGGGGGAGACACGGGGAGACACGGGGAGACACGGGGAGACACGGGGTAGACGCTGGGAGACAGACACGGGGAGACACGGGGAGACACGGGGTAGACGCTGGGAGACAGACACGGGGAGACACGGGGAGACACTGGGAGACACGGGGAGACACGGGGAGAGACACGGGGAGACACTCGGATATGCAGGGAGATACGATGAGGTGGTGAGTGAGTGACGAGCTGGTGATGGTGGTGTATTTGTGAGTGAGTGAGTGGGTGAGTGAGTGAGTGAGTGGGTGAGTGGGTGAGTGAGTGGGTGAGTCACTGAGTGAGTGGGTGAGTGGGTGAGTGAGTGGGTCAGTGGGTGAGTGGGTGAGTGAGTGACTGAGTGAGTGGCTGAGTGAGCGAGTGGGTGAGTGAGTGAGTGGGTGAGTGAGTGGGTGAGTGGGTGGGTGAGTGGGTGAGTGAGTGAGTGGGTGACTGAGTGAGTGATTGACTGAGTGAGTGAGCGAGTGGGTGAGTGAGTGGGTGAGTGAGTGAGTGGGTGAGTGAGTGAGTGGGTCAGTGGGTGAGTGAGTGAGTGGGTGAGTGAGTGACTGAGTGAGTGAGTGGGTGAGTGAGTGGGTGAGTGGGTGGCTGACTGAGTGAGTGACTGAGTGAGTGATTGACTGAGTGAGTGAGCGAGTGGGCGAGTGGGTGACTGACTGAGTGACTGGCTGAGTGGGTGAGCGAGTGGGCGAGTGGGTGGGTGACTAACCAGACGTTTCGCGGCACAGTCCTGAACCAACTGGAGGAGCTCCTGGGCGACATGAAGGCTGACGTCGCCCGTCTGCCGGCCTCGCTCTCCCGTGTCCCCGCCGTGGCCACTCGGCTGCAAATGTCAGAGAGGAGCATCCTCAGTCGACTCGCTAGCCGCACTGCTGAGGTGGGTGGGGGTGGCACGGGTTGGGTGGGTGGCACGGGTGGTGTGGGTGGGGTGGGTGGGGTGGGTGGCACGAGTGGGGTGGGTGGCACGGGTGGTGTGGGTGGCACGGGTGGAGTGGGTGGCACGGGTGGGATGGCACGGGTGGTGTGGGTGGCACGGGTGGGGTGGGTGGCACGGGTGGGATGGGTGGGGTGGGTGGGATGGGTGGCACGGGCGGGGTGGGTGGCACGGGCCAGGGTGCTGTAACATTCGTTAACAAGCACCCCACGTGTCACACACACACCACGTGTCACACACACCACGTGTCACACACACACACACCACGTGTCACACACACCACGTGTCACACACACACACACCACGTGTCACACACACCACGTGTCACACCACACCACGTGTCACACACACCACGTGTCACACCACACCACGTGTCACACACACACACCACGTGTCACACACACACCACGTGTCACACACACACACCCCACGTGTCACACACACCACGTGTCACACACACACCACAAGTCACACACACACCACGTGTCACACACACCACGTGTCACACACACACCACGTGTCACACACACCACGTGTCACACACACCACGTGTCACACACACACCACGTGTCACACACACCACGTGTCACACACCACGTGTCACACACACCACAAGTCACACACACCACGTGTCACACACACCACGTGTCACACACACCACGTGTCACACACACACCACGTGTCACACACACCACGTGTCACACACACACACCACGTGTCACACACACCACGTGTCACACACACCACGTGTCACACACACACACCACGTGTCACACACACCACGTGTCACACACCACGTGTCACACACACCACAAGTCACACACACCACGTGTCACACACACCACGTGTCACACACACCACGTATCACACACACACACCACGTGTCACACACACCACGTGTCACACACACACACACACACCATGTGTCACACCACGTGTCACACACACACCACGTGTCACACACACCACGTGTCACACACACACCACGTGTCACTCACACACCACGTGTCACACCACGTGTCACACCACGTGTCACACACACCACGTGTCACACACACACACCACGTGTCACACACACACACCACGTGTCACACACACCACGTGTCACACCACGTGTCACACACACACCACGTGTCACACACACACATACCACGTGTCACACCACGTGTCACACACACCACGTGTCACACCACGTGTCACACACACCACGTGTCACACCACGTGTCACACCACGTGTCACACCACGTGTCACACCACGTGTCACACACCACGTGTCACACACCACGTGTCACAAACCACGTGTCACACAAACCACGTGTCACACCACGTGTCACACCACGTGTCACACCACGTGTCACACACACACCACGTGTCACACCACGTGTCACACACACACACACCACGTGTCACACACACCACGTGTCACACACACCACGTGTCACACCACGTGTCACACCACGTGTCACACCCCGTGTCACACCACGTGTCACACCACGTGTCACACCACGTGTCACACACCACGTGTCACAAACCACGTGTCACACAAACCACGTGTCACACCACGTGTCACACCACGTGTCACACCACGTGTCACACACACACACACCACGTGTCACACCACGTGTCACACACACACACCACGTGTCACACACACACACACCACGTGTCACACACACCACGTGTCACACCACGTGTCACACCACGTGTCACACACACCACGTGTCTCCTCCACCTCCCCCCCTTTCCCCCCCTCCCCCCCCCTCCCCCCTCCCCCATCCAGGGCCACCCCACGGCTCCCTTGGCCCCCCCCCAACGCGGCAGTTCGGCAGCTGTGGTGGGGGGCACCCTCAGGCAACAACAACAACAACAGCAACAACAACAACAGCAACAACAACAACATCAACAACAACAACAACAGCAGCCCACCCTCGTCAACTACAGCAGTATGCCCCCAGGGCCCTACGCTGCAGGTGGGTCCATGCCCCCAGGGCACTACTACACAGCAGTATGCCCCCAGGGCACTACTACACAGCAGTATGCCCCCAGGGCACTACTACACACAGTATGCCCCCAGGGCACTACTACACACAGAGTGCCCCCAGGGCACTACTACACAGCAGCATGCCCCTAGGACACTACTACACAGCAGCGTGCCCCCAGGGCACTACTACACACAGCATGCCCCTAGGGCACTACTACACACAGCGTGCCCCCAGGGCACTACTACACAGCAGCGTGCCCCCAGGGCACTACTACACACAGCATGCCCCTAGGGCACTACTACACACAGCGTGCCCCTAGGGCACTACTACACACCGCGTGCCCCTAGGGCACTACTACACACAGCGTGCCCCTAGGGCACTACTACACATCAACGTGCCCCCAGGGCACTACTACACACCGCGTGCCCCTAGGGCACTACTACACACAGCATGCCCCTAGGGCACTACTACACATCAACGTGCCCCCAGGGCACTACTACACATCAACGTGCCCCCAGGGCACTACTACACACAGCGTGCCCCCAGGGCACTACTACACACAGCGTGCCCCTAGGGCACTACTACACAGCAGCATGCCCCCAGGGCACTACTACACACAGCGTGCCCCCAGGGCACTACTACACATCAACGTGCCCCCAGGGCACTACTACACAGCAGCGTGCCCCCAGGGCACTACTACACACAGCATGCCCCCAGGGCACTACTACACACAGAGTGCCCCCAGGGCACTACTACACACAGCGTGCCCCTAGGGCACTACTACACACAGCGTGCCCCTAGGGCACTACTACACACAGCGTGCCCCCAGGGCACTACTACACACAGCATGCCCCTAGGGCACTACTACACACAGCGTGCCCCTAGGGCACTACTACACACAGCATGCCCCCAGGGCACTACTACACACAGCGTGCCCCCAGGGCACTACTACACACAGCGTGCCCCTAGGGCACTACTACACACAGCATGCCCCCAGGGCACTACTACACACAGCGTGCCCCCAGGGCACTACTACACACCAACATGCCCCTAGGGCACTACTACACACAGCGTGCCCCCAGGGCACTACTACACAGCAGCATGCCCCTAGGGTACTACTACACACAGCGTGCCCCTAGGGCACTACTACACACAGCATGCCCCCAGGGCACTACTACACACAGCGTGCCCCCAGGGCACTACTACACACAGCGTGCCCCTAGGGCACTACTACACACAGCGTGCCCCCAGGGCACTACTACACACAGCGTGCCCCCAGGGCACTACTACACATCAACGTGCCCCCAGGGCACTACTACACACAGCGTGCCCCCAGGGCACTACTACACACAGCGTGCCCCCAGGGCACTACTACACACAGAGTGCCCCCAGGGCACTACTACACACAGCGTGCCCCCAGGGCACTACTACACATCAACGTGCCCCCAGGGCACTACTACACATCAACGTGCCCCCAGGGCACTACTACACAGCGTGCCCCTAGGGCACTACTACACACAGAGTGCCCCCAGGGCACTACTACACACAGCGTGCCCCTAGTGCACTACTACACACAGCGTGCCCCTAGGGCACTACTACACATCAACGTGCCCCCAGGGCACTACTACACACAGCGTGCCCCCAGGGCACTACTACACACAGCGTGCCCCCAGGGCACTACTACACATCAACGTGCCCCCAGGGCACTACTACACATCAACGTGCCTCCAGGGCACTACTACACACAGCGTGCCCCTAGGGCACTACTACACACAGCGTGCCCCTAGGGCACTACTACACAGCAGCATGCCCCCAGGGCACTACTACACACAGCGTGCCCCTAGGGCACTACTACACACAGCGTGCCCCTAGGGCACTACTACACATCAACGTGCCCCCAGGGCACTAATACACACAGTATGCCCCCAGGGCACTACTACACACAGCGTGCCCCTAGGGCACTACTACACACAGCATGCCCCTAGGGCACTACTACACACAGCGTGCCCCTAGGGCACTACTACACAGCGTGCCCCCAGGGCACTACTACACATCAACGTGCCCCTAGGGCACTACTACACACAGCGTGCCCCCAGGGCACTACTACACACAGCATGCCCCCAGGGCACTACTACACACAACGTGCCCCCAGGGCACTACTACACACAGCGTGCCCCCAGGGCACTACTACACACAGCGTGCCCCCAGGGCACTACTACACACAGCATGCCTCCAGGGCACTACTACACACAGCGTGCCCCCAGGGCACTACTACACACAGCGTGCCCCCAGGGCACTACTACACGTCAACGTGCCCCCAGGGCACTACTACACACAGCGTGCCCCCAGGGCACTACTACACAGCAACGTGCCCCCAGGGCACTACTACACAGCAACGTGCCCCCAGGGCACTACTACACACAGCGTGCCCCCAGGGCACTACTACACACAGCGTGCCCCTAGGGCACTACTACACAAAGCGTGCCCCTAGGGCACTACTACACAGCATGCCCCCAGGGCACTACTACACACAGCGTGCCCCTAGGGCACTACTACACACAGCGTGCCCCCAGGGCACTACTACACACAACGTGCCCCCAGGGCACTACTACACATCAACATGCCCCTAGGGCACTACTACACACAGCATGCCCCTAGCGCACTACTACACACAGCGTGCCCCTAGGGCACTACTACACACAGCATGCCCCTAGGGCACTACTACACACAGCGTGCCCCTAGGGCACTACTACACACAGCATGCCCCCAGGGCACTACTACACAGCGTGCCCCCAGGGCACTACTACACACAGCGTGCCCCCAGGGCACTACTACACATCAACGTGCCCCCAGGGCACTACTACACACAGCGTGCCCCCAGGGCACTACTACACACAGCATGCCCCTAGGGCACTACTACACACAGCGTGCCCCCAGGGCACTACTACACATCAACGTGCCCCCAGGGCACTACTACACACAGCGTGCCCCCAGGGCACTACTACACACCGCGTGCCCCCAGGGCACTACTACACACAGCGTGCCCCTAGGGCACTACTACACACAGCGTGCCCCCAGGGCACTACTACACATCAACATGCCCCTAGGGCACTACTACACACAGCATGCCCCTAGCGCACTACTACACACAGCGTGCCCCTAGGGCACTACTACACACCGCGTGCCCCTAGGGCACTACTACACACCGCGTGCCCCTAGGGCACTACTACACATCAACGTGCCCCTAGGGCACTACTACACAGCAGCATGCCCCTAGGGCACTACTACACACAACGTGCCCCTAGGGCACTACTACACAGCAGCATGCCCCTAGGGCACTACTACACAGCAGCATGCCCCTAGGGCACTACTACACATCAACGTGCCCCTAGGGCACTACTACACAGCAGCATGCCCCTAGGGCACTACTACACACAGCGTGCCCCTAGGGCACTACTACACACAGCGTGCCCCCAGGGCACTACTACACACAGCGTGCCCCCAGTGCACTACTACACACAGCGTGCCCCTAGGGCACTACTACACACAGCGTGCCCCCAGGGCACTACTACACAGCGTGCCCCCAGGGCACTACTACACACAGCGTGCCCCCAGGGCACTACTACACACAGCATGACCCCAGGGCACTACTACACACAGCGTGCCCCCAGGGCACTACTACACACAGCGTGCCCCCAGTGCACTACTACACACAACGTGCCCCTAGGGCACTACTACACACAGCGTGCCCCCAGGGCACTACTACACACAGCATGCCCCCAGGGCACTACTACACACAACGTGCCCCTAGGGCACTACTACACAGCGTGCCCCCAGGGCACTACTACACACAGCGTGCCCCCAGGGCACTACTACACACAACGTGCCCCTAGGGCACTACTACACACAGCGTGCCCCCAGGGCACTACTACACACAGCATGCCCCCAGGGCACTACTACACACAGCGTGCCCCCAGGGCACTACTACACACAGCGTACCCCCAGGGCACTACTACACACAGCATGACCCCAGGGCACTACTACACACAACGTGCCCCCAGGGCACTACTACACACAGCATGCCCCCAGGGCACTACTACACACAGCATGCCCCCAGGGCACTACTACACATCAACGTGCCCCCAGGGCACTACTACACACAGCATGCCCCCAGGGCACTACTACACACAGCGTGCCCCCAGGGCACTACTACACACAGCGTGCCCCCAGGGCACTACTACACATCAACGTGCCCCCAGGGCACTACTACACATCAACGTGCCCCCAGGGCACTACTACACACAGCATGCCCCCAGGGCACTACTACACATCAACGTGCCCCCAGGGCACTACTACACACAGCATGCCCCCAGGGCACTACTACACACAGCGTGCCCCCAGGGCACTACTACACACAACGTGCCCCCAGGGCACTACTACACATCAACGTGCCCCCAGGGCACTACTACACACAGCATGCCCCCAGGGCACTACTACACACAGCGTGCCCCCAGGGCACTACTACACACAACGTGCCCCCAGGGCACTACTACACACAGCGTGCCCCCAGGGCACTACTACACATCAACGTGCCCCCAGGGCACTACTACACATCAACGTGCCCCCAGGGCACTACTACACACAGCATGCCCCCAGGGCACTACTACACAGAGCGTGCCCCCAGGGCACTACTACACACAGTGTGCCCCCAGGGCACTACTACACACAGCGTGCCCCTAGGGCACTACTACACATCAACGTGCCCCCAGGGCACTACTACACACAGCGTGCCCCCAGGGCACTACTACACATCAACGTGCCCCCAGGGCACTACTACACATCAACGTGCCCCCAGGGCACTACTACACACAGCGTGCCCCCAGGGCACTACTACACACAGCGTGCCCCCAGGGCACTACTACACAGCAGCATGCCCCTAGGGCACTACTACACACAGCGTGCCCCCAGGGCACTACTACACACAGCGTGCCCCTAGGGCACTGCTACACACAGCGTGCCCCCAGGGCACTACTACACACAGCGTGCCCCCAGGGCACTACTACACACAGCGTGCCCCCAGGTCACTACTACACACAGCGTGCCCCCAGGGCACTACTACACACAGCATGCCCCTAGGGCACTACTACACACAGCGTGCCCCCAGGGCACTACTACACACAGCGTGCCCCCAGGGCACTACTACACACAGCGTGCCCCCAGGGCACTACTACACACAGCATGCCCCCAGGGCACTACTACACACAGCGTGCCCCCAGGTCACTACTACACACAGTATGCCCCCAGGGCACTACTACACACAGCGTGCCCCCAGGGCACTACTACACACAGCGTGCCCCCAGGGCACTACTACACACAGCATGCGCCCAGGGCACTACTACACACAGCGTGCCCCCAGGGCACTACTACACACAGCGTGCCCCCAGGGCACTACTACACACAGCATGCCCCTAGGGCACTACTACACACAGCATGCCCCTAGGGCACTACTACACACAGCGTGCCCCCAGGGCACTACTACACATCAACGTGCCCCTAGGGCGCTACCACACATCAACGTGCCCCTAGGGCGCTACCACACATCAACGTGCCCCCAGGGCACTACTACACACAGCGTGCCCCTAGGGCACTACTACACACAGCGTGCCCCCAGGGCACTACTACACATCAACGTGCCCCCAGGGCACTACTACACAGCAGCATGCCCCTAGGGCACTACTACACACAGCGTGCCCCTAGGGCACTACTACACACAGCGTGCCCCTAGGGCACTACTACACAGCAGCATGCCCCCAGGGCACTACTACACATCAACGTGCCCCCAGGGCACTACTACACAGCAACGTGCCCCCAGGGCACTACTACACATCAACGTGCCCCCAGGGCACTACTACACACAGCGTGCCCCCAGGGCACTACTACACACAGCATGCCCCTAGGGCACTACTACACACAACGTGCCCCTAGGGCACTACTACACACAGCATGCCCCTAGGGCACTACTACACATCAACGTGCCCCTAGGGCACTACTACACACAGCGTGCCACCAGGGCACTACTACACACAGCGTGCCCCTAGGGCACTACTACTCACAGAGTGCCCCTAGGGCACTACTACACATCAACGTGCCCCTAGGGCACTACTACACACAGCGTGCCCCGAGGGCACTACTACACACAGCGTGCCCCCAGGGCACTACTACACAGCAGCGTGCCCCTAGGGCACTACTACACAGCAGCATGCCCCCAGGGCACTACTACACACAGCGTGCCCCTAGGGCACTGCTACACACAGCGTGCCCCCAGGGCACTACTACACACAGCGTGCCCCCAGGGCACTACTACACACAGCATGCCCCTAGGGCACTACTACACAGCAGCATGCCCCTAGGGGACTACTACACACAGCGTGCCCCCAGGGCACTACTACACACAGCATGCCCCTAGGGCACTACTACACACAGCGTGCCCCCAGGGCACTACTACACAGCAGCATGCCCCCAGGGCACTACTACACACAGCGTGCCCCCAGGGCACTACTACACAGCAGCGTGCCCCCAGGGCACTACTACACAGCAGCATGCCCCCAGGGCACTACTACACACAGCGTGCCCCCAGGGCACTACTACACATCAACGTGCCCCTAGGGCACTACTACACACAGCGTGCCCCCAGGGCACTACTACACACAGCGTGCCCCCAGGGCACTACTACACACAGCGTGCCCCTAGGGCACTACTACACACATCAATGTGCCCCCAGGGCATTAGGCGGTGTGTGTGTGTCTGTGTGTGTGTGTCTGTGTGTGTATCTGTCTGTTTCTGTGTCTGTGTGTGTCTGTGTGTGTGTGTGTTTCTGTCTGTGTGTGTGTCTGTGTGTGTGTCTGTGTGTGTGTCTGTGTGTGTGTCTGTGTGTGTGTGTCTGTGTGTGTGTCTGTCTGTGTGTTTGTGTCTGTGTGTGTGCTAATAATGATTCCTTCTCCCCCTGTCTCTCCCTCCCTCTCTGCTGGTGTATCGACATCTCTCCCCCCCGTGTCTCTGTTTCTCCCCGTGTCTCTGTCCCCGTGTCTCTGTCCCTGTGTCTCTGTCCCCGTGTCTCTCCCCCCGTGTCTCTGTCCCCGTGTCTCTGTCCCCGTGTCTCTCCCCCCGTGTCTCTGTCCCCGTGTCTCTCCCCCCGTGTCTCTGTCTCTCCCCCCGTGTCTCTCCCCCCGTGTCTCTCCCCCCGTGTCTCTCCCCCCGTGTCTCTCCCCCCGTGTCTCTCCCCCCGTGTCTCTCTCCCCGTGTCTCTCCCCCCGTGTCTCTCCCCCCGTGTCTCTCCCCCCGTGTCTCTCCCCCCGTGTCTCTCCCCCCGTGTCTCTCCCCCGTGTCTCTCCCCCCGTATCTCTGCCCCCGTGTCTCTCGCCCCGTGTCTCTCCCCCCGTGTCTCTCCCCCCGTGTCTCTCTCCCCGTGTCTCTCGCCCCGTGTCTCTCCCCCGTGTCTCTGTGTCTCTCCCCCCGTGTCTCTCCCCCCGTGTCTCTCCCCCCGTGTCTCTCCACCCGTGTCTCTCCCCCCGTGTCTCTGTCCCCGTGTCTCTCGCCCCGTGTCTCTCCCCCCGTGTCTCTCCCCCCGTGTCTCTCCCCCCGTGTCTCTCCCCCCGTGTCTCTCCCCCCGTGTCTCTCTCCCCGTGTCTCTCCCCCCGTGTCTCTCCCCCCGTGTCTCTCTCCCCGTGTCTCTCTCCCCGTGTCTCTCCCCCCGTGTCTCTCCCCCCGTGTCTCTCCCCCCGTGTCTCTCCCCCCGTGTCTCTCTCCCCCCGTGTCTCTGTCTCTCCCCCCGTGTCTCTGTGTCTCTCCCCCCGTGTCTCTCCCCCCGTGTCTCTCCCCCCGTGTCTCTCCCCCGTGTCTCTCCCCCCGTGTCTCTCCCCCCGTGTCTCTCCCTCCGTGTCTCTGTGTCTCTCCCCCCGTGTCTTTGTCTCTCCCCCCGTGTCTCTGTGTCTCTCCCCCCGTGTCTCTCCCCCCGTGTCTCTGTCCCCGTGTCTCTCCCCCCGTGTCTCTGTCCCCGTGTCTCTCCCCCCGTGTCTCTCCCCCCGTGTCTCTCCCCCCGTGTCTCTCCCCCCGTGTCTCTGTCCCCGTGTCTCTCCCCCCGTGTCTCTCCCCCCGTGTCTCTCCCCCCGTGTCTCTCCCCCCGTGTCTCTCTCCCCGTGTCTCTCTCCCTGTGTCTCTGTCTCTCCCCCCGTGTCTCTCCCCCCGTGTCTCTCCCCCCGTGTCTCTGTGTCTCTGTCCCCGTGTCTCTGTCACCGTGTCTCTGTCTCTCCCCCCGTGTCTCTGTCCCCGTGTCTCTCCCCCCGTGTCTCTGTCTCTCTCCCCGTGTCTCTGTCTCTCTCCCCGTGTCTCTGTGTCTCTGTGTCTCTGTCTCTGTCCCCGTGTCTCTGTCTCTCCCCCAGCTGTCTCCAACGGCCTCGCAGCTCCCTCAGCCCCAGGCCTAGGGGGTCCCTCGGTGGGGGTCTCGGGGGGACCCCCCCCTGGGGGACCCCCCCCTGGGGGACCCCCCGCTAGGGGACCTCTCCCGGGGGGACCCCCCCCTGGGGGACCCCCCCAGCCCCCTGGGGGACCCCCTGAGGGGGGTTTGGGGGAGGCGGTCTTGGACTCCTCAGCTCCAGTGAGGCCGGGAGACATCATCTGTATTGATGATTGATGGGTGGTGGTGATGGTGGTGAGGGTGGTGGTGGTGGTGATGATGGTGGTGGTGATGGTGGTGGTAGTGGTGGTCAGGGTGGTGAGGGTGGTGATGGTGGTGGTGAGGGTGGTGGTGGTGGTGATGGTGGTGGTGAGGGTGGTGGTAGTGATGATGGTGGTGGTGGTGGTGATGGTGAGGGTGGTAAGGGTGGTGGTGTTGGTGGTGGTGGTAGTGGTGGTGGTGGTGATGGTGGTGGTGGTGGTGTTGGTGGTGGTGGTAGTGGTGGTGGTGGTGGTGGTGATGGTGGTGGTGGTGGTGATGGTGGTGGTGAGGGTGGAGGTGGTGGTGGTGGTGGTAGTGGTGGAGGTAGTGGTGGTGATGGTGGTGGTGGTAGTGGTGGTGGTGCTGATGGTGGTGAGGGTGGTGAGGGTGGTGATGGTGGTGGTGGTGGTGTTGGTGGTGAGGGTGGTGAGGGTGGTGATGGTGGTGTTGGTGGTGGTGAGGGTGGTGGTGGTGGTGGTGGTGGTGGTAGTGGTGGGGGTGTTGGTGGTGGTGGTGGTAGTGGTGGAGGTAGTGGTGGTGGTGAGGGTGGTTGTGGTGGTGATGGTGGAGGCAGTGGTGGTGGTGGTGGTAGTGGTGGTGGTGGGGGTGGTGATGGTGGTGGTGGTGGTGGTAGTGGTGGTGGTGGGGGTGGTGATGGTGGTGGTGGTCGTGGTGAGGGTGGTGGTGATGGTGGTAGTGGTAGTGGTGGTGGGGGTGGTGTTGGTGATGGTGGTGGTGAGGGTGGTGGTGGAGGTGGTGGTGGTGGTAGTGGTGGTGATGGTGGTGGTGGTGGTAGTGAGGGTGGTGGTGATGGTGGTGGAGGTGGTGGTGGTGGTGATGGTGGTGGTGGTGGTGAGGGTGGTGGTGGTGGTGGTAGTGAGGGTGGTGGTGATGGTGGTGGTGGTGATGGTGGTGGTGGGGGTGGTGATGGTGGTAGTGGTGGTGATGATGGTGGTGGTGGTGGTGAGGGTGGTGGTGGTAGTGGTGATGGTGGTGGTGGTGGTGGTGAGGGTGGTGGTGGTAGTGGTGGTGGTGATGGTGGTGGTGGTGGTGATGGTGGTGGTGGTGATGGTGGTGGTGGTGATGGTGGTGGTGGGGGTGGTGATGGTGGTAGTGGTGGTGATGATGGTGGTGGTGGTGGTGAGGGTGGTGGTGGTAGTGGTGATGGTGGTGGTGGTGGTGGTGAGGGTGGTGGTGGTAGTGGTGGTGGTGATGGTGGTGGTGGTGGTGATGGTGGTGGTGGTGATGGTGGTGGTGGTAGTGGTGGTGGTGGTGGTGATGGTGGTGGTGGTAGTGGTGGTGATGGTGGTAGTGGTGGTGGTGATGGTGGTGAGGGTGGTGGTGGTGGTAGTGGTGGTGGTGGAGATGGTGAGGGTGGTGGTGGAGGTGGTGTTGATGGTGGAGGTGAGGGTGGTGGTGGTGGTAGTGGAGGTAAGGGTGGTGGTGGTGGTGGTAGTGGTGGTGGTGAAGGTGGTGGTAGTGGTGGTGGTGGCAGTGGTGGTGGTAGTGGTGGTGGAGGTGGTGGTGGTGGTGGTAGAGGTGGTAGTAGTGGTGGTGGAGGTGGTGGTGGTGGTGGCAGTGGTGGTGGTGGAGGTGGTGGTGGTGGTGGTGGTGGTGGAGGTGGTGGTGGTGGTGGGCGTAGTGGTGGTAGTGGTGGTGGTGTTGGTGAGCGTGGTAGTGGTGGTGGTGGTGGAGGTGAGGGTGGTGGTGATGGTAGTGGTGGTGGTGAGGGTGGTGGAAGTGGTGGTGGTGGAGGTGGTGGTGGTGGGGGTGGTGGTGGTGAGGGTGGTGGTTGTGGTGGTGGTTGTGGTGGTTGTGGTGGTTGTGGTGGTGGTTGTAGTGGTTAGATGTTAGAACATGCACGCACACCCACCGACACACAACAACAATAACAACCGCCATTCGCCACTAAGTGGCGGTGACGTCACCACGACGCTTGTGCCAGGCTATGTGCACCCTGAGGCCACGTGAAGTGTCGAACGCCCGCTGGCAGGAGGTCACGGGGCAGACCCAGCAGGTGCCACGGGTCGACTGACTAAGATGACTGGCTGATGCACCACCTGTGCCCCCTACTGTGCCATCCTGCTGTGTTTTAGCCACCCGGCGCTCCGCTCGTTGTTGTGAGCGTCGCTCCTCCGCCCTCCGTTGTTGTTGGAGGGCGACTGCCTCCAACTGCCCAGTAGCGTCCTTCACGAGCCTCCTCCACAGAGGCCGATCTTGACACTGCTGGTACCAGTCATCGGCAAGTCCACTCAGCTCCACGTCCTCCTGTACCACATCACTACATCTCTTCTCTAGCCCGTGCCGCGCCCGCTTAGCCCCCTCGATCCGGCCGAACAAAAGCTGTTTCGGCATGCGGTGGCTGGGCATGCGGGCTACATGACCCAGCCATCGCAGCCTTGCTCGCCGGAGGAGCTCACCGATGGGACCTTGCCCGGATCTTTCAAGGATTTGTGAGCTCCTCACACAATCCAGTCTGGTTAAACCCCGGATGGATCGTAGGCAGGCTATCCTAAATGTTTCCAACCGGCGAAGATGTTCCATTAGGGGGGTCCACGTTTCGCAAGCGTAGAGAAGGGAGGGAATGACCGTGGCCGAGAAGACCTGAAGCTTAGTGCGGAGCGACAGACCAGGTAGCTTCCACACAGCGTTACACAACCGATGAAAAGATATTGCCGCTCGACTGATTCGGAGTGAGACCTCTGCTGTTAAACTGGAGCCAGTCATAAGCACACTGCCCAGGTATGGGAAACTCTCCACTCTCTCCACAACTGCCCCATCACCGATTGGGAGTTGTGGGGGTGGAGTGGTCCGATGGTACAAAATACGCAGGCAGGTGCTTACCCACTCACTCACTCACCCACCCCCCACTCACTCACCCCACCCACCCACCACCCACCCACCCACCCTCCCCACTCACTCACCCACTCACCCCACCCACCCACCACACCACTCACCTCACTCACCCACCCACCACTCACCCACTCACCCACTCACCCACTCACTCACTCACTTACCCACTCACTCACTCACTCACCCACTCACCCACTCACTCACCCACCCACTCACCCACCCACCCACTCACCCACTCACTCACCCACTCACCCACTCACTCACCCACCCACCCACTCACCCACTCACCCCACCCACCCACCACTCACTCACTACCCACTCACTCACCCCCACCCACCCACTCACCCACCCACCCACCCACCCACTCACCCACCCACTCACCCACTCACTCACCCACTCACCCACTCACTCACCCACTCACTCACCCACCCACCCACTCACCCACTCACCCACCCACTCACTCACTCACCCACCCACTCACCCACTCACTCACCCACTCACCCACCCACTCACCCACCCACCCACTCACCCACCCACCCACTCACTCACCCACTTACCCACTCACTCACTCACCCACTCACCCACTCACTCACCCACCCACTCACCCACCCACCCACCCACTCACCCACTCACCCACCCACTCACTCACCCACCCACTCACCCACCCACCCACTCACTCACCCACTCACTCACCCACTCACCCACCCACCCACCCACTCACCCACCCACCCACTCACCCACCCACTCACTCACTCACCCACTCACCCACTCACTCACCCACCCACTCACCCACCCACCCACTCACCCACTCACCCACTCACCCACCCACCCACTCACCCACCCACCCACTCACTCACCCACCCACCCACTCACCCACCCACTCACTCACTCACCCACTCACCCACTCACTCACCCACCCACTCACCCACCCACCCACTCACTCACCCACCCACCCACTCACCCACCCACTCACTCACCCACTCACTCACTCACCCACTCACCCACCCACCCACCCACTCACTCACCCACTCACCCACTCACTCACTCACCCACTCACCCACCCACTCACTCACTCACCCACTCACCCACTCACCCACTCACTCACCCACCCACCCACTCACCCACCCACTCACTCACCCACTCACTCACTCACCCACTCACCCACCCACCCACCCACTCACTCACCCACTCACCCACTCACTCACTCACCCACTTACCCACTCACTCACTCACCCACTCACCCACTCACTCACCCACCCACTCACTCACCCACTCACTCACCCACCCACTCACCCACCCATCATCGTCACCATCAGCGCCATCGACCAACGGCTTCCCGCAGGAACCGGCGGTCAGTCCGGCAGCACCGGACCAACTCTGGGTCTCATCAGCAGTGCCGGCTTCACGTGCTACAGCCGGACGTCGTTATATCATCATCAGCAGCAGCAGCATCAGCATCATCAGCAGCAGCATCGTCAGCAGCATCATCACCAGCATCATCAGCAGCAGTGCCGGCTTCACGTGCTACAGCCGGACGTCGTTATATCATCATCAGCAGCAGCAGCATCAGCATCATCAGCAGCAGCATCGTCAGCAGCATCATCACCAGCATCATCAGCAGCAGTGCCGGCTTCACGTGCTACAGCCGGACGTCGTTATATCATCATCAGCAGCAGCAGCAGCATCATCAGCAGCAGCAGCATCAGCAGCAGCAGCATCAGCAGCAGCATCATCAGCAGCAGCAGCATCAGCAGCATCATCAGCAGCATCATCAGCAGCAGTATCATCAGCAGTGCCTGCTTCTCGATGCCACAGCCTGACGTCGTTATTATATCATCATCAGCAGCAGCATCAGCAGTGCCGGCTTCACGATGCTATAGCCGTCGATCGAGATGAAATCTCACATCATCAGCATCATCGTCAGCAGCATCGCCCTTACACCACTGCCATCATCACCCAAACTAGACCGAGTTTCGATCAACTTGGTCTCATCAGCAGTGCCGGCTTCACGATGCTACAGCCGGATGTAGAAATTAAATCTCCAGCATCAACATCGTCATCAATAGCTCTTCTTCCTCCACCACCTCCACCACCACCTCCTCCACCACCTCCTCCACCACCTCCACCACCTCCTCCACCACCTCCTCCACCACCTCCTCCACCTCCTCCACCACCTCCACCACCTCCTCCACCACCTCCTCCACCACCTCCTCCACCACCTCCACCACCTCCTCCACCACCTCCTCCACCTCCTCCACCACCTCCACCACCTCCTCCACCACCTCCTCCACCACCTCCTCCACCACCTCCTCCACCACCTCCACCTACTCCTCCACCCCTCCTACATCCACCTCCTCCTACACCACCTCCACCCCTCCTACGTCTACCTCCTACCCCTCCACCTCCTCCACCTTCTCCTCCACCCCTCCTACATCCACCTCCTCATCCTGGTGAGTGGCGGTGATGTTGATGGTGGTGATGATGGTGGTGATGGTGGTGATGTTGATGGTGGTGATGGTGGTGATGTTGATGATGGTGATGTTGATGGTGATGGTGGTGATGTTGATGGTGGTGATGTTGATGGTGGTGATGGTGGTGGTGATGTTGATGATGGTGATGTTGATGGTGGCGATGTTGGTGGTGGTGATGTTGATGGTGGTGATGTTGATGGTGGTGATGTTGGTGGTGGTGATGTTGATGGTGGTGATGTTGATGGTGGTGATGTTGGTGGTGGTGATGTTGATAGTGGCGATGATGATGGTGGTGATGGTGGTGATGTTGATGTTGATGGTGATGTTGATGGTGGTGATGGTGGTGATTTTGATGGTGGTGATGATGGTGGTGATGGTGGTGATGATGGTGATGATGGTGGTGATGGTGGTGATGTTGATGGTGGTGATGATGGTGGTGATGGTGGTGATGTTGATGGTGGTGATGGTGGTGATGTTGATGATGGTGATGTTGATGGTGATGGTGGTGATGTTGATGGTGGTGATGTTGATGGTGGTGATGGTGGTGGTGATGTTGATGATGGTGATGTTGATGGTGGCGATGTTGGTGGTGGTGATGTTGATGGTGGTGATGTTGATGGTGGTGATGTTCGTGGTGGTGATGTTGATGGTGGTGATGTTGGTGGTGGTGATGTTGATAGTGGCGATGATGATGGTGGTGATGGTGGTGATGTTGATGTTGATGGTGATGTTGATGGTGGTGATGGTGGTGATGTTGATGGTGGTGATGATGGTGGTGATGGTGGTGATGATGGTGATGATGGTGGTGATGGTGGTGATGTTGATGGTGGTGATGATGGTGGTGATGTTGATGGTGGTGATGTTGGTGATGATGTTGATGGTGGTGATGGTGGTGATGTTGATAGTGGCGATGTTGATGGTGGTGATGTTGATGGTGATGTTGATGGTGGTGATGTTGATGGTGGTGATGTTGATGGTGGCGATGTTGATAGTGGCGATGATGATGGTGGTGATGGTGGTGATGTTGATGGTGGTGATGGTGGTGATGTTGATGGTGGTGATGGTGGTATTGGTGATGGTGGTGATGTTGATGGTGGTGATGTTGATGGTGGTGATGGTGGTGATGATGGTGGTGATGGTGGTGATGTTGATGTTGGTGATGGTGGTGATGTTGATGGTGGTGATGTTGATGGTGATGATGGTGTTGATGGTGGTGATGTTGATGGTGGCGATGTTGATGGTGGTGATGTTGATGGTGATGTTGATGGTGGTGATGTTGATGGTGATGGTGATGTTGATGGTGGTGATGGTGGTGATGTTGATGGTGGTGATGTTGATGGTGATGGTGGTGATGTTGATGGTGGTGATGTTGATGGTGGTGATGGTGATGGTGATGATGTTGATCGTGGTGATGGTGACGATGTTGATGGTGGTGATGTTGATGGTGGCGATGTTGATGATGTTGATCGTGGTGATGGTGACGATGTTGATGGTGGTGATGTTGATGGTGGCGATGTTGATGGTGGTGATTACGATGATGTTGATCGTGGTGATGGTGGCGATGTTGATGGTGGTTATGGTGATGATGTTGATCGTGGTGATGGTGGCGATGTTGATGGTGGTGATGTTGATGGTGGTGATGTTGATGGTGGCGATGGTGGTGATGTTGATGGTGGCGATGGTGGTGATGTTGATGATGTTGATAGTGGCGATGTTGATAGTGATGGTGGTGATGTTGATGGTGGTGATGTTGATGGTGACGATGTTGATGGTGGTGATGTTGATGGTCGCGATGTTGATGGTGGTGATTACGATGATGTTGATCGTGGTGATGGTGGCGATGTTGATGGTGGTTATGGTGATGATGTTGATCGTGGTGATGGCGGCGATGTTGATGGTGGCGATGTGTGATGGTGATGATGATGATCGTGGTGATGGGGGCGATGTTGATGGCGATGATGTTGATGGTGGTGATGGTGATGATGTTGATCGTGATGGCGGTGATGATGTTGATGGTGATGGCGGTGATGATGTTGATCGTGGTGATTGTTTATGGGGTGATGGTGATGATGTTGATCGTGGCGATGGTGATGATGTTGATCGTGGTGATGTTGATGGTGGCGATAGTGGCGATGTTGATGGTGGCGATGTTGCTGGTGGCGATGGTGATGGTGGTGATGTTGATGGTGATGTTGATGGTGGCGATGTTGATGGTGATGTTGATCGTGGTGATGTTGATGGTGATGTTGATGATGGTGATGTTGATGGTGGCGATGTTGCTGGCGGTGATGGTGATGGTGGTGATGTTGATGGTGATGTTGATGGTGGCGATGTTGATGGTGATGGTGGTGATGTTGATGGTGATGTTGATGGTGGTGATGTTGATGATGGTGATGTTGATGGTGGCGATGTTGCTGGCGGTGATGGTGATGGTGGTGATGGTGGCGATGTTGATGTTGATGACGGTGATGATGTTGATCGTGGTGATGGTGGTGATGATGGTGATGGTGGTGATGGTGATGGTGGTGATGTTGATGGCAGTGATTATGTTGATTGTGGTGGTGGTGATGTTGATGTCGGTGATGGTGATGATGTTGATCGTGGTGATGGTGATGGTGGCGATGTTGATGGTGGCGATGTTGATGGTGATGATGTTCATGTTGATGGCGGTGATGATGTTGATCGTGGTGATGGTGGTGATGGTGGCGATGTTGATGTTGATGGCGGTGATGGTGATGATGTTGATGGTGGTGATGTTGATGGCGATGTTGTTGATGGCGATGTTGTTGATGTGGATGTTGATGGTGATGGCGGTGATGATGTTGATCGTGGTGATGGTGGTGATGATGGTGATGGTGGTGATGGTGATGGTGGTGATGTTGATGGCAGTGATTATGTTGATTGTGGTGGTGGTGATGTTGATGTCGGTGATGGTGATGATGTTGATCGTGGTGATGGTGATGGTGGCGATGTTGATGGTGGCGATGTTGATGGTGATGATGTTCATGTTGATGGCGGTGATGATGTTGATCGTGGTGATGGTGGTGATGGTGGCGATGTTGATGTTGATGGCGGTGATGGTGATGATGTTGATGGTGGTGATGTTGATGGCGATGTTGTTGATGGCGATGTTGATGGTGATGATGTTCATGTTGATGGCGGTGATTATGTTGATCGTGGTGATGGTGATGGTGGTGATGGTGGCGATGTTGATGTTGATGGCGGTGATGATGTTGATTGTGGTGATGGTGATGTTGATGGCGATGTTGTTGATGGCGATGTTGTTGATGTGGATGTTGATGGTGATGGCGGTGATGATGTTGATCGTGGTGATGGTGGTGATGGTGATGGTGGCGATGTTGATGGTGATGATGTTGATCGTGGTGATGGTGATGGTGGCGATGTTGATGGTGATGATGTTCATGTTGATGGTGGTGATGTTGATGTTGATGGCGGTGGTGATGTTGATGGTGGTGATGTTGATGGCGGTGATGATGTTGATGGTGGTGATGTTGATGGTGGTGATGTTGATGATGGCGATGTTGTTGATGTGGATGTTGATGGTGATGGCGGTGATGATGTTGATCGTGGTGATGGTGGTGATGGTGATGATGTTGATGGTGGTGATGTTGATGGTGATGATGTTGATGGTGGTGATGTTGATGATGGCGATGTTGTTGATGTGGATGTGATGGTGATGGCGGTGATGATGTTGATCGTGGTGATGGTGGTGATGGTGATGATGTTGATGGTGTTGATGTTGATGGTGATGATGTTGATGGTGGTGATGGTGTTGATGGTGATGATGTTGATGGTGATGATGTTGATGGTGATGATGTTGATGGTGGTGATGGTGGTGATGTTGATGGTGGTGATGTTGATGGTGGTGATGGTGATTATGTTGATGGTGGTGATGTTGATGGTGATGATGTTGATGGTGGTGATGTTGATGGCGATGTTGTTGATGTGGATGTCGCTCGTCTCTGTCCGTGTCCATTGCCAGCGTCGCTCTCAACTCCGTTTCTGGTTTTCATTAAAAAATAAAATCACCGCCCGGTGAGGATCACTCATGGCCCCCGTGTCGAGAGAGACAGAGAGACACGTGGAGACACACGGAGACACACGGAGACACGTGGAGACACAGATACATAGAGACACGTGGAGACACACAGAGTCACGTGGAGACACACAGAGACACGTGGAGACACACGGAGACACGTGGAGACACAGATACATAGAGACACACAGAGACACAGAGACACAGAGACACGTGGAGACACAGAGACACGTGGAGACACAGAGACACGTGGAGACACACGGAGACACGTGGAGACACACAGAGACACGTGGAGACACACAGAGACACGTGGAGACACACGGAGACACGGAGACACGTGGAGACACAGATACAGAGAGACACGTGGAGACACACGGAGACACGTGGAGACACAGATACATAGAGACACACAGAGACACGTGGAGACACAGAGACACACAGAGACACGTGGAGACACAGATACATAGAGACACACAGAGTCACGTGGAGACACAGAGACACGTGGAGACACACGGAGACACGTGGAGACACAGATACATAGAGACACGTGGAGACACACAGAGTCACGTGGAGACACACAGAGACACGTGGAGACACACGGAGACACGTGGAGACACAGATACATAGAGACACACAGAGACACAGAGACACGTGGAGACACAGAGACACGTGGAGACACAGAGACACGTGGAGACACACGGAGACACGTGGAGACACACAGAGACACGTGGAGACACACAGAGACACGTGGAGACACACGGAGACACGGAGACACGTGGAGACACAGATACAGAGAGACACGTGGAGACACACGGAGACACGTGGAGACACAGATACATAGAGACACACAGAGACACGTGGAAACACAGAGACACACAGAGACACGTGGAGACACAGATACATAGAGACACACAGAGTCACGTGGAGACACAGAGACACATGGAGACACGTGGAGACACAGATACATACAGACACACAGAGACACGTGGAGACACAGAGACACACAGAGACACGTGGAGACACACGGAGACACGTGGAGACACAGATACATAGAGACACGTGGAGACACACAGAGTCACGTGGAGACACACAGAGACACGTGGAGACACACGGAGACACGTGGAGACACAGAGACACACAGAGACACGTGGAGACACACGGAGACACGTGGAGACACAGAGACACACAGAGTCACGTGGAGACACACAGAGACACGTGGAGACACACCGAGACACGTGGAGACACAGAGACACACAGAGACACGTGGAGACACACGGAGACACGTGGAGACACAGATACATAGAGACACACAGAGACAAGTGGAGACACAGAGACACACAGAGACACGTGGAGACACACGGAGACACACGGAGACACGTGGAGACACAGATACAGAGACACGTGGAGAAACAGTGACACGTGGAGACACACAGAGACACGTGGAGACACACGGAGACACGTGGAGACACAGATACATAGAGACACACAGAGACACGTGGAGACACAGAGACACACAGAGACACGTGGAGACACACGGAGACACACGGAGACACGTGGAGACACAGAGACACACAGAGACACGTGGAGACACACGGAGACACGTGGAGACACAGAGACACACAGAGTCACGTGGAGACACACAGAGACACGTGGAGACACACGGAGACACGTGGAGACACAGAGACACACAGAGACACGTGGAGACACACGGAGACACGTGGAGACACAGAGACACACAGAGACACGTGGAGACACACGGAGACACACGGAGACACGTGGAGACACAGATACAGAGAGACACGTGGAGACACACGGAGACACGTGGAGACACAGATACATAGAGACACGTGGAGACACACAGAGTCACGTGGAGACACACAGAGACACGTGGAGACACACGGAGACACGTGGAGACACAGAGACACACGGAGACACGTGGAGACACAGATACAGAGACACGTGGAGAAACAGTGACACGTGGAGACACAGAGACACACAGAGACACACAGAGACACGTGGAGACACAGATACATAGAGACACACAGAGACACGTGGAGACACAGAGACACGTGGAGACACGGAGACACGGAGACACGTGGAGACACAGATACAGAGAGACACGTGGAGACACAGACACGTGGAGACACAGAGACACGTGGAGACACACGGAGACACAGAAAAACGTGGAGACACATACATAGAGACACGTGGAGACACGGAGACACGTGGAGATACACAGAGACACAGAGACACGTGGAGACACACGGAGACACGTGGAGACACATGGAGACACGTGGAAACACACGGAGACACGTGGAGACACGGAGATACGTGGAGACACACAGATACATAGAGACACGTGGAGACACACAGAGACACGTGGAGACACACAGAGACGTGGAGACACAGATACATAGAGACACACAGAGACACAGAGACACAGAGACACGTGGAGACACAGAGACACGTGGAGACACAGAGACACACAGAGACACGTGGAGACACACAGAGACACGTGGAGACGCATACACAGAGACCGTGGAGACACACAGAGACACACAGAGACACGTGGAGACACACAGAGACACGTGGAGACACAGAGATACACAGAGACACGTGGAGACACGTGGAGACACAGAGACACACAGAGACACATAGAGATACATAGAGACACAGAGATACATAAAGACAAGTGGAGGCATACATAGAGACACGTGGAGACACAGAGATACACAGAGACACGTGGAGACACACAGAGACACACAGAGACACGTGGAGACACAGAGACACGTGGAGACACAGAGACACGTGGAGACACACGGAGTAACACGGAGACACACAGAGACATAGAGACACACAGAGATACATAGAGACACGTGGAGACACACAGAGATACAAAGAGACACGTGGAGACAGAGACACGTGGAGACACACGGAGACACACGGAGACACGTGGCTAGGAACAGGAGGTCACGTGACAGACCCAGCTAGTGCCATGGGTTGTGCTGCTGTGCCAGGCTAGGTGCATGAGGAGGAGGTCACGTGACAGACCCAGCAGGTGCCATGGGTTGTGCTGCTGTGCCAGGCTAGGTGCATGAGGAGGAGGTCACGTGACACACCCAGCAGGTGCCGTGGGTTGTACTGCTGTGCCAGGCTAGGTGCATGAGGAGGAGGTCACGTGACAGACGCTGCAGGTGCCATGGGTTGACTGACTGAGATGAGTGGTAGATGCACCAACAGATGTACCCCACTGCTGTGCCAGGCTAGGTGCATGAGGAGGAGGTCACGTGACAGACCCAGCAGGTGCCATGGGTTGTGCTGATTGACCGGTAGATGCACCTCCAGCACCTACAGTGCCATCTAGGCAAGAACCACCACCACCGTGTAACCGCCATCTTCGTAAGGTACACCAACACTGTAGGCGCCATCTTGGCAAGGGTTACCATCATCGTGTAACCGCCATCTTGGTAAGGGCCACTACCGTAGCGCGACCGCCATCTTGGCAAGGGCCACTACAGCAGCGCGACCGCCATCTTGGCAAGGGCCACTACCACAGTGTGATCGCCATCTTGGTAAGGGCCACTACCACAGTGTGAATGCTATCTTGGTGAGGGCAACCACAGTGTGACCGCCATGTTAGTGAGGGAAACCATCACCGTGTCGTCGCCATTTGGCAACGGACACCATTATTATCGTGTGACCGCCATCTTGGTCAGGGCCACTACCGCTCTGTGACCGCCAACTTGATCAGGGCCACTACCACCCTGTGACCGCCATCTTGGCAAGGGCCACAACCGCCGTGTGACAGCCATCATGGCAAGGGCTGCAACCGCCGTGTGACCGCCATCTTGGCAAGGGCTACAACCGACGTGTGACCGCCATCTTCGTTAGGTCACAAAGACCTGTCGCCGCCATCTTAGTAAGGGACACAACAACCTTGTGACTAGTGTAAATATTATTACTCAATCCTCCCCCTTCACCCCTCACTCCTCCCCCTTCACCCCTCACTCCTCCCCCTTCAACATCTCAACTCCTCCACCTTCACCCCTCACTCCTCCCCCTTCACCCCTCACTCCTCCCCCTTCACCCCTCACTCCTCCACCTTCCCCCTCACTCCTCCCCCTTCACCCCTCACTCCTCCCCCTTCACCCCTCACTCCTCCCCCTTCACCCCTCACTCCTCCCCCTTCACCCCTCACTCCTCCCCCTTCACCCCTCACTCCTCCCCCTTTCACCCCTCACTCCTCCCCCTTCACCCCTCACTCCTCCCCCTTCACCCCTCACTCCTCCCCCTTCACCCCTCGCTCCTCCCACTTCACCCCTCACTCCTCCCCCTTCACTTCTAACTCCTCCCCCTTCACCCTCACTCCTCCCCCTTCAACCCCCTCACTCCTCCCCCTTCAGCCACTGACTCCTCCCCCTTCACCCCTCACTCCTCCCCCTTCAACCCCTCACTCCTCCCCCTTCACCCCTCACTCCTCCCCCTTCACCCCTCACTCCTCCCCCTTCACCCCTTACTCCTCCCCCTTTCACCCCTCACTCCTCCCCCTTCACCCCTCACTCCTCCCCCTTCACCCCTCGCTCCTCCCACTTCACCCCTCACTCCTCCCCCTTCACTTCTAACTCCTCCCCCTTCACCCCTCACTCCTCCCCCTTCACCCCTCACTCCTCCCCCTTCAACATCTCAACTCCTCCCCCTTCACCCCTCACTCCTCCCCCTTCACCCCTCACCCCTCCCCCTTCACCCCTCACTCCTCCCCTTTCACCCCCACTCCTCCCCCTTCACCCCTCACTCCTCCCCCTTCACCCCTCGCTCCTCCCACTTCACCCCTCACTCCTCCCCCTTCACTTCTAACTCCTCCCCCTTCACCCCTCACTCCTCCCCCTTCAACCCCTCACTCCTCCCCCTTCAGCCACTGACTCCTCCCCCTTCACCCCTCACTCCTCCCCCTTCAACCCCTCACTCCTCCCCCTTTACCCCTCACCCCTCCCCCTTTCACCCCTCACTCCTCCCCCTTTACCCCTCACTCCT
This sequence comes from Petromyzon marinus, assembly GCF_048934315.1. Lineage (NCBI taxonomy): Eukaryota > Metazoa > Chordata > Hyperoartia > Petromyzontiformes > Petromyzontidae > Petromyzon > Petromyzon marinus. Next base: position 5,620,964 of record NC_133741.1, on the reverse strand, counting down.
CCCCCTTCACCCCTCCCCTTCACCCCTCACCCCTCCCCCTTCAACTCCTCAACTCCTCCCCCTTCAACCCCTCACTCCTCCCCCTTCAGCCACTGACTCCTCCCCCTTCACCCCGCACCCCTCCCCCTTCACCCCTCACCCCTCCCCCTTCACCCCTCACCCTCCCCCTTCACCCCTCACCCCTCCCCCTTCACCCCTCACCCCTCCCCCTTCACCCCTCACTCCTCCCCCTTCAGCCATTGACTCCTCCCCCTTTCTCCCCTCACTCCTCCCCCTTCACCCCTCACTCCTCCCCCTTCAACCCCTCACCCCTCCTCCTTCAGCCACTGACTCCTCCCCCTTCAACCCCTCACTCCTCCCCCTTCACCCCTCCCCCTTCACCCCTCACTCCTCCCCCTTCACCCCTCACCCCTCCCCCTTCACCCCTCACCCCTCCCCCTTCAACCCCTCCCCCTTCACCCCTCACCCCTCCCCCTTGACCCCTCACTCCTCCCCCTTCACTTCTAACTCCTCCCCCTTCACCCCTCCCCCTTCACCCCTCACTCCTCCCCCTTCACCCCTCACTCCTCCCCCTTCACCCCTCCCCCTTCACCCCTCACCCCTCCCCCTTCACCCCTCACCCCTCCCCCTTCAACCCCTCACCCCTCCCCCTTCACCCCCTCACCCCTCCCCCTTCACCCCTCACCCACCCTCCCCCTTCACCCCTCACCCCTCCCCCTTCAACCCCTCACCCCTCCCCCCTTCACCCCTCACCCCTCCCCCTTCACCCCTCACTCCTCCCCCTTCACCCCTCACCCCTCCCCCTTCACCCCTCACCCCTCCCCCTTCACCCCTCACCCCTCCCCCTTCACCCCTCACTCCTCCCCCTTCACCCCTCACTCCTCCCCCTTCACCCCTCACCCCTCCCCCTTCACCCCTCACTCCTCCCCCTTCACCCTCGCTCCTCCCCCTTTCACCCTCGCTCCTCCCCCTTCACCCCTCACCCCTCCCCCTTTCACCCTCGCTCCTCCCCCTTCACCCCTCACTCCTCCCCCTTCACCCCTCACTCCTCCCCCTTCACCCCTCACCCCTCCCCCTTTCACCCTCGCTCCTCCCCCTTCACCCCTCACTCCTCCCCCTTCACCCCTCACTCCTCCCCCTTCACCCCTCACTCCTCCCCCTTTGACCCCTCGCTCCTCCCCCTTTCACCCCTCACTCCTCCCCCTTTCACCCCTCACTCCTCCCCCTTCACCCCTCACTCCTCCCCCTTCACCCCTCACTCCTCCCCCTTCACCCCTCACTCCTCCCCCTTTCACCCCTCACTCCTCCCCCTTTGACCCCTCGCTCCTCCCCCTTTCACCCCCTCACTCCTCCCCCTTTCACCCCTCACTCCTCCCCCTTCACCCCTCACTCCTCCCCCTTCACCCCTCACTCCTCCCCCTTCACTCCTCCCCCTTCACCCCTCACTCCTCCCCCTTCAACCCCTCGCTCCTCCCCCTTCAACCCCTCACTCCTCCCCCTCACCACCTTCACTCCTCCCCCTTTGACCCCTCGCTCCCCCCCCTTCACCCCCCTAACTCCTCCCCCTTTCACCCCTCGCTCCTCCCCCTTTCACCCCTCACTCCTCCCCCTTCAACCCCTCACCCCTCCCCCTTTCACCCTCGCTCCTCCCCCTTCACCCCTCACTCCTCCCCCTTCACCCCTCACTCCTCCCCCTTCACCCCTCACTCCTCCCCCTTTGACCCCTCGCTCCTCCCCCTTTCACCCCTCACTCCTCCCCCTTTCACCCCTCACTCCTCCCCCTTCACCCCTCACTCCTCCCCCTTCACCCCTCACTCCTCCCCCTTCACCCCTCACTCCTCCCCCTTTCACCCCTCACTCCTCCCCCTTTGACCCCTCGCTCCTCCCCCTTTCACCCCTCACTCCTCCCCCTTTCACCCCTCACTCCTCCCCCTTCACCCCTCACTCCTCCCCCTTCACCCCTCACTCCTCCCCCTTCACTCCTCCCCCTTCACCCCTCACTCCTCCCCCTTCACTCCTCCCCCTTCAACCCCTCGCTCCTCCCCCTTCAACCCCTCACTCCCCCCTCACCACCTTCACTCCTCCCCCTTTGACCCCTCGCTCCCCCCCCTTCACCCCCCTAACTCCTCCCCCTTTCACCCCTCGCTCCTCCCCCTTTCACCCCTCACTCCTCCCCCTTCAACCCCTCACTCCTCCCCCTTCAACCCCTCGCTCCTCCCCCTTCAACCCCTCACTCCTCCCCCTCACCACCTTCACTCCTCCCCCTTTGACCCCTCGCTCCCCCCCCTTCACCCCCCTAACTCCTCCCCCTTTCACCCCTCGCTCCTCCCCCTTTCACCCTCACCCCCCTCGCTCCTCCCCCTTCACCCCTCACTCCTCCCCCTTCACCCCTCACCCCTCCCCCTTCACCCCTCACCCCTCCCCCTTCAACCCCTCACTCCTCCCCCTTCACCCCTCACCCCTCCCCCTTCACCCCTCACTCCTCCCCCTTCACCCCTCACCCCTCCCCCTTCACCCCTCACTCCTCCCCCTTTCAGCCACTGACTCCCCCTTCTCCCCCCCCCCTTCACCCCTCACTCCTCCCCCTTCAACCCTCACCCCTCCTCCTTCAGCCACTGACTCCTCCCCCTTCAACCCTCACTCCTCCCCCTTCACCCCTCCCCCTTCACCCCTGTCACTCCTCCCCCTTCACCCCTCACCCCTCCCCCTTCACCCCTCACCCCTCCCCCTTCAACCCCTCACCCCTCCCCCTTCACCCCTCACCCCTCCTCCTTGACCCCTCACTCCTCCCCCTTCACTTCTAACTCCTCCCCCTTCACCCCTCCCCCTTCACCCCTCACCCCTCCCCCTTGACCCCTCACTCCTCCCCCCTTCACTTCTAACTCCTCCCCCTTCACCCCTCCCCCTTCACCCCTCACTCCTCCCCCTTCACCCCTCACTCCTCCCCCTTCACCCTCACCCCTCCCCCTTTCACCCTCACTCCTCCCCCTTCACCCCTCCCCCTTCACCCCTCACCCCTCCCCCTTCACCCCTCACCCCTCCCCCTTCAACCCCTCACCCCTCCCCCTTCACCCCTCACCCCTCCCCCTTCACCCCTCACCCCTCCCCCTTCACCCCTCACTCCTCCCCCTTCAACCCCTCACCCCTCCTCCTTCAGCCACTGACTCCTCCCCCTTCAACCACTGACTCCTCCCCCTTCACTCCTCCCCCTTCACCCCTCCCCCTTCACCCCTCACCCCTCCCCCTTCACCCCTCACCCCTCCCCCTTCAACCCCTCACCCCTCCCCCTTCACCCCTCACCCCTCCCCCTTCACCCCTCACCCCTCCCCCTTCACCCCTCACTCCTCCCCCTTCACCCCTCACCCCTCCCCCTTCACCCCTCACTCCTCCCCCTTCACTTCTAACTCCTCCCCCTTCACCCCTCACCCCTCCCCCTTCACCCCCTCACTCCTCCCCCTTCACCCCTCACCCCTCCCCCTTCACCCCTCACTCCTCCCCCTTCACTTCTAACTCCTCCCCCTTCACCCCTCACTCCCTCCCCCTTCACCCCTCCCCCTTCACCCCTCACTCCTCCCCCTTCACTTCTAACTCCTCCCCCTTCACCCCTCACTCCTCCCCCTTCACCCCTCCCCCTTCACCCCTCACTCCTCCCCCTTCACTTCTAACTCCTCCCCCTTCACCCCTCACTCCTCCCCCTTCAACCCCTCACTCCTCCCCCTTCACCCCTCACCCCTCCCCCTTTCACCCTCGCTCCTCCCCCTTCACCCCTCACTCCTCCCCCTTTCACCCCTCACTCCTCCCCCTTTGACCCCTCGCTCCTCCCCCTTTCACCCCTCGCTCCTCCCCCTTTCACCCCTCACTCCTCCCCCTTTCACCCACCCTTTCACCCCTCACTCCTCCCCCTTCAGCCACTCACTCCTCCCCCTTCACCCCTCACTCCTCCCCCTTCACCCCTCGCTCCTCCCCCTTTGACCCCTCGCTCCCCCCCCTTCACCCCCTAACTCCTCCCCCTTTCACCCCTCGCTCCTCCCCCTTTCACCCTCACCCCCCTCACTCCTCCCCCTTCACCCCTCACTCCTCCCCCTTCACCCCTCACTCCTCCCCCTTCAAAATCTCAACTCCTCCCCCTTCACCCCTCACTCCTCCCCCTTTCAACCCTCACCCCCCTCGCTCCTCCCCCTTTCACCCCTCACCCCTCCCCCTCCTCACCCCCTCCCCCGCGTGACGTCACCGAGTCGCGGCCCACTACAAAAGCGGCCCGCGTTCGAGGGAGCGATTCTCGTGAAGGAGACGGAGGAGGAAGGAGACGGAGGAAGGAGTCGGAGGAGGAAGGAGGCACGAAGGAGGAAGGAAGGACGGAGGAAGGACGTAGGAAGGAGGCGGAGAGAGAAGAAGGGCCCAAGGGGGTGGAGGTGTAACGGGGAAGTGGAAGTGGAGGCCAAACTTCTCCCTTGGGTGGTGGAGGTGGTGGTGGTGGTGGTGGAAGTGGTGAACATCGTGGTGGGCCACGAACAACAACACAACAACAACAACAACCACAACAACAACAACAACAACCAGCGACGGCGATGATGATGTTGGTCGCGGGAGAGGAGGATGGTGATGATGGCGGTGGTGGTGGTGGTGGTGGGGATGTTGTTGTTGGTGGTGGTGTTGGTGGTGATGATGGTGGTGATGGTGGTGGTGGTGATGGTGGTGGTGATGGTGTTGTTGGGGTATCTCCCGAGAGGGAGAATCCTGCGGGAGCGGCTGCGGGGGACCTCGCAGACGGCGCCAACAGCAACAAGAAGATCCTGGGTGAGGATGGTGGTGGTGGTGGTGTGTGGTGTGGTGATGATGGTGGTGTGATGGTGTGTGTAGTGGTGATGGTGATGGAGGTGTGTGGTGGTGGAGGAGGGGTGGTGATGGTGTGTGTGGTGATGGTGGTGTGTGGTGGTGGAGGGGTGGTGGTGGATGGTGGTGATGGTGGTGGTGGATGGTGGTGATGATGCTGCTGTGGTGGTGGTGGTGGGGTGGTGATGGTGGTGTGTTGATGGTGGAGGGGTGATGGTGTGTGGTGATGGTGTGGTGGTGATGGTGGTGATGTATGGTGTGTAGTGGTGATGTGTGGTATGTAGTGATGGTGTGTAGTGATGGTGTGTAATGGTAGTGGAGGGATGCTGGATGATGGTGGTGATGGTGTGTGGTGGTGATGGTGTGGTGGATGATGGTGGTGTGGTGGATGATGGTGGAGGGGTGGTGATGGTGGATGATGGTGGTGTGGTGGAGGGGTGGTGATGGTGGATGGTGGTGGTGTGGTGGAGGGGTGGTGGATGATGGTGGAGGGGTGGTGGATGGTGGTGGAGGGGTGGTGGATGGTGGTGGTGTGGTGGAGGGGTGGTGGATGGTGGTGGGGTGGTGGATGATGGTGGATGATGGTGGTGTGGTGGAGGGGTGGTGGATGATGGTGGATGATGGTGGTGTGGTGGAGGGGTGGTGGATGATGGTGGATGATGGTGGTGTGGTGGAGGGGTGGTGGATGATGGTGGATGATGGTGGTGTGGTGGAGGGGTGGTGGATGATGGTGGATGATGGTGGTGTGGTGGAGGGGTGGTGGATGATGGTGGATGATGGTGGTGTGGTGGAGGGGTGGTGGATGATGGTGGATGATGGTGGTGTGGTGGAGGGGTGGTGGATGATGGTGGATGATGGTGGTGTGGTGGAGGGGTGGTGGATGATGGTGGATGATGGTGGTGTGGTGGAGGGGTGGTGGATCATGGTGGATCATGGTGGTGTGGTGGATGATGGTGGTGTAGTGGATCATGGTGGTGTGGTGGAGGGGTGGTGATGGTAGTGGTGGTGTGGTGGATCATGGTGGATGATGGTGGTGTGGTGGAGGGGTGGTGATGGTAGTGGTGGTGATGGTAGTGGTGGTGTGGTGGAGGATGGTGGTGTGGTGGTGTATGGTGGGGGTGGGGTGATGGAGGAGGTGGTGGATGGTGGGGGTGGGGTGATGGTGGTGGAGGAGGAGGATGTGTGGCACAGCAGGTAGGTACAGGTGGTGATGGAGGATGATGGTGGTGGTGGTGTGGTGGAGGGGTGGTGGTGGTGATGGAGGATGGTGGTGGTGGTGATGGAGGATGATGATGATGGGGGATGGTGGTGATGGGCATGATGGCGATGGGCATGATGGTGATGGAGGATGGTGATGATGGGGGGTGGTGGTGATGGAGGATGATGGTGGTGGTGATGGAGGATGATGGTGGTGGTGGTGATGGAGGATGATGGAGGATGATGGTGGTGGTGGTGATGGATGGTGGTGGTGATGATGGAGGATGATGGTGGTGGTGGTGGTGATGGGGGATGATGGTGATGGTGGTGATGGTGGTGGTGATGATGATGGAGGATGGTGGTGGTGGTGGTGATGATGATGATGGTGGTGATGATGGAGGATTATGGTGGTGGTGGTGGTGATGGGGGATGATGATGGGTATGGTGCGACCCGTGGCACCTGCTGGGTCTGCCCCGTGACCACCACCTGCCAGCGGGCGGCGTTAGACGTTTCGGCTGGTGGCCTCCACGTGCACAGAACCTGGCACGGGCGCCCTGTGACGTCACCGCCACCCTTAGTGTCTGTGGGGGGTCTCTGTGGGGGGGTCTCTCTGTGTGGGGGGGTCTCTCTGTGTGTGGGGGGTCCTCTCTGTGTGGGGGTCTCTCTGTGTGTGGGGGGTCTCTGTGTGTGGGGGGTCTCTGTGTGTGGGGGGTCTCTGTGTGTGGGGGGTCTCTGTGTGTGGGGGGTCTCTGTGTGTGGGGGGTCTCTGTGTGTGGGGGGTCTCTGTGTGTGGGGGGTCTCTGTGTGTGGGGGGTCTCTGTGTGTGGGGGGTCTCTGTGTGTGGGGGGTCTCTGTGTGTGGGGGGTCTCTGTGTGTGGGGGGTCTCTCTGTGTGGGGGGTCTCTCTGTGTGGGGGGTCTCTCTGTGTGGGGGGGTCTCTCTGTGTGGGGGGTCTCTCTGTGTGGGGGGTCTCTCTGTGTGGGGGGTCTCTCTGTGTGGGGGGTCTCTCTGTGTGGGGGGTCTCTCTGTGTGGGGGGTCTCTCTGTGTGGGGGGTCTCTCTGTGTGGGGGGTCTCTCTGTGTGGGGGGTCTCTCTGTGTGGGGGGTCTCTCTGTGTGGGGGGTCTCTCTGTGTGGGGGGTCTCTCTGTGTGGGGGTCTCTCTGTGTGGGGGGTCTCTCTGTGTGTGGGGGGTCTCTCTGTGTGTGGGGGGTCTCTCTGTGTGTGGGGGGTCTCTCTGTGTGTGGGGGGTCTCTCTGTGTGTGGGGGGTCTCTCTGTGTGTGGGGGGTCTCTCTGTGTGTGGGGGTCTCTCTGTGTGTGGGGGTTTCTCTGTGTGGGGGGGTCTCTCTGTGTGTGGGGGGGTCTCTCTGTGTGTGGGGGGTCTCTCTGTGTGTGGGGGGTCTCTCTGTGTGTGGGGGGTCTCTCTGTGTGTGGGGGGTCTCTCTGTGTGTGGGGGGTCTCTCTGTGTGTGGGGGGTCTCTCTGTGTGGGGGGTCTCTCTGTGTGGGGGGTCTCTCTGTGTGGGGGGTCTCTCTGTGTGTGGGGGGTCTCTCTGTGTGTGGGGGGTCTCTCTGTGTGTGGGGGGTCTCTCTGTGTGTGGGGGGTCTCTCTGTGTGTGGGGGGTCTCTCTGTGTGTGGGGGGTCTCTCTGTGTGTGGGGGGTCTCTCTGTGTGTGGGGGGTCTCTCTGTGTGTGGGGGGTCTCTCTGTGTGTGGGGGGTCTCTCTGTGTGTGGGGGGTCTCTCTGTGTGTGGGGGGTCTCTCTGTGTGTGGGGGGTCTCTCTGTGTGGGGGGGTCTCTCTGTGTGTGTGGGGGGTCTCTCTGTGTGTGGGGGGTCTCTCTGTGTGTGGGGGGTCTCTCTGTGTGTGGGGGGTCTCTCTGTGTGTGGGGGTCTCTCTGTGTGTCGGGGGTCTCTCTGTGTGTGGGGGGTCTCTCTGTGTGTGGGGGGTCTCTCTGTGTGGGGGGTCTCTCTGTGTGTGGGGGGTCTCTCTGTGTGTGGGGGGTCTCTCTGTGTGTGGGGGGTCTCTCTGTGTGTGGGGGGTCTCTCTGTGTGTGGGGGGTCTCTCTGTGTGGGGGGGTCTCTCTGTGTGTGGGGGGTCTCTCTGTGTGTGGGGGGTCTCTCTGTGTGTGGGGGGTCTCTCTGTGTGTGGGGGGTCTCTCTGTGTGTGGGGGGTCTCTCTGTGTGTGGGGAGTCTCTCTGTGTGTGGGGGGTCTCTCTGTGTGGGGGGTCTCTCTGTGTGGGGGGGTCTCTCTGTGTGTGGGGGGGTCTCTCTGTGTGTGGGGGGTCTCTCTGTGTGTGGGGGGTCTCTCTGTGTGTGGGGGGGTCTCTCTGTGTGTGGGGGGTCTCTCTGTGTGTGGGGGGGGTCTCTCTGTGTGTGGGGGGGGTCTCTCTGTGTGTGGGGGGTCTCTCTGTGTGTGGGGGGTCTCTCTGAACTTCTTTTGCGCCGTACGTAGCCGGGAGTGGGATGCTTCTCCGTGGGGAGCGGTGGTGCAGCGGTTAGCGCACTGTGTGAGTGTGTGGGGAGTGGTGGTGCAGTGGTTAGCGCACTGTGTGTGTGTGAGTGGGGAGTGGTGGTGCAGTGGTTAGCGCACTGTGTGTGTGTGAGTGGGGAGCGGTGGTGCAGTGGTTAGCGCACTGTGTGTGTGTGTGTGGGGAGTGGTGGTGCAGTGGTTAGCGCACTGTGTGTTTGTGGGGAGTGGTGGTGCAGCGGTTAGCGCACTGTGTGTGGGGAGTGGTGGTGCAGTGGTTAGCGCACTGTGGGGAGTGGTGGTGCAGTGGTTAGCGCACTGTGTGTGTGTGGGGAGTGGTGGTGCAGTGGTTAGCGCAGTGTGTGAGTGGGGAGTGGTGGTGCAGTGGTTAGCGCACTGTGTGTGTGTGGGGAGTGGTGGTGCAGTGGCTAGCGCACTGTGTGAGTGGGGAGTGGTGGTGCAGTGGTTAGCGCACTGTGTGTGTGTGTGGGGAGTGGTGGTGCAGTGGTTAGCGCACTGTGTGTGTGTGTGGGGAGTGGTGGTGCAGTGGTTAGCGCACTGTGTGTGTGAGTGGGGAGTGGTGGTGCAGTGGTTAGCGCACTGTGTGTGTGTGTGGGGAGTGGTGGTGCAGTGGTTAGCGCATTGTGTGTGTGAGTGGGGAGTGGTGGTGCAGTGGTTAGCGCACTGTGTGTGTTTGTGGGGAGTGGTGGTGCAGCGGTTAGCGCACTGTATGTGGGGAGTGGTGGTGCAGCGGTTAGCGCACTGTGTGTGGGGAGTGGTGGTGCAGTGGTTAGCGCACTGTGGGGAGTGGTGGTGCAGTGGTTAGCGCACTGTGTGTGTGGGGAGTGGTGGTGCAGTGGTTAGCGCAGTGTGTGAGTGGGGAGTGGTGGTGCAGTGGTTAGCGCATTGTGTGTGTGAGTGGGGAGTGGTGGTGCAGTGGTTAGCGCACTGTGTGTGTGTGGGGAGTGGTGGTGCAGTGGTTAGCGCTACGTTGCGCTCCGAACCCAGCCACCACCGGTGACGATTATCTAAAACCGGTCTTGGGCCTCCCCTAGGTCGACTCAGCCTCAAATGAGTACCTGGCATAGCGGTGGTGGTGCTACTCGCTGACAGCACTTGCCCCTACAGCTTGCTAGAGGCTACCTGGGGGATCTTTGTCTGTGTGTAGGTGCTGCTACTACTAACAGCACTTGCCCCTACAGCCTGCTAGAGGCTACCAGGGGGAGCTTTGTCTGTGTAGGTGCTGCTACTAACAGCACTTGCCCCTACAGCCTGCCAGAGGCTACACGGGGGATCTTTGTCTGTGTGTAGGTGCTGCTGCTACTGACAGCACTTGCCCCTACAGCCTGCTGGAGGCTACACGGGGGATCTTTGTCTGTGTGTAGGTGCCACTGCTAACAGCACTTGCCCCTACAGCCTGCTAGAGGCTACCTGGGGGAGCTTTGTCTGTGTGTAGGTGCTGCTGCTACTGACAGCACTTGCCCCTACAGCCTGCTAGAGGCTACCAGGGGGAGCTTTGTGTGTAGGTGCTGCTACTAACAGCACTTGCCCCTACAGCCTGCTAGAGTATTGGTGTGTGTGTTTCTGTCTGTCTGACTGTGTGTGTATGTCTATATGACTGTGTGTGTATGTCTATATGACTATCTGTGTGTATGTCTATATGACTGTGTGTGTGTATGTATATATGACTATCTGTGTGTGTGTGTGTCTATGTGACTGACTGTGTGTGTGTCTATATGACTGTGTGTGTGTGTCTATATGACTGCTGTGTGTGTGTGTGTCTATGTGACTGACTGTGTGTGTGTGTCTATGTGACTGACTGTGTGTGTGTGTCTATATGACTTGCTGTGTGTGTGTGTGTCTATATGACTGGCTGTGTGTGTGTGTGTCTATATGACTGGCTGTGTGTGTGTGTGTCTATATGACTGGCTGTGTGTGTGTGTCTATATGACTGACTGTGTGTGTGTGTGTCTATATGACTGACTGTGTGTGTGTGTCTATATGACTGACTGTGTGTGTGTGTGTGTGTCTATATGACTGACTGTGTGTGTGTGTGTGTCTATATGACTGACTGTGTGTGTGTGTGTGTGTCTATGTGACTGGCTGTGTGTGTGTCTATATGACTGGCTGTGTGTGTGTCTATATGACTGACTGTGTGTGTGTCTATATGACTGACTGTGTGTGTGTGTCTATGTGACTGTCTGTGTGTGTGTGTGTGTGTCTCTGTGACTGGCTGTGTGTGTGTGTGTGTCTATATGACTGTGTGTGTCTATATGACTGACTGTGTGTGTGTGTGAGTGTCTATGTGACTGACTGTGTGTGTGTGTGTGTGTCTCTGTGACTGGCTGTGTGTGTGTGTGTGTCTATATGACTGTGTGTGTCTATATGACTGTGTGTGTCTATATGACTGACTGTGTGTGTGTCTATATGACTGGCTGTGTGTGTGTGTGTGTCTATATGACTGGCTGTGTGTGTGTGTGTGTCTATATGACTGACTGTGTGTGTGCGTGTCTATGTGACTGACTGTGTGTGTGTGTCTATATGACTGGCTGTGTGTGTGTGTGTCTATATGACTGACTGTGTGTGTGTGTGTCTATATGACTGGCTGTGTGTGTGTGTGTCTATATGACTGGCTGTGTGTGTGTGTGTCTATATGACTGGCTGTGTGTGTGTGTGTCTATGTGACTGGCTGTGTGTGTGTGTGTGTCTATGTGACTGGCTGTGTGTGTGTGTGTGTCTATGTGACTGGCTGTGTGTGTCTATGTGACTGGCTGTGTGTGTGTGTGTGTCTATGTGACTGGCTGTGTGTGTGTGTGCGTCTATATGCTATATGACTGGCTGTGTGTGTGTCTATATGACTGACTGTGTGTGTGTCTGTATGACTGACTGTGTGTGTGTGTCTGTATGACTGACTGTGTGTGTGTGTGTCTATATGACTGGCTGTATGTGTGTGTGTGTCTATATGACTGACTGGCTGTATGTGTGTGTGTGTCTATATGACTGGCTGTATGTGTGTGTGTGTCTATATGACTGGCTGTATGTGTGTGTGTGTCTATATGACTGGCTGTATGTGTGTGTGTGTCTATATGACTGGCTGTATGTGTGTGTGTGTCTATATGACTGGCTGTATGTGTGTGTGTGTCTATATGACTGGCTGTATGTGTGTGTGTGTCTATATGACTGGCTGTATGTGTGTGTGTGTCTATATGACTGGCTGTATGTGTGTGTGTGTCTATATGACTGGCTGTATGTGTGTGTGTGTCTATATGACTGGCTGTATGTGTGTGTGTGTCTATATGACTGGCTGTATGTGTGTGTGTGTCTATATGACTGGCTGTATGTGTGTGTGTGTCTATATGACTGGCTGTGTGTGTGTGTCTATATGACTGACTGTGTGTGTGTGTCTATATGACTGACTGTGTATGTGTGTGTGTCTATATGACTGACTGTGTGTGTGTGTCTATATGACTGACTGTGTGTGTGTGTCTATATGACTGGCTGTGTGTGTGTGTGTCTATAGGACTGGCTGTGTGTGTGTGTGTGTCTATAGGACTGGCTGTGTGTGTGTGTGTCTATAGGACTGGCTGTGTGTGTGTGTGTGTCTATAGGACTGGCTGTGTGTGTGTGTGTGTCTATAGGACTGGCTGTGTGTGTGTGTGTGTCTATATGACTGGCTGCATGTGTGTGTGTGTGTCTATAGGACTGGCTGCATGTGTGTGTGTGTCTATAGGACTGGCTGCATGTGTGTGTGTGTCTATAGGACTGGCTGCATGTGTGTGTGTGTGTGTCTATATGACTGGCTGCATGTGTGTGTGTGTGTCTATAGGACTGGCTGCATGTGTGTGTGTGTGTGTCTATAGGACTGGCTGTGTGTGTGTCTATGGGACTGGCTGTGTGTGTGTGTCTATGTGACTGGCTGTGTGTGTGTGTGTCTATGTGACTGACTGTGTGTGTGTGTGTGTCTATGTGACTGACTGTGTGTGGTGTGTGTCTATGTGACTGACTGTGTGTGTGTGTGTCTATGTGACTGACTGTGTGTGTGTGTCTATGTGACTGACTGTGTGTGTGTGTCTATGTGACTGACTGTGTGTGTGTGTGGCTATGTGACTGGCTGTGTGTGTGTCTATGTGACTATCTGTGTGTGTGTGTCTATATGACTGGCTGTGTATGTGTCTATATGACTGGCTGTGTATGTGTCTATATGACTGACTGTGTGTGTGTGTGTCTATATGACTGACTGTGTGTGTGTGTGGCTATATGACTGACTGTGTGTGTGTCTATATGACTGACTGTGTGTGTGTGTGTCTATATGACTGACTGTGTGTGTGTGTCTATATGACTGACTGTGTGTGTGTGTCTTTATGACTGACTGTGTGTGTGTGTGTGTCTATATGACTGACTGTGTGTGTGTGTGTCTATATGACTGACTGTGTGTGTGTGTGTCTATATGACTGACTGTGTGTGTGTGTGTCTATATGACTGACTGTGTGTGTGTGTCTATATGACTGACTGTGTGTGTGTGTCTATATGACTGACTGTGTGTGTGTGTGTCTATATGACTGACTGTGTGTGTGTGTGTGTCTATATGACTGACTGTGTGTGTGTGTGTGTCTATATGACTGACTGTGTGTGTGTGTGTGTCTATATGACTGACTGTGTGTGTGTGTCTATATGACTGACTGTGTGTGTGTGTGTCTATATGACTGACTGTGTGTGTGTGTGTCTATATGACTGACTGTGTGTGTGTGTGTCTATATGACTGACTGTGTGTGTGTGTGTGTGTCTATATGACTGACTGTGTGTGTGTGTGTGTGTCTATATGACTGACTGTGTGTGTGTGTGTGTGTCTATATGACTGACTGTGTGTGTGTGTGTGTGTCTATATGACTGACTGTGTGTGTGTGTGTGTCTATATGACTGACTGTGTGTGTGTGTGTGTCTATATGACTGACTGTGTGTGTGTGTGTGTGTCTATATGACTGACTGTGTGTGTGTGTGTGTGTCTATATGACTGACTGACTGTGTGTGTGTGTCTATATGACTGACTGACTGTGTGTGTGTGTCTATATGACTGACTGACTGTGTGTGTGTGTCTATATGACTGACTGTGTGTGTGTGTCTATATGACTGACTGTGTGTGTGTGTCTATATGACTGACTGTGTGTGTGTGTGTCTATATGACTGACTGTGTGTGTGTGTGTCTATATGACTGACTGTGTGTGTGTGTGTCTATATGACTGACTGTGTGTGTGTGTCTATGTGACTGGCTGTTTGTGTGTGTGTGTCTATAGGACTGTGTGTGTGTGTGTGTCTATAGGACTGTGTGTGTGTGTGTGTCTATAGGACTGGCTGTGTGTGTGTGTGTCTATGTGACTGGCTGTATGTGTGTGTGTGTGTCTATGTGACTGGCTGTGTGTGTGTGTCTATATGGCTGTGTGTGTGTGTGTGTCTATATGGCTGTGTGTGTGTGTGTGTCTATATGGCTGTGTGTGTGTGTGTGTCTATATGGCTGGCTGTGTGTGTGTGTCTATATGACTGGCTGTGTGTGTGTGTCTATATGACTGGCTGTGTGTGTGTGTCTATATGACTGGCTGTGTGTGTGTGTGTCTATGTGACTGACTGTGTGTGTGTGACAGTCTATGTGACTGGCTGTGTGTGTGACTGTGTGTCTCTGTGTGTGTATGACTGTGTGTATGACTGACTGTGTGTGTGTCTATACGACTGACTGACTGTGTGTGTGTGTGTGTCTATACGACTGGCTGTGTGTGTGTGTGTGTCTATACGACTGGCTGTGTGTGTGTTTCTATACGACTGACTGTGTGTGTGTGTCTATACGACTGGCTGTGTGTGTGTGTGTGTGTCTATACGACTGACTGTGTGTCTCTGTGTGTATGACTGTGTGTGTATGACTGACTGTGTGTATGACTGTCTGTATGTCTCTGTGTGTGTATGACTGTCTGTATGTCTCTGTGTGTGTATGACTGTCTGTATGTCTCTGTGTGTGTATGACTGTCTGTATGTCTCTGTGTGTGTATGACTGTCTGTATGTGTATGACTGTGTGTGACTGACTGTCTGACTGTGTATGACTGTGTCTGACTGTCTGTGTCTCTGTGTGTGCAGCCACCAAGGTGCAGGGCACCGTCAAGTGGTTCAATGTCCGCAATGGGTACGGCTTCATCAACAGGTGAACATCATCATCATCATCACCTGCATCATCATCATCATCATCACCTGCATCATCATCACCTACATCATCACCTACATCATCATCACATCATCACCTTCATCATCATCACATCATCATCATCATCACCTGCATCATCATCATCACCTGCATCATCATCATCACCTGCATCATCATCATCACCTGCATCATCATCATCACCTGCATCATCATCACCTGCATCATCGCCTTCATCATCATCACCTGCATCATCGCCTTCATCATCATCACCTGCATCATCATCGCCTTCATCATCATCACCTGCATCATCATCACCTACATCATCATCACCTGCATCATCATCACCTACATCATCATCATCACCTGCATCATCACCACCTACATCATCATCATCACCTGCATCATCACCACCTGCATCATCAGCTACATCACCTCCATCATCATCATCATCATCAGCTACATCACCTCCATCATCATCATCATCACCTGCATAATCACCTACATCATCATCATCACCTACATCATCACCTACATCACCTCCTACATCATCATCACCTGCATCATCATCATCACCTACATCACCTCCTTCATCATCACCTGCATCATCATCACCTACATCATCACCTACATCAACTCCATCATCATCACCTGCATCATCATCACCTACATCATCACCTACATCAACTCCATCATCATCACCTGCATCATCATCACCTACATCACCTCCTACATCACCTACATCATCACCATCACCTGCATCATCATCACCTGCATCATCATCACCTGCATCATCATCACCTGCATCATCATCACCTGCATCATCATCACCTGCATCATCAGCTACATCACCACCTACATCATCATCATCACCTGCATCATCATCACCTACATCACCTCCTTCATCATCATCACCTGCATCATCACCACCTGCATCATCATCATCACCATCATCATCATCACCTGCATCATCATCATCATCACCTGCATCATCATCATCATCACCTGCATCATCACCATCATCATCATCACCTGCATCATCATCATCATCACCTGCATCATCATCATCATCACCTGCATCATCATCATCATCACCTTCATCATCATCATCATCATCACCTGCATCATCATCATCATCATCACCTGCATCATCATCATCATCACCTGCATCATCATCATCATCACCTGCATCATCATCATCATCATCACCTGCATCATCATCATCATCACCTGCATCATCATCATCATCACCTGCATCATCATCACCTACATCACCTCCATCATCATCACCACCTACATCATCACCTACATCACCATCACCTTCATCATCACCTGCATCATCACCTACATCATCACCTCCTACATCATCATCATCATCGCCTGCATCATCATCACCTACATCACCTCCTACATCACCTGCATCATCATCACCTACATCATCACCTACATCACCTCCATCATCATCACCTACATCATCACCTACATCACCATCACCTCCTACATCATCATCATCACCTCCTACATCATCATCATCATCACCTCCTACATCATCATCATCATCACCTCCTACATCATCATCATCATCATCACCTCCTACACCTCCTCCACCTCCATCACCATCACCTCCACCTACGTCACCATCACCTCCACCTACGTCACCATCACCTTCTACATCATCATCACCTCCATCATCATCACCACCAGCTCCTCCTACATCATCATCATCACCTCCTACGTCACCTACATCACCTACACCTCCTCCACCTCCATCACCTCCTACATAACCTACATCACCTCCTACACTTCCATCACCTCCGTCACCACCATCACCTCCTACATCATCATCACCTCCTACATCACCTCCTACATCTCCATCACCTCCATCATCATCACCTCCAGCTCCTCCTACATCATCATCATCATCACCTCCTACGTCACCTACATCACCTCCATCACCTCCTACATCTCCACCTCCATCATCATCATCACCTCCATCATCATCATCATCATCACCTCCACTTACGTCACCTCCACCACCACCATCACCTCCACCATCACCACCACCATCACCTCCACCACCTCCACCACCATCACCACCATCACCTCCACCACCATCACCTCCACCACCAGCTCCACCAGCAGATGTGCTGTCGTAGTGGTGGTGGACAGCACTTGCCCCTACAGCCTGCTAGAGGCTACACGGGGGATCTTTGTCTGTGTGTAGGTGCTGCTACTACTGACAGCACTTGCCCCTACAGCCTGCTAGAGGCTACACGGGGGATCTTTGTCTGTGTGTAGGTGCTCCTACTACTGACAGCACTTGCCCCTACAGTCTGTTAAGGCTACCTGGGGGATCTTTGTCTGTGTGTGTAGGTGCTGCTACTCGCTACTACTGACAGCACTTGCCCCTACAGCCTGCTAGAGGCTGTACGGGGGATCTTTGTCTGTGTGTAGGTGCTGCTACTCGCTACTACTGACAGCACTTGCCCCTACAGTCTGCTAGAGGCTACACGGGGGATCTTTGTCTTTGGTACAGAGTGGGTAACTGGTCTAAAGTGTGCGTGTCTGCTGTGTGTCTGCTGTGTGTCTGTGTCTGCTGTGCGTGTTTGGGTGTCTGCTGTGTGTGTCTGCTGTGTGTGTCTGTGTCTGCTGTGCGTGTCTGCTGTGCGTGTCTGTGTGTGTCTGTGTGTCTGTGTCTGCGTGTGTGTGTGTCTGCGTGTGTGTGTGTGTCTGCGTGTGTGTGTGTGTCTGCGTGTGTGTGTGTCTGTGTGTGTCTGTGTCTGTGTGTGTCTGTGTCTGCTGTGTGTGTGTGTGTCTCTGTGTGTGTCTCTGTGTGTGTCTCTGTGTGTGTCTCTGTGTCTGTGTGTGTGTGTGTAGGCACGACACACATGAAGACGTGTTTGTCCACCAGGTGATGTTTCATCTACGTCATCACCTACGTCATCACCTACGTCATCACCTACGTCATCGCCATCGTCATCGCCATCGTCATCGCCATCGTCATCGCCATCGTCATCGCCATCGTCATCATCTACGTCATCATCTACGTCATCATCTACGTCATCATCTACGTCATCATCTACGTCATCATCTACGTCATCATCTACGTCATCATCTACGTCATCGCCATCATCATCATCTACGTCATCGTCATCATCTACGTCATCGCCATCATCATCATCTACGTCATCGCCATCATCATCATCTACGTCATCATCATCATCACCTACGTCATCGCCATCATCATCTACGTCATCATCTACATCATCATCATCATCATCTTCGTCATCGTCGTCATCTATGTGATCTACGTCATCGCCATCATCATCGCCATCATCATCTACGTCATCATCTACGTCATCATCTACGTCATCATCATCATCCACGTCATCTACGTCGTCGTCATCATCTACGTCGTCGTCGTCATCTACGTCGTCATCGTCATCTACGTCGTCATCGTCATCTACGTCGTCATCATCATCTACGTCATCGTCATCTACGTCATCGTCATCTACGTCATCATCATCTACGTCATCGTCATCATCATCTACGTCATCATCGTCTACGTCATCATCGTCTACGTCATCATCGTCTACGTCATCATCGTCTACGTCATCGCCATCATCATCTACGTCATCGCCGTCATCGTCTACGTCATCGTCGTCATCGTCTACGTCATCATCTACGTCATCATCGTCTACGTCATCGCCATCATCTACGTCATCATCTGCGTCATCATCGTCTACGTCGTCATCATCTACGTCGTCATCTACGTCATCGCCATCGTCATCATCTACGTCATCATCTACGTCATCATCTACGTCATTGCCATCATCATCATCTACGTCATCGTCATCATCTACGTCATCGCCATCATCATCATCTACGTCATCATCATCATCACCTACGTCATCGCCATCATCATCTACGTCATCATCTACATCATCATCATCATCATCATCTTCGTCATCGTCGTCATCTATGTGATCTACGTCATCGCCATCATCATCGCCATCATCATCGCCATCATCATCGCCATCATCATCGCCATCATCATCGCCATCATCATCGCCATCATCATCGCCATCATCATCGCCATCATCATCGCCATCATCATCGCCGTCATCATCTACGTCATCATCTACGTCATCATCTACGTCATCGTCATCATCTACGTCATCATCTACGTCATCATCTACGTCATCATCTACGTCATCATCATCATCCACGTCATCTACGTCGTCGTCATCTACGTCGTCATCGTCGTCATCTACGTCGTCATCGTCGTCATCTACGTCGTCATCGTCATCTACGTCATCGTCATCTACGTCATCGTCATCTACGTCATCGTCATCATCGCCATCATCATCTACGTCATCGCCATCATCATCTACGTCATCATCTACGTCATCATCGTCTACGTCATCGCCATCATCATCTACGTCATCGCCATCATCATCGTCGTCATCGTCGTCATCATCTACGTCATCATCTACGTCATCATCATCTACGTCATCATCATCTACGTCATCGCCGTCATCATCTACGTCATCTACGTCATCGTCATCATCTACGTCATCATCTACGTCGTCATCTACGTCATCGCCATCATCATCTACGTCATCGTCGTCATCATCTACGTCATCGTCATCTACGTCATCATCTACGTCATCGTCATCTACGTCATCATCTACGTCATCATCTACGTCATCGCCATCATCATCTACGTCATCATCTACGTCATCGCCGTCCTCATCATCGCCATCGTCATCATCTACGTCATCGTCATCATCTACGTCATCGTCATCGCCATCGTCATCGCCATCGTCATCATCTACGTCATCGTCATCATCATCTACGTCATCATCTACGTCATCGTCATCATCTACGTCATCATCTACATCATCATCTACGTCATCGTCATCATCTACGTCATCATCTACGTCATCATCATTATCTACGTCATCATCATCATCATTATCTACGTCATCATCGCCATCATCGTCTACGTCATCGTCATCATCGCCATCATCTACGTCATCGCCATCATCATCGTCTACGTCATCATCTACGTCATCATCTACGTCATCATCTACGTCATCATCTACGTCATCGTCATCATCATCTATGTCATCGTCATCATCTACGTCATCATCATCTACGTCATCATCATCATCATCTACGTCATCGTCTACGTCATCGTCTACGTCATCGCCATTGTCATCGTCTACGTCATCATCTACGTCATCATCTACGTCATCGTCATCATCATCTACGTCATCATCTACGTCATCGCCATCGTCATCGTCTACATCATCATCATCTACGTCATCGCCATCATCATCATCTACGTGTGTGTGTGTGTACACTGTGTGTGTACACTGTGTGTGTGTGTGTACACTGTGTGTGTGTGTGTACACTGTGTGTGTGTGTACACTGTGTGTGTGTGTACACTGTGTGTGTGTGTGTGTACACTGTGTGTGTGTGTACACTGTGTGTGTGTGTGTGTACACTGTGTGTGTGTGTGTACACTGTGTGTGTGTGTGTACACTGTGTGTGTGTGTGTACACTGTGTGTGTGTGTGTACACTGTGTGTGTGTGTGTACTGTGTGTGTGTGTGTACTGTGTGTGTGTGTGTACTGTGTGTGTGTACTGTGTGTGTGTACACTGTGTGTGTGTACTGTGTGTGTGTACACTGTGTGTGCGCGTTCGTGTACACCGTGCGCGTGCGTGTACACTGTGTGTGTGTGCACTGTGTGTGTGTGCACTGTGTGTGTGTGCACTGTGTGTGTGTGCACTGTGTGTGTGTGCACTGTGTGTGTGCACTGTGTGTGTGCACTGTGTGTGTGCACTGTGTGTGTGCACTGTGTGTGTGTGCACTGTGTGTGTGCACTGTGTGTGTGCACTGTGTGTGTGTGCGCAC
>NC_133741.1:5505365-5595365 GCF_048934315.1 Petromyzon marinus | reverse complement strand
ACAGAGAGACCCCCCACAGAGAGACCCCCCACACACACACAGAGAGACCCCCCACACACACACAGAGAGACCCCCCACACACACACAGAGAGACCCCCCACACACACACAGAGAGACCCCCCACACACACACAGAGAGACCCCCCACACACACAGAGAGAGACCCCCCACACACACACAGAGAGACCCCCACACACACACAGAGAGACCCCCCACACACACACAGAGAGACCCCCACACACACACAGAGAGACCCCCACACACACACAGAGAGACCCCCCACACACAGAGAGACCCCCAACACACAGAGAGACCCCCCACACACAGAGAGACCCCCCACACACAGAGACCCCCCACACACAGAGAGACCCCCCACACACAGAGAGACCCCCCACACACAGAGAGACCCCCCACACACAGAGAGACCCCCCACACACAGAGAGACCCCCCACACACAGAGAGACCCCCCACACACAGAGAGACCCCCCACACACAGAGAGACCCCCAACACACAGAGAGACCCCCCACACAGAGAGAGACCCCCCACACAGAGAGAGACCCCCCACACAGAGAGACCCCCCACACACAGAGAGACCCCCCACACACAGAGAGAGACCCCCCACACACAGAGAGAGACCCCCCACACACAGAGAGAGACCCCCCACACACAGAGATAGACCCCCCACACACAGAGAGACCCCCCACACACAGAGAGACCCCCCACACAGAGAGAGACCCCCCACACAGAGAGAGACCCCCCACACACAGAGATAGACCCCCCACACACAGAGAGACCCCCCACACACAGAGAGACCCCCCACACACACAGAGAGACCCCCCACACACACAGAGACCCCCCCCACACACACAGAGAGACCCCCCACACACAGTGACCCCCCACACAGAGAGACCCCCCACACACACAGAGAGACCCCCCACACACAGAGAGACCCCCCCACACACAGAGAGACCCCCCACACACAGAGACCCCCCACACACAGAGACCCCCCACACACAGAGAGACCCCCCCACACACAGAGAGACCCCCCACACACAGAGAGACCCCCCACACACAGAGAGACCCCCCACACACACAGAGAGACCCCCCACACACACAGAGAGACCCCCCACACACACAGAGAGACCCCCCACACACACAGAGAGACCCCCCACACACACAGAGAGACCCCCCACACACAGAGAGACCCCCCACACACACAGAGAGACCCCCCACACACACAGAGAGACCCCCCTACACAGAGAGACCCCCCACACACAGAGAGACCCCCACACACACAGAGAGACCCCCACAAACAGAGACCCCCCTACACTAGCACTTAGCGTGCTCATTGTCAGCAACTGTGTAGACTCCTCCCCATCGCAAAGTTGATGGCAGCTCAACCAGTTAGCTGATGTCATCAACATCATCATCACACACACACAGACATACACAGTGTACACACAGACATACACAGTGTACACACACACACAGACATACACACAGTGTACACACACACACAGACATACACACGGTGTACGTACACACACAGACATACACACTGTACACACAGACATACACACGGTGTACACACACACACACACAGACATACACAGTGTACACACACACACAGACATACACACGGTGTACACACACACAGACACACACATGGTGTACGTACACACACAGACATACACACGGTGTACACACACAGACATACACACAGTGTACACACAGACACATACACAGTGTACGTACACACACACACAGACATACACAGTGTACACACACACACACATACAGTGTACACACACAGACACACACACAGTGTACACACACAGACACACACACAGTGTACACACAGACATACACACAGTGTACACACAGACATACACACAGTGTACACACACAGACACACACACAGTGTACACACACAGAGACATACACACTGTACACACACACAGACATACACACTGTACACACACAGACACACACACAGTGTACACACACAGAGACATACACACTGTACACACACACAGACATACACACTGTACACACACAGAGACATACACACTGTACACACACACAGACATACACACTGTACACACACACACAGACATACACACTGTACACACACACACACACAGACATACACACTGTACACACACACACACAGACATACACACTGTACACACACACAGACATACACACTGTACACACACACACAGACATACACACTGTACACACACACACACAGACATACACACTGTACACACACACAGACATACACACAGTGTACACACACAGACACACACACAGTGTACACACACAGAGACATACACACTGTACACACACACAGACATACACACTGTACACACACACAGACATACACACTGTACGCACACACAGACATACACACTGTACACACACACAGACATACACACTGTACACACACACAGACATACACACTGTACACACACACAGACATACACACTGTACACACACACAGACATACACACTGTACACACACACAGACATACACAGTGTACACACAGACATACACACTGTACACACACACACAGACATACACACTGTACATACACACGCTGTACACATACACACACTGTACGTACACACACAGACACACACACGGTGTACAGACATACACACGGTTTACATACACACACACAGACATACACACGGTGTACGTACACACACACAGACATACACACGGTGTACGTACACACACACAGACAACATACACACGGTGTACGTACACACACACAGACATACACACGGTGTACATACACACACAGACATACACACGGTGTACGTACACACACACAGACATACACACGGTGTACACACACACACACAGACAACATACACACACTGTACGTACACACACACACAGACAACATACACACACTGTACGTACACACACACGGTGTACGTACACACACACAGACATACACACAGTACATACACACACAGTGTACGTACACACACAGACATACACACACACAGACATACACAGTGGACGTACACGTACACAGACAACATACACACGGTGTACGCACACACACACACAGACAACGTACACACACAGACATACACACGGTGTACGCACACAGACAACATACACACCGTGTACGCACACACACAGACATACACACACACACACAGACATACACACGGTGTACGCACACAGACAACATACACACCGTGTACGCACACACACAGACATACACACACACACAGACATACACACGGTGTACGCACACAGACAACATACACACGGTGTACATACACACAGACATACACACACACACAGTGTACGTACACACACACAGACATACACACACAGACATACACACGGTGTACATACACACACACAGACATACACACACACAGACATACACACACACACAGACATACACACGGTGTACATACACAGACACACACACACAGACAACGGTGTACGTACATTCAAGCACTAAGGACTGGATCAGATGCTCGCTTTGGTCCACGCCCCCCCCCGTGCCCCCCCCCCGTGCCCCAGGGCTCCGAGGCAGCGAACGTGACGGGTCCTGGAGGTGCGGCTGTACGGGGCTCCCAGTACGCCGCTGAGAAGCCGCGCTACCGCAGATACTACAGGCGTCGTAGACTCCTCCTGCAGGCGGGGGAGGTGGGTGGGTGGTGGTGGGGGGGGTGGTGGTGGGGGGGTGGTGGGGGGGGGTGGTGTGGGGGGGGGCTCACCGAGTGGCTCACCGGGTCACTCGCCCACCCGCTCACCCACTCGCTCACCAACTCGCCCACCCACCAACCCGCTCACCCACCCACCAACCCGCTCACCCACCCACCAACTCGTTCACCCACCCACCAACTCGCCCACTCACCCACCCACCAAACCCGCTCACCCACCCACCAACTCGTTCACCCACCCACCAACTCGCCCACTCACCCACCCACCAAACCCGCTCACCCACCCACCAACTCGTTCACCCACCCACCAACTCGCCCACTCACCCACCCACCAAACCCGCTCACCCACCCACCAACTCGTTCACCCACCCACCAACTCGCCCACTCGCCCACCCACCAACCCGCCCACTCGCCCACCCACCAACCCGCCCACTCGCCCACCCACCAACTCGCCCACTCGCCCACCCACCAACCCGCCCACTCGCCCACCCACCAACCCGCCCACTCGCCCACCCACCAACCCGCCCACTCGCCCACCCACCAACCCGCCCACTCGCTCACCCACCAACCCGTCCACTCGCTCACCCACCAACCCGTCCACTCGCTCACCCACTCACCCACCCACCAACTCGCTCACTCACCCACCCACCAACTCGCTCACCCACTCACTCACCCACCAACTCGCTCACTCACCCACCCACCAACTCGCTCACCAACTCGCTCACCCACCAACTCGCTCACCCACCCACCCACCCACCAACTCGCTCACCTGCTCACCAACTCACCCACCCACCAACTCACCCACCCACCAACTCGCTCGCCCGCTCACCAACTCGCTCACCCACCCACCAACTCGCTCGCCCGCCCACCAACTCGCTCGCCCGCCCACCAACTCGCTCGCCCGCCCACCAACTCGCTCGCCCGCCCACCAACTCGCTCGCCCGCCCACCAACTCGCTCGCCCGCCCACCAACTCGCTCGCCCGCCCACCAACTCGCTCGCCCGCCCACCAACTCGCTCGCCCGCCCACCAACTCGCTCGCCCGCCCACCAACTCGCTCGCCCGCCCACCAACTCGCTCACCCACCCACCCACCAACTCGCTCACCCACCCACCCACCAACTCGCTCACCCACCCACCCACCAACTCGCTCACCCACCCACCCACCAACTCGCTCACCCACCCACCCACCAACTCGCTCACCCACCCACCCACCAACTCGCTCACCCACCCACCCACCAACTCGCTCACCCACCCACCCACCAACTCGCTCGCCCGCCCACCAACTCGCTCGCCCGCCCGCCCACCAACTCGCTCGCCCGCCCACCAACTCGCCCGCCCACCAACCTGCCCACTCGCCCACCCACCAACCCGCCCACTCGCCCGCCCACCAACCCGTCCACTCGCTCGCCCGCCCACCAACTCGCTCACTCACTCACCAACTCGCTCACTCGCTGACCAACTCGCTTACCCGCCCACCAACTCGCTCACTCACCCACTCGCTCACCCACTCGCTCACTCACCCACTCGCTCACCCACTCACTCGCCAACTCGCTCACCCACTCGCTCACCCACCCACCAACTCTCTCACCCGCCCACCAACTCGCTCACCCGCCCACCAACTCGCTCACCCGCCCACCAACTCGCTCACCCGCCCACCAACTCGCTCACCCGCCCACCAACTCGCTCACCCGCCCACCAACTCGCTCACCCGCCCACCAACTCGCTCACCCGCCCACCAACTCGCTCACCCGCCCACCAACTCGCTCACCCGCCCACCAACTCGCTCACCCGCCCACCAACTCGCTCACCCGCCCACCAACTCGCTCACCCGCCCACCAACTCGCTCACCCGCCCACCAACTCGCTCACCCGCCCACCAACTCGCTCACCCGCCCACCAACTCGCTCACCCGCCCACCAACTCGCTCACCCGCTCACCAACTCGCCCACCCACCCACCCACCAACTCACTCACCCACCCACCAACTCGCTCACCCACCAACTCACTCACCCACCAACTCACTCACCCACCCACCAACTCGCTCACCAACTCACCCACCAACTCGCTCACCCACCAACTCGCTCACCCGCCCACCAACTCGCTCACCCGCCCACCAACTCGCTCACCCGCCCACCAACTCGCTCACCCGCCCACCAACTCGCTCACCCGCCCACCAACTCGCTCACCCGCCCACCAACTCGCTCACCCGCCCACCAACTCGCTCACCCACCCACCAACTCGCTCACCCACCCACCAACTCGCTCACCCGCCCACCAACTCGCTCACCCGCCCACCAACTCGCTCACCCGCTCACCAACTCGCTCACCCGCCCACCAACTCGCTCGCTCACCAACTCGCTCGCCCACCAACTCGCTCGCCCACCAACTCGCTCGCCCACCAACTCGCTCGCCCACCAACTCGCTCGCCCACCAACTCGCTCGCCCACCAACTCGCTCACCCGCTCGCCCGCTCACCCACTCGCTCACCCGCTCACCAACTCGCTCACCCACCAACTCACCCACTCGCCAACTCGCTCACCCACCCACCCACCAACTCGCTCACCAACTCACCCACCCACCAACTCGCTCACCAACTCACCCACCCACCAACTCGCTCGCCAACTCGCTCACCCACTCGCCAACTCGCTCACCCACCCACCCACCAACTCGCTCACCCACCCACCCACCCACCAACTCGCTCACCCACCCACCCACCAACTCGCTCACCCACCCACCCACCCACCAACTCGCTCGCCCGCTCACCATTGTTGCTGTACCCCCTGCCCGTCGTTATCTCTTCCAGGGGGATGGTGAGGGTGGTGAGGGTGGTGAGGGTGGTGAGGGTGGTGAGGGTGGTGAGGGCGGTGAGGGCGGTGAGGGCGGTGAGGGTGGTGAGCGCGGTGAGGAGGGAGAGGAGGAGGAGGAGGAAGGGGGGGTCGGAGCCCCCCCGCTCCGTCGCCCTCCTGTTGAGCGGCGACGGCGACCTCTGACCTCTCAACCCCGGGCCCCTCGGACCCGACCCCAGGTGACCTTTGACCCTTTGACCTTTGCTGTGTGAGTGGGGGGAGTGGTGGTGCAGTGGTTAGCGCACTGTGTGTGTGGGGAGTGGTGGTGCAGTGGTTAGCGCACTGTGTGTGTGTGGGGAGTGGTGGTGCAGTGGTTAGCGCACTGTGTGTGTGTGTGGGGAGTGGTGGTGCAGTGGTTAGCGCACTGTGTGTGTGTGGGGAGTGGTGGTGCAGTGGTTAGCGCACTGTGTGAGTGTGGGGAGTGGTGGTGCAGTGGTTAGCACACTGTGTGTGTGGGGAGTGGTGGTGCAGTGGTTAGCGCACTGTGTGTGTGGGGAGTGGTGGTGCAGTGGTTAGCGCACTGTGTGTGTGGGGAGTGGTGGTGCAGTGGTTAGCGCACTGTGTGTGTGTATGGGGAGTGGTGGTGCAGTGGTAGCCTTCGTAGGTGCTACCACTGACAGCACTTGCCCCTACAGCCTGCTAGAGCCTACCTGGGGGATCTTTGTCTCTGTGTAGGTGCTGCTACTACTCACAGCACTTGCCCCTAGAGGCTACCTGGGGCACCTTTGTCTGTGTGTAGGTGCTGATACTCGCTGACAGCACTTGCCCCTACAGCCTGCTAGAGGCTACCTGGGGGATCTTTGTCTGTGTGTAGGTGCTGCTAACAGCACTTGCCCCTACAGCCTGCTAGAGGCTACCTGGGGAGCTTTGTCTGTGTGTAGGTGCTGCTACTACTAACAGCACTTGCCCCTACAGCCTGCTAGAGGCTTCACGGGGGATCTTTGTCTGTGTGTAGGTGCTGCTAACAGCACTTGCCCCTACAGCCTGCTAGAGGCTACACGGGGGATCTTTGTCTGTGTGTAGGTGCTGCTAACAGCACTTGCCCCTACAGCCTGCTAGAGGCTACACGGGGGATCTTTGTCTGTGTGTAGGTGCTGCTACTACTGACAGCACTTGCCCCTACAGCCTGCTAGAGGCTTCACGGGGGATCTTTGTCTGTCTGTAGGTGCTGCTAACAGCACTTGCCCCTACAGCCTGCTAGAGGCTACACGGGGAATCTTTGTCTGTGTGTAGGTGCTGCTACTACCGACAGCACTTGCCCCTACAGCCTGCTAGAGGCTACACGGGGGATCTTTGTCTGTGTGTAGGTGCTGCTACTACTAACAGCACTTGCCCCTACAGCCTGCTAGAGGCTACACGGGGGATCTTTGTCTGTGTGTAGGTGCTGCTACTCGCTACTACTGACAGCACTTGCCCCTACAGCCTGCTAGAGGCTACATGGGGGATCTTTGTCTGTGTGTAGGTGCTGCTACTGCTGACAACACTTGCCTCTACAGCCTGCTAGAGGCTACCTGGGGGAGCTTTGTCTGTGTGTAGGTGCTGCTACTAACAGCACTTGCCCCTACAGCCTGCTAGAGGCTACCTGGGGGATCTTTGTCTGTGTGTAGGTGCTGCTACTACTCACAGCACTTGCCCCGACATTCTGTTTGAGGCTACCTGGGGTACCTGCGTCTGTGTCTGTGTGTGTGCCCGCGTCAGGAGGGCGAGGCTTGGGTGGCGGAGGATGAGGCGAGAGTCGCCCCTCCACCTCGCCGCGGGCGAAGACGCTTCCGCAGGTTCGCCCGCCCGCTCGCCCGCTCGCTCGCCCGCTCGCCCGCTCGCTCGCTCGCTCACCTGCCTGCTCGCTCACCTGTCTGCTCGCTCACCTGCCTGCTCGCTCGCCCGCCCGCTCGCCCGCTCGCCCGCTCGCTCGCTCGCTCGCTCACCTGCCTGCTCGCTCACCTGTCTGCTCGCCCGCCCGCTCACTCACCTGTCTGCTCACTCGCTCACCTGTCTGCTCACTCGCTCACCTGCCTGCTCGCTCGCTCACCTGCTCGCTCACTCACCTGCCTGCTCACCTGTCTGCTCGCTCACCTGTCAGCTCGCTCACTCACCTGCCTGCTCGCTCACCTGTCTGCTCACTCACCTGCCTGCTCGCTCACCTGTCTGCTCACTCACCTGCCTGCTCGCTCACCTGCCTGCTCGCTCACCTGTCAGCTCGCTCACTCACCTGCCTGCTCGCTCACCTGCCTGCTCACTCACCTGTCTGCTCGCTCACCTGCCTGCTCACTCACCTGCCTGCTCACTCACCTGCCTGCTCGCTCACCTGTCTGCTCGCTCACCTGCCTGCTCGCTCACCTGTCTGCTCACTCACCTGCCTGCTCGCTCACCTGTCTGCTCACTCACCTGCCTGCTCACTCACCTGCTCGCTCACCTGTCTGCTCGCTCACCTGCCTGCTCGCTCACCTGTCTGCTCGCTCACCTGCCTGCTCACTCACCTGTCAGCTCGCTCGCTCGCTCGCTCACTCACCTGCCTGCTCGCTCACCTGTCTGCTCGCTCACCTGCCTGCTCGCTCACCTGCCTGCTCACTCACCTGCCTGCTCGCTCACCTGCCTGCTCACTCACCTGCCTGCTCGCTCACCTGTCTGCTCGCTCACCTGCCTGCTCGCTCACCTGCCTGCTCGCTCACCTGCCTGCTCACTCACCTGTCTGCTCGCTCGCCTGTCTGCTCGCTCGTTCACCTGCCTGTTCACTCACCTGCCTGCTCACTCACCTGTCTGCTCACTCACCTGCTCGCTCACTCACCTGCCTGCTCACTCACCTGTCTGCTCGCTCACTCACCTGCCTGCTCACTCACCTGCCTGCTCGCTCACCTGTCTGCTCGCTCACCTGTCTGCTCGCTCACCTGCCTGCTCGCTCACCTGCCTGCTCACTCACCTGTCTGCTCGCTCACCTGTCTGCTCACTCACCTGCCTGCTCGCTCACCTGCCTGCCTGCTCGCTCGCTCACCTGCCTGCTCGCTCACCTGCCTGCCTGCTCGCTCACTCACCTGCCTGCTCGCTCACCTGCCTGCCTGCTCGCTCGCTCACCTGCCTGCTCACTCACCTGCCTGCTCGCTCACCTGCCTGCTCACTCACCTGCCTGCTCACCCGCCTGCTCGCTCGCTTGCTCACCTGCCTGCTCGCTCGCTCACCTGTCTGCTCGCTCACCTGCCTGCTCACTCACCTGCCTGCTCGCTCACCTGCCTGCTCGCTCACCTGTCTGCTCGCTCACCTGCCTGCTCGCTCACCTGCCTGCTCGCTCACCTGCCTGCTCGCTCACCTGCCTGCTCGCTCACCTGCCTGCTCGCTCACCTGCCTGCTCACTCACCTGCCTGCTCGCTCACCTGCCTGCTCGCTCACCTGCCTGCTCACTCACCTGCCTGCTCGCTCACCTGCCTGCTCGCTCACCTGCCTGCTCGCTCACCTGTCTGCTCACTCACCTGCCTGCTCGCTCACCTGCCTGCTCGCTCACCTGTCTGCTCGCTCACCTGCCTGCTCGCTCACCTGCCTGCTCGCTCACCTGCCTGCTCGCTCACCTGCCTGCTCGCTCACCTGCCTGCTCGCTCACCTGCCTGCTCGCTCACCTGCTCACTCGCTCACCTGCCTGCTCACTCACCTGCCTGCTCGCTCACCTGCCTGCTCGCTCACCTGTCTGCTCGCTCACCTGCCTGCTCGCTCACCTGCTCACTCGCTCACCTGCCTGCTCGCTCACCTGCCTGCTCGCTCACCTGCCTGCTCGCTCACCTGTCTGCTCGCTCACCTGCCTGCTCGCTCACCTGCCTGCTCGCTCACCTGTCTGCTCGCTCACCTGCCTGCTCGCTCACCTGCCTGCTCGCTCACCTGTCTGCTCGCTCACCTGCCTGCTCGCTCACCTGCCTGCTCGCTCACCTGCCTGCTCGCTCACCTGCCTGCTCGCTCACCTGTCTGCTCGGTCACCCGCCTGCTCGCTCACCTGTCTGCTCGCTCACCTGCCTGCTCGCTCACCTGCCTGCTCGCTCACCTGTCTGCTCGCTCACCTGTCTGCTCACTCACCTGCCTGCTCACTCACCTGTCTGCTCGCTCACCTGCCTGCTCACTCACCTGCCTGCTCGCTCACCTGTCTGCTCGGTCACCCGCCTGCTCGCTCACCTGTCTGCTCGCTCACCTGCCTGCTCGCTCACCTGCCTGCTCGCTCACCTGCCTGCTCGCTCACCTGTCTGCTCGCTCACCTGTCTGCTCACTCACCTGCCTGCTCACTCACCTGCCTGCTCGCTCACCTGTCTGCTCGCTCACCTGTCTGCTCGCTCACCTGCCTGCTCACTCGCCTGCTCGCTCACCTGTCTGCTCGCTCACCTGCCTGCTCACTCACCTGCCTGCTCACTCACCTGCCTGCTCGCTCACCTGCCTGCTCACTCACCTGTCTGCTCACTCACCTGTCTGCTCGCTCACCTGTCTGCTCGCTCACCTGCCTGCTCGCTCACCTGCCTGCTCGCTCACCTGTCTGCTCACTCACCTGTCTGCTCACTCACCTGCCTGCTCGCTCACCTGCCTGCTCACTCACCTGCCTGCTCGCTCACCTGTCTGCTCACTCACCTGCCTGCTCACTCACCTCCCTGCTCGCTCACCTGCCTGCTCGCTCACCTGCCTGCTCGCTCACCTGTCTGCTCACTCACCTGTCTGCCTGCTCACCTGTCAGCTCACTCACCTGCCTGCTCACTCACCTGCCTGTTCACCTGTCTGCTCCCTCGCTCACCTGTCTGCTCACTGACTCGCTCACCTGCCTGCTCGCTCACCCCACTCACCCCACTCACCCCACTCACCCCACTCACCCCACTCACCCCACTCACCCCACTCACCCCACTCACGATGCTGCTACTAACGAAGACGACGACCAGGAGGATGATGAGTGATTGATTATCATCGCAATAATTTCCCCTTTTTTTTTTGTTTTTTTTGGCTCAACCCACTGCAGAGGCACCGGCGTCCGTGGCCGCGCCGATGCCCCGGCAACCGAACCGGGAGTCGAACCGAGACCCTCCGAGTGGGAGGACGGAGGAGCGGGAGGAGGAGGTGGAGGAGGAGGAGGAGGAGGGGGAGGAGGAGGTAGAGCGGCCCGGGTAGGCCGAGATGCTCCGGGGCTTGATGGCGGCGGTGGTGGCGGTGACCACGAGCCGCTGCCAGGGGTGGATGTGGCAAGGGCCGTGTCCAACCGTGGGAGGGGCGTTGGAGGAGGCAGGGGTGGCCGGCGGCAACCCACGGGGGCTGGTGGCAGCGGAGGAGGTGGAGGAGGTGGAGGCGGTGGTGGTGGTGGCAGCGGAGGCGGTGGTGGCGGAGGAGGTGGAGGCGGTGGTGGTGGTGGCAGCGGAGGAGGCGGTGGTGGTTCCTACAATCGCAGGCGAAGGAGGAACAGCGCTAAGCAGCCGCAGCAGCAGCAGCAGCAGCAAGGGGAAGGGGTGGAGGTAAGGTGCGGGTGGTGTGTGAGCTAACCACTGCACCACCACTCCCCACACACACACACACACAGTGTGCTAACCACTGCACCACCACTCCCCACACACACACAGTGCGCTAACCACTGCAACACCACTCCCCACTCACACACACACACAGTGCGCTAACCACTGCACCACCACTTCCCACACACACACAGTGCGCTAACCACTGCACCACCACTCCCCACTCACACACAGTGCGCTAACCACTGCACCACCACTCCCCCACGACCAGCCTGCCGAGGCTATCCCTGCGGTGGTGAAGCTTCGTCTCTCTCTCTCTCTCTCTCCATTCCTTAGCCCCCGAGCAAGGACCCTGCCGGAGGTGCCAAGCCCGAAACGTCGGCCGACGGACCCCCCGCGGCTGCTGCCGTTGCCGTGGCGGCGGTCACGGATGCCGGACCGCTCCCGCGGAGTGTCGGCCCAGTCTCCATCGCGACCCTCTTCCCAGAAACCCTTGGGGCGGAGGGTGGTGGTGGTGGTGGTGACAGTGGTGGTGGTGGTGGTGGTGACGGTGATCTCGTTGGCATCTCTGACCTCGTGGACGCGGAATCTGCGAGGGCAGCCGGTGAGTCGGACACCGCCACCTGCTCGCACGGACACGCGGAGACTCGGCACTGTCATAGACTCAGCACTGTCATAGACTCAGCACTGTCATAGCCTCAGCACTGTCATAGACTCAGCACTGTCATAGACTCAGCACTGTCATAGACTCAGCACTGTCACCCACAGACTCAGCACTGTCATAGACTCAGCACTGTCATAGACTCAGCACTGTCACCCACAGACTCAGCACTGTCACCCATAGACTCAGCACTGTCATAGACTCAGCACTGTCATAGCCTCAGCACTGTCATAGCCTCAGCACTGTCATAGACTCAGCACTGTCATAGACTCAGTACTGTCACCCATAGACTCAGCACTGTCATAGACTCAGCACTGTCATAGACTCAGCACTGTCACCCATAGACTCAGCACTGTCATAGACTCAGCACTGTCATAGCCTCAGCACTGTCATAGCCTCAGCACTGTCATAGACTCAGCACTGTCATAGACTCAGTACTGTCACCCATAGACTCAGCACTGTCATAGACTCAGCACTGTCATAGACTCAGCACTGTCACCCATAGACTCAGCACTGTCATAGACTCGGCACTGCCACCCATAGACTCAGCACTGTCACCCATAGACTCAGCACTGTCATAGACTCGGCACTGCCACCCATAGACTCAGCACTGTCACCCATAGACTCAGCACTGTCACCCATAGACTCGGCACTGTCATAGACTCAGCACTGTCACCCATAGACTCGGCACTGCCACCCATAGACTCAGCACTGTCACCCATAGACTCAGCACTGTCATAGACTCGGCACTGTCATAGACTCGGCACTGTCATAGACTCAGCACTGTCATAGACTCAGCACTGTCACCCATAGACTCAGCACTGTCATAGACTCAGCACTGTCATAGACTCAGCACTGTCATAGACTCAGCACTGTCATAGACTCAGCACTGTCATAGACTCAGCACTGTCACCCTTAGACTCAGCATTGTCATAGACTCAGCACTGTCACCCATAGACTCAGCACTGTCATAGACTCGGCACTGTCATAGACTCAGCACTGTCACCCGTAGACTCGGCACTGTCATAGACTCAGCACTGTCATAGACTCAGCACTGTCATAGACTCAGCACTGTCATAGACTCGGCACTGTCATAGACTCGGCACTGTCATAGACTCGGCACTGTCATAGACTCGGCACTGTCATAGACTCGGCACTGTCATAGACTCAGCACTGTCACAGACTCAGCACTGTCACAGACTCAGCACTGTCACAGACTCAGCACTGTCATAGACTCAGCACTGTCATAGACTCAGCACTGTCACCCGTAGACTCGGCACTGTCATAGACTCAGCACTGTCATAGACTCAGCACTGTCATAGACTCGGCACTGTCATAGACTCGGCACTGTCATAGACTCAGCACTGTCATAGACTCGGCACTGTCATAGACTCGGCACTGTCATAGACTCGGCACTGTCATAGACTCAGCACTGTCATAGACTCGGCACTGTCATAGACTCGGCACTGTCATAGACTCGGCACTGTCATAGACTCGGCACTGTCATAGACTCGGCACTGTCATAGACTCGGCACTGTCATAGACTCGGCACTGTCATAGACTCAGCACTGTCATAGACTCAGCACTGTCATAGACTCAGCACTGTCACCCATAGACTCAGCACTGTCACCCACAGACTCAGCACTGTCACCCACAGACTCAGCACTGTCACCCACAGACTCAGCACTGTCACCCACAGACTCAGCACTGTCACCCACAGACTCAGCACTGTCACCCACAGACTCAGCACTGTCATAGACTCAGCACTGTCATAGACTCAGCACTGTCACCCATAGACTCAGCACTGTCACCCACAGACTCAGCACTGTCACCCACAGACTCAGCACTGTCACCCACAGACTCAGCACTGTCACAGACTCAGCACTGTCATAGACTCAGCACTGTCATAGACTCAGCACTGTCATAGACTCAGCACTGTCACCCACAGACTCAGCACTGTCACCCACAGACTCAGCACTGTCACCCACAGACTCAGCACTGTCATAGACTCAGCACTGTCATAGACTCGGCACTGTCATAGACTCAGCACTGTCATAGACTCAGCACTGTCACCCATAGACTCAGCACTGTCACAGACTCAGCACTGTCATAGACTCAGCACTGTCATAGACTCAGCACTGTCATAGACTCAGCACTGTCACCCACAGACTCAGCACTGTCATAGACTCAGCACTGTCATAGACTCAGCACTGTCACCCATAGACTCAGCACTGTCACCCATAGACTCAGCACTGTCATAGACTCAGCACTGTCACCCATAGACTCAGCACTGTCATAGACTCAGCATTGTCACCCACAGACTCAGCACTGTCATAGACTCAGCACTGTCATAGACTCAGCACTGTCATAGACTCAGCACTGTCATAGACTCAGCACTGTCATAGACTCAGCACTGTCACCCACAGACTCAGCACTGTCATAGACTCAGCACTGTCATAGACTCAGCACTGTCATAGACTCAGCACTGTCATAGACTCAGCACTGTCATAGACTCAGCACTGTCACCCATAGACTCAGCACTGTCACCCATAGACTCAGCACTGTCACCCATAGACTCAGCACTGTCACCCACAGACTCAGCACTGTCACCCACAGACTCAGCACTGTCACCCACAGACTCAGCACTGTCATAGACTCAGCACTGCCACCCATAGACTCAGCACTGTCACCCACAGACTCAGCACTGTCACCCACAGACTCAGCACTGTCACCCACAGACTCAGCACTGTCACCCACAGACTCAGCACTGTCATAGACTCAGCACTGTCATAGACTCAGCACTGTCATAGACTCAGCACTGTCATAGACTCGGCACTGTCATAGACTCGGCACTGTCATAGACTCAGCACTGTCATAGACTCGGCACTGCCACCCGTAGACTCAGCACTGTCATAGACTCAGCACTGTCATAGACTCAGCACTGTCATAGACTCGGCACTGTCACCCACAGACTCAGCACTGTCATAGACTCAGCACTGTCATAGACTCAGCACTGTCACCCATAGACTCAGCACTGCCACCCACAGACTCAGCACTGCCACCCACAGACTCAGCACTGCCACCCACAGACTCAACACTGCCACCCACAGACTCAGCACTGTCATAGACTCAGCACTGTCACCCATAGACTCAGCACTGTCACCCACAGACTCAGCACTGTCATAGACTCAGCACTGTCACCCACAGACTCAGCACTGTCACCCATAGACTCAGCACTGTCACCCACAGACTCAGCACTGTCACCCACCAACTCAGCACTGTCACCCACAGACTCAGCACTGTCACCCACAGACTCAGCACTGTCACCCACAGACTCAGCACTGTCATAGACTCAGCACTGTCATAGACTCAGCACTG
This sequence comes from Petromyzon marinus, assembly GCF_048934315.1. Lineage (NCBI taxonomy): Eukaryota > Metazoa > Chordata > Hyperoartia > Petromyzontiformes > Petromyzontidae > Petromyzon > Petromyzon marinus. The sequence continues at coordinate 5,579,324 of NC_133741.1, read as the reverse complement.
TCATAGACTCAGCACTGTCATAGACTCAGCACTGTCATAGACTCAGCACTGTCATAGACTCAGCACTGTCATAGACTCAGCACTGTCATAGACTTAGCACTGTCACCCACAGACTCAGCACTGTCACCCACAGACTCAGCACTGTCACCCACAGACTCAGCACTGTCACCCACAGACTCAGCACTGTCATAGACTCAGCACTGTCATAGACTCAGCACTGTCATAGACTCAGCACTGTCATAGACTCGGCACTGTCATAGACTCAGCACTGTCATAGACTCAGCACTGTCATAGACTCAGCACTGTCATAGACTCAGCACTGTCATAGACTCAGCACTGTCATAGACTCAGCACTGTCATAGACTCAGCACTGTCATAGACTCAGCACTGTCATAGACTCAGCACTGTCACCCACAGACTCAGCACTGTCATAGACTCAGCACTGTCACCCATAGACTCAGCACTGTCACCCATAGACTCAGCACTGTCACCCATAGACTCAGCACTGTCATAGACTCAGCATTGTCACCCACAGACTCAGCACTGTCATAGACTCAGCACTGTCATAGACTCAGCACTGTCATAGACTCAGCACTGTCATAGACTCAGCACTGTCATAGACTCAGCACTGTCATAGACTCAGCACTGTCATAGACTCAGCACTGTCACCCACAGACTCAGCACTGTCACCCACAGACTCAGCACTGTCACCCACAGACTCAGCACTGTCACCCACAGACTCAGCACTGTCACCCACAGACTCAGCACTGTCATAGACTCGGCACTGTCATAGACTCAGCACTGTCATAGACTCGGCACTGCCACCCGTAGACTCAGCACTGTCATAGACTCAGCACTGTCATAGACTCAGCACTGTCATAGACTCAGCACTGTCATAGACTCAGCACTGTCACCCATAGACTCAGCACTGCCACCCACAGACTCAGCACTGCCACCCACAGACTCAGCACTGCCACCCACAGACTCAGCACTGCCACCCACAGACTCAGCACTGCCACCCACAGACTCAACACTGCCACCCACAGACTCAGCACTGTCATAGACTCAGCACTGTCACCCATAGACTCAGCACTGTCACCCACAGACTCAGCACTGTCATAGACTCAGCACTGCCACCCATAGACTCAGCACTGTCATAGACTCAGCACTGTCATAGACTCAGCACTGTCACCCACAGACTCAGCACTGTCATAGACTCAGCACTGTCACCCACAGACTCAACACTGTCACCCACAGACTCAGCACTGTCACCCATAGACTCAGCACTGTCACCCACAGACTCAGCACTGTCACCCATAGACTCAGCACTGTCATAGACTCAGCACTGCCATAGACTCAGCACTGTCACCCATAGACTCAGCACTGTCACCCACAGACTCAGCACTGTCACCCATAGACTCAGCACTGTCATAGACTCAGCACTGCCATAGACTCAGCACTGTCACCCATAGACTCAGCACTGTCATAGACTCAGCACTGTCATAGACTCAGCACTGTCATAGACTCAGCACTGCCACCCATAGACTCAGCACTGTCATAGACTCAGCACTGTCATAGACTCAGCACTGTCACCCACAGACTCAGCACTGTCATAGACTCAACACTGTCACCCACAGACTCAGCACTGTCACCCATAGACTCAGCACTGTCACCCACAGACTCAGCACTGTCACCCATAGACTCAGCACTGCCATAGACTCAGCACTGCCATAGACTCAGCACTGTCACCCATAGACTCAGCACTGTCACCCACAGACTCAGCACTGTCACCCATAGACTCAGCACTGTCATAGACTCAGCACTGCCATAGACTCAGCACTGTCACCCACAGACTCAGCACTGTCACCCACAGACTCAGCACTGTCACCCATAGACTCAGCACTGTCATAGACTCAGCACTGCCATAGACTCAGCACTGTCACCCATAGACTCAGCACTGTCACCCACAGACTCAGCACTGTCACCCACAGACTCAGCACTGTCATAGACTCAGCACTGCCACCCATAGACTCAGCACTGTCATAGACTCAGCACTGTCATAGACTCAGCACTGTCATAGACTCAGCACTGTCATAGACTCGGCACTGCCACCCGTAGACTCAGCACTGTCATAGACTCAGCACTGTCATAGACTCAGCACTGTCATAGACTCGGCACTGTCACCCACAGACTCAGCACTGTCATAGACTCAGCACTGTCATAGACTCAGCACTGTCATAGACTCAGCACTGTCACCCATAGACTCAGCACTGTCATAGACTCAGCACTGTCACCCATAGACTCAGCACTGCCACCCACAGACTCAGCACTGCCACCCACAGACTCAGCACTGCCACCCACAGACTCAACACTGCCACCCACAGACTCAGCACTGTCATAGACTCAGCACTGTCACCCATAGACTCAGCACTGTCACCCACAGACTCAGCACTGTCATAGACTCAGCACTGCCACCCATAGACTCAGCACTGTCATAGACTCAGCACTGTCATAGACTCAGCACTGTCACCCACAGACTCAGCACTGTCATAGACTCAACACTGTCACCCACAGACTCAGCACTGTCACCCATAGACTCAGCACTGTCACCCACAGACTCAGCACTGTCACCCATAGACTCAGCACTGCCATAGACTCAGCACTGCCATAGACTCAGCACTGTCACCCATAGACTCAGCACTGTCACCCACAGACTCAGCACTGTCACCCATAGACTCAGCACTGTCATAGACTCAGCACTGCCATAGACTCAGCACTGTCACCCACAGACTCAGCACTGTCATAGACTCAACACTGTCACCCACAGACTCAGCACTGTCACCCATAGACTCAGCACTGTCACCCACAGACTCAGCACTGTCACCCATAGACTCAGCACTGTCATAGACTCAGCACTGCCATAGACTCAGCACTGTCACCCATAGACTCAGCACTGTCACCCACAGACTCAGCACTGTCACCCACAGACTCAGCACTGTCATAGACTCAGCACTGCCACCCATAGACTCAGCACTGTCATAGACTCAGCACTGTCATAGACTCAGCACTGTCATAGACTCAGCACTGTCATAGACTCGGCACTGCCACCCGTAGACTCAGCACTGTCATAGACTCAGCACTGTCATAGACTCAGCACTGTCATAGACTCGGCACTGTCACCCACAGACTCAGCACTGTCATAGACTCAGCACTGTCATAGACTCAGCACTGTCATAGACTCAGCACTGTCACCCATAGACTCAGCACTGTCATAGACTCAGCACTGTCACCCATAGACTCAGCACTGCCACCCACAGACTCAGCACTGCCACCCACAGACTCAGCACTGCCACCCACAGACTCAACACTGCCACCCACAGACTCAGCACTGTCATAGACTCAGCACTGTCACCCATAGACTCAGCACTGTCACCCACAGACTCAGCACTGTCATAGACTCAGCACTGCCACCCATAGACTCAGCACTGTCATAGACTCAGCACTGTCATAGACTCAGCACTGTCACCCACAGACTCAGCACTGTCATAGACTCAACACTGTCACCCATAGACTCAGCACTGTCACCCACAGACTCAGCACTGTCACCCATAGACTCAGCACTGTCATAGACTCAGCACTGCCATAGACTCAGCACTGTCACCCATAGACTCAGCACTGTCACCCACAGACTCAGCACTGTCACCCACAGACTCAGCACTGTCATAGACTCAGCACTGCCACCCATAGACTCAGCACTGTCACCCACAGACTCAGCACTGTCACCCACAGACTCAGCACTGTCATAGACTCAGCACTGTCATAGACTCGGCACTGTCATAGACTCAGCACTGTCATAGACTCGGCACTGCCACCCGTAGACTCAGCACTGTCATAGACTCAGCACTGTCATAGACTCAGCACTGTCATAGACTCGGCACTGTCACCCACAGACTCAGCACTGTCATAGACTCAGCACTGTCATAGACTCAGCACTGTCACCCATAGACTCAGCACTGCCACCCACAGACTCAGCACTGCCACCCACAGACTCAGCACTGCCACCCACAGACTCAGCACTGCCACCCACAGACTCAACACTGCCACCCACAGACTCAGCACTGTCATAGACTCAGCACTGTCACCCATAGACTCAGCACTGTCACCCACAGACTCAGCACTGTCATAGACTCAGCACTGCCACCCATAGACTCAGCACTGTCATAGACTCAGCACTGTCATAGACTCAGCACTGTCACCCACAGACTCAGCACTGTCATAGACTCAACACTGTCACCCACAGACTCAACACTGTCACCCACAGACTCAGCACTGTCACCCATAGACTCAGCACTGTCACCCACAGACTCAGCACTGTCACCCATAGACTCAGCACTGTCATAGACTCAGCACTGTCACCCACAGACTCAGCACTGTCACCCATAGACTCAGCACTGTCATAGACTCAGCACTGCCATAGACTCAGCACTGTCACCCATAGACTCAGCACTGTCACCCACAGACTCAGCACTGTCACCCATAGACTCAGCACTGTCATAGACTCAGCACTGCCATAGACTCAGCACTGTCACCCATAGACTCAGCACTGTCATAGACTCAGCACTGTCATAGACTCAGCACTGTCATAGACTCAGCACTGCCACCCATAGACTCAGCACTGTCATAGACTCAGCACTGTCATAGACTCAGCACTGTCACCCACAGACTCAGCACTGTCATAGACTCAGCACTGTCACCCATAGACTCAGCACTGTCACCCATAGACTCAGCACTGTCACCCACAGACTCAGCACTGTCACCCATAGACTCAGCACTGTCATAGACTCAGCACTGCCATAGACTCAGCACTGTCACCCATAGACTCAGCACTGTCACCCACAGACTCAGCACTGTCACCCATAGACTCAGCACTGTCATAGACTCAGCACTGCCATAGACTCAGCACTGTCACCCATAGACTCAGCACTGTCATAGACTCAGCACTGTCACCCGTAGACTCAGCACTGTCACCCATAGACTCAGCACTGTCATAGACTCAGCACTGCCACCCGTAGACTCAGCACTGTCACCCATAGACTCAGCACTGTCACCCATAGACTCAGCACTGTCATAGACTCAGCACTGCCATAGACTCAGCACTGTCACCCATAGACTCAGCACTGTCACCCACAGACTCAGCACTGTCACCCATAGACTCAGCACTGTCATAGACTCAGCACTGCCATAGACTCAGCACTGTCACCCATAGACTCAGCACTGTCATAGACTCAGCACTGTCACCCGTAGACTCAGCACTGTCACCCATAGACTCAGCACTGTCATAGACTCAGCACTGCCATAGACTCAGCACTGTCATAGACTCAGCACTGCCACCCACAGACTCAGCACTGTCACCCGTAGACTCAGCACTGTCACCCATAGACTCAGCACTGTCACCCGTAGACTCAGCACTGTCATAGACTCAGCACTGCCACCCACAGACTCAGCACTGCCACCCACAGACTCAGCACTGCCACCCATAGACTCAGCACTGCCACCCACAGACTCAGCACTGCCACCCACAGACTCAGCACTGTCACCCACAGACTCAGCACTGTCATAGACTCAGCACTGTCATAGACTCAGCACTGTCATAGACTCAGCACTGTCACCTACAGACTCAGCACTCACCCATAGACTCAGCACTGTCACCCACAGACTCAGCACTGTCATAGACTCAGCACTGCCACCCATAGACTCAGCACTGTCATAGACTCAGCACTGTCACCCACAGACTCAGCACTGTCACCCATAGACTCAGCACTGTCACCCACAGACTCAGCACTGTCACCCATAGACTCAGCACTGTCATAGACTCAGCACTGTCATAGACTCAGCACTGTCACCCATAGACTCAGCACTGTCATAGACTCAGCACTGTCACCCACAGACTCAGCACTGCCACCCACAGACTCAGCACTGCCACCCACAGACTCAGCACTGCCATCGTGAACCCCACCCACCCCACCTAACCTTTAACCTCTCTCCGTTCTCCCCCACCCACCCCCCCGACCCCCCACCAGATTGAGGTGGAGGAGACGGCTACGGACACTCGAGAGGTCACCCAGAGGTCACCGAGAGGTCATCTGTGGGTGGGGGGGTGGGTGGTGGGGGGGGTGGCGAGGTGGGCGTGGATTGGTGGCGAGCAAGCAAAGGTCGCGACCTTTCTGTACCCCGTCGCCCGTGCACCGATTTAATAAAAGAGGCACCAAAAAAATCTCTCGCGGCAGAATTCGTGTCTCTGGTGGTGTCCTGTGGTGTGTCCTGTAGTGTCTGTGGTGTGTCTGTGTCCTGTGGTGTGTCTGTGGTGTCTCTGTAGTGTGTCCTGTGGTGTCTGTAGTGTCTCTGGTGGTGTCCTGTGGTGTCTCTATGTCCTGTAGTGTGTCTGTAGTGTCTCCTGTGGTGTGTCCTGTAGTGTCTGTAGTGTCTGTGGTGTGTCCTGTAGTGTGTCTGTAGTGTGTCTGTAGTGTGTCTGTGTCCTGTGGTGTGTCCTGTGGTGTGTGTAGTGTCTCCTGTGGTGTCTGTAGTGTGTCCTGTGGTCTCTGTGGTCTGTAGTGTCTCCTGTAGTGTCTTTGTGTCCTGTGGTGTGTCCTGTAGTGTCTCCTGTTGTGTGTCCTGTGGTCTCTGTGGTGTCTCCTGTGGTGTCTCCTGTGGTGTGTCCTGTGGTGTGTCCTGTAGTGTCCTGTGTCCTGTGGTGTGTCCTGTGGTGTCTCTGTGGTGTCTCTGTAGTGTGTCCTGTGGTGTCTCTGTAGTGTGTCCTGTGGTGTCTGTGTCCTGTGGTGTCCTGTGGTGTCTCTGTAGTGTGTCCTGTGGTGTCTCTGTGTCCTGTGGTGTCTGTAGTGTGTCCTGTGGTGTCTCTAGTGTGTCCTGTAGTGTCCTGTAGTGTGTCCTGTGGTGTCTCCTGTGTCCTGTAGTGTGTCCTGTGGTGTCTCCTGTGTCCTGTGGTGTGTCCTGTGGTGTCTCCTGTGTCCTGTGGTGTGTCCTGTGGTGTCTCTGTGTCCTGTGGTGTCTCTGTGTCCTGTAGTGTCTCCTGTGGTCTGTAGTGCGTCCTGTGGTGTGTCTGTGTCCTGTGGTGTGTCCTGTGGTGTCTGTGTCCTGTGGTGTGTCCTGTGGTGTGTCCTGTGGTGTGTCCTGTGGTGTGTCCTGTGGTGTGTCTGTGGTGTGTCCTGTGGTGTCTGTAGTGTGTCCTGTGGTGTGTCTGTGGTGTGTCCTGTGGTGTCTGTGTCCTGTGGTGTCTGTGTCCTGTGGTGTCTCTGTCTGTAGTGTGTCCTGTGGTGTCTCTGTCTGTAGTGTGTCCTGTGGTGTCTCTGTCTGTAGTGTGTCCTGTGGTGTCTCTGTCTGTAGTGTGTCCTGTGGTGTCTCTGTCTGTAGTGTGTCCTGTGGTGTCTCTGTCTGTAGTGTGTCCTGTGGTGTCTCTGTCTGTAGTGTGTCCTGTGGGTGTCTATGAGTGTGGGTCTCTATGGGTGTGAGTCTCTATGGGTCTCTGAGTGGGGGTGTCTATGAGTGTGGGTGTCTATGAGTGTCTCAGTGAGGGTGTCTGAGTGTGGGTGTCTGAGGGTGTCTGAGTGTGGGTGTCTGAGTGTCTATGAGTGTGAGTGAGTCTATGAGTGTCTATGAGTGTGGGTGTCTATGAGTGTATGAGTGGGTGTCTATGAGTGTGGGTCTCTATGAGTGTCTGAGTGTGGATGTCTACGAGTGTCTATGAGTGTGGATGTCTATGAGTGTCTATGAGTGTGGGTCTCTATGAGTGTCTATGAGTGTGGGTCTATGAGTCTCTATGAGTGTGGGTCTCTATGAGTGTCTGAGTGTGGGTCTCTATGAGTGTCTATGAGTGTGAGTCTCTATGAGTGTGGGTCTTTGAGTCTCTATGAGTGTCTATGAGTGTGGGTCTCTATGAGTCTATGAGTGTGGGTCTCTATGAGTGTCTATGAGTGTGGGTCTCTATGAGTGTCTATGAGTGTGGGTCTCTATGAGTGTCTATGAGTGTGGGTCTCTGAGTGTCTATGAGTGTGGGTCTCTATGGGTCTCTATATGAGTGTGGGTCTCTATGAGTCTCTGTGAGTGTGGGTCTCTATGAGTCTCTATGAGTGTATGAGTGTGGGTTTCTATGAGTGTCTATGAGTGTGGGTCTCTATGAGTGTCTGAGTGTGGGTCTCTATGAGTCTCTGAGTGTGGGTCTCTATGAGTGTCTATGAGTGTGGGTCTCTATAAGTGTGGGTCTCTGAGTGTCTATGAGTGTGGGTCTCTATGAGTGTGGGTCTCTATGAGTCTCTGTGAGTGTGGGTCTCTATGAGTCTCTGTGAGTGTGGGTCTCTATGAGTCTCTGTGAGTGTGGGTCTCTATGAGTCTCTATGAGTGTCTATGAGTGTGGGTTTCTATGAGTGTCTATGAGTGTGGGTCTCTATGAGTCTCTCTGAGTGTGGGTCTCTATGAGTGTGGGTCTCTATGAGTCTCTATGAGTGTGGGTCTCTATGAGTCTCGGAAGGCCGCCGCTGCATGACGTCATCGCGTCGGAAGGCAGCTCGCCTGACGACGTCATCGCGTCGTTAAGACCGCTGGCCGGGATGACGTCGTCGCAGTGGGCAGGCCGCAGCCGGATGACGTCACCGCGTCGTTAGGCCGCCTCCGGGTGACGTCATCGCGTCGATGGGCAAACTGCCGCGTGACGTCACCGCGCCGGAAGTCGAACGAGATTTTTGTTTTGCGAGTGACTTTGTAAGGCGACTTGGTCCCGTTTGGGGTTCCCGCTCTCGTTGACACAACAACAAACACAACAACAACAAACAAGAGAGAGAGAGAGAGAGGCGGTGTAAGATGTGAGGAGGAGGAGGAGGCGATGGCGGCTGGCAGGGAATGGCGAGGGGCTTGTCTGGTGGCGGCGGTGAGGGGAGACAGACACACACTGTACATACAGTACATACACACAGTGTACACACACACACAGTGTACACACATACATACACACATACATACACACAGTGTACACACAGACACACACATACATACAGTCACATACACACAGTGTACACACATACACACACAGTGTACACACACGGACATACATACTGTACATACACAGTGTACACATACATACACACACACAGTGTACACACACATACAGACACACACACAGACACACACACACATACAGTCACATACACATACATACACACATACACACACACATACACACAGTGTAAACACACACATACACACGTACACACTGTACACACATACATACACACACACGCACGTACAGTCACATACACACACACATACACAGTGTGCACACACACAGACACACACACATACAGTGTATACACACACACATACACACAGTGTACACACACATATACACACACAGTGTACACACATACAGTGTACACACATACACAGACATACATACAGTCACATACACACACACACAGTGTACACACATACACATATACACATACAGTGTACACATACACACAGTGTAAACACACACATACACAGTGTACACACATATATACACAGACACACACACATACACACAGTGTACACACACACATACACACAGTGTACACACACATACACACAGTGTACACACACATACAGTGTACACACATACAGTGTACACACATACAGTGTACACACACATACAGTGTACACACACATACACACAGTGTACACACACATACACACAGTGTACACACACAGTGTACACACACACAGTGTACACACATACAGTGTACACACACACAGTGTACACACATACAGTGTACACACATACAGTGTACACACACATACACATACAGTGTACACACATACAGTGTACACATACAGTGTACACACACATACATACAGTGTACACACATACACATACATACACATACATACACACACATACATTGTATACACACATACACACACATACGTACACACATACATACACACATACACACACCTACAGTGTACACACACAGACATTGCACACACATACCGTCACATAGACACATCCAGTGTACACACAGACACCAATACAGTCACATACAGTGTACACACATACACACACACAGTGTACACACACTCATACACACACATACACATTGTACACACATACACACACATACATACACACATACACATACAGTGTACACACCCACACATACAGTGTACACACATACAGTCACATACATACAGTGTACACACCCTCATACACACACACATACAGTGTACACACACATACAGTGTACACATACACACACACACACATACAGTTTATACACACATACACACACACATACATACACACATACATGCACACATACACACACATAGAGTGTACACAGACATACATACACACACATTCAGTGTATACACACATACACACACATACGCACACACATACATACAGTGTACACACATACACACACATACAGTGTATACACACATACACACATACACAGACACACACATACATACAGTGTACACACATACACACACACAGTGTACACACACACATACACATTGTACACACATACACACACATACATACACACATACACATACAGTGTACACACCCACACATACAGTGTACACACATACAGTCACATACATACAGTGTACACACCCTCATACACACACACATACAGTGTACACACACATACAGTGTACACATACACACACATACAGTTTATACACACATACACACACACATACATACACACATACATGCACACATACACACACATACAGTGTACACAGACATACATACACACACATACAGTGTATACACACACATACACACACATACGCACACACATACATACAGTGTACACACATACACACACATACAGTGTATACACACACATACACACATACACAGACATACACACATACATACAGTGTACACACATACACACACAGACACACATACACACATACACAGTGTACACACACATACATACACATACATACACACACATACAGTGTATACACACAGACACATACACACACACAGATACACACACACATACAGATACATACACACATACATACAGTGTACATACACACACATTCATACAGTGTACACACATACACACATACACACACACACAGACACACATACACTCACAAACACACACAGTGTGTCTATGTGTATGTATGTGTGTGTCTGTGTGTGTGTCTGTGTTTTCTGTCCGTCTGCTACAGCAGAGGTGTAGGGAATTCCAACGGGAAAGGTCCTGGCAAGGATTATTCAGCATCACCTTGCCAGGCACGCTGAGGAGAGGCTTGCGGAGCCCCAATGCGGTTTCAGGAAAGGGCGGTCCTGCACAGATGCCATATTTTCTGTCCGTCTGCTACAGCAGAGGTGTAGGGAATTCCAACAAGACCTACATCTCTGCTTTATTGACCTGGTCAAGGCCTATGATACCATCAGTAGGCCTGGGCTCTGAGTTGTTCTTCGTGCTTTTGGAGTACCTGACCCTCTGCTCACAATCATTAAGGACCTTCATGATGGTGAGCGGGCCCGGGTAAAACTACGTGGCCGGGAGTCAGAGCCATTCCCTGTTAACCTTGGGTTGCGACAGGGATGTCCTCTGGCTCCCACATTATTTAACATCTATTTTGACCACGTAGTTCGTGAAGCCTTCAATAGCTGTACCGGGGGAATCTCCATATGGTACAGATATAATGGGAGGCTGATCGACGCCCGGGTGCGGTCAAGGGATGGCTCCCTATTGCTCAACCACGTTATGTATGCTGATGATTTGGTAATAGCTGCTCATTCAGAGGAGGAGTTGGAGACGCTGCTGCTGAGACTGGAGCGTGCCACTAAGAGGTGGGACCTTACCATCAGCCCCACCAAAACTAAGCACCTGCCTGCGTATTTTGTACCATCGGACACTCCACCCCCACAACTCCCAATCGGTGATGGGGCAGTTGCGGAGAGAGTGGAGAGTTTCCCATACCTGGGCAGTGTGCTTATGACTGGCTCCAATTTAACAGCAGAGGTCTCACCCCGAATCAGTCGAGCGGCAATATCTTTTCATCGGTTGCGTAACGCTGTGTGGAAGCTACCTGGTCTGTCGCTCCGCACTAAGCTTCAGGTCTTCTCGGCCACGGTCATTCCCTCCCTTCTCTACGCTTGCGAAACGTGGACCCCCCTAATGGAACATCTTCGCCAGTTGGAAACATTTAGGCTGGCCTGCCTACGATCCATCCTGGGTTTAACCAGACTGGATTGTGTGAGGAGCTCACAAATCCTTGTAAGATCTGGGCAAGGTCCCATCGGTGAGCTCCTCCGGCAGGGGAGGCTGCGATGGCTGGGTCATGTAGCCCGCATGCCCAGCCACCGCATGCCGAAACAGCTTTTGTTCGGCCAGATTGAGGGGGCTAAGCGGGCGCGGCACGGGCTAGAGAAGAGATGGAGTGATGTGGTACAGGAGGACGTGGAGCTGAGTGGACTTGCCGATGACTGGTACCAGCAGTGTCAAGATCGGCCTCTGTGGAAGAGGCTCGTGAAGGATGCTACTGGGCAGTTGGAGGTAGTCGCCCTCCAACAACAACGGAGGGCGGAGGAGCGACGCTCACAACAACGACCGGAGCGCCGGGTGGCTAAAGCACAGCAGGTTGGCACAGTAGGGGGCACAGGTGGTGCATCAGCCAGTCATCTCAGTCAGTCGACCCGTGGCACCTGGGTCTGCCCCGTGACCTCCTGCCAGCGGGCGTTCGACACTTCATGTGGCCTCAGGGTGCACATAGCCTGGCACAAGCGTCGTGGTGACGTCACCGCCACTTAGTGGCGAATGGCGGTTGTTGTTGTGTCTGTGTGTGTATGTATGTGTGTATGTGTGTGTACACTGTGTGTGTATGTGTCCGGTGGACTGGCTCTGGCTCCTGCCACCGTGAGGGGTGGACAGTCCTCTACTCGGGGCAGCAGACTGCCAAACAACAGGGTGTGGCTCTTCTTCTGAACAAAAGAATGAAGGGGGCGTGGAAGCGTGGCGGTGAGGTGTGGGAAGCTGTAAGCCCCAGGCTACTTTGGGCTCGCCTTCCCATCAACGGAGGCGAGGAGTGGTGGTCGTGGTTACTTATGCCCCCACCGAAGACGAACATCCGTGGAGGGATGCAGGCAAGGCCGATGAGTCAGATGCCTTCTATGACCTCCTGTCACAGGTGCTGGCGAAAGTGGCCCCTCGGGATAGAGTCATCTTGTTGGGTGACTTCAATGCCCGAGTTGGTCATGATGCTGGCACCTGGTCTGGAGTGATTGGAGGGCATGGGCCAGATCAGCTCAATAACAACGGCAGGAGGCTGGTAGATTTTTGTGCAGCCCATGGGCTTGTAATTACCAAGACGCTGTTCCGGCATCGGCGCATCCACACAACATCATGGATGCATGCCGGGTCCAAGCAAGAACATCTGCTGGACTGCATAGTGACGGACCAGCGGATGCGAGCCATTGTCCTTGACACCAGGGCCTACCGTGGAGCTGATCTGCCCTCTGACCATTGACTAGTCATCTGTAAGATGCGCCTGCCATTCTTACACTCCGGTGGTGGGTGTACACCCAGGACCCCATTCCAACCTAAGGTGGCCTGGTCTGAGTTATCTGATGAAAGTTGCAAGTGAGAATTTCATCATCGCTTGCGGCTGGGATTGGCATCGTCCCCCACTCCTCCTGATGTCGAGGGTAAATGGGCGAGGTTTAGGGCTGTGACTCATGTAGCTGCAATGGCTGCTTTGGGTACGTGGTCCAGACCTCCCCAGAGACCCTGGCTGACAGAGGAGGTGTTCAGGATGGTAGAGATAAAGCGACAGGCCCACTGTCATCGGCTACAGAATCCCACATCAGAGAATGAGAAGGCTTACCGCAGCCTTCGCTCGGAGGTTCGGAGAGCCGTGAGGCGCTGCAAGGATGGGTGGTGGTTGCGGGTTGCTGAGGAGATGGAGTCTGCCTCAGTGGCCCGTGATCACAAATCTTTATTTAACTCCATCAAAAAAGTAACCTGCAGCGCCACACCTATTACCATCATTAGGGGAAAAAACGGTGATCCAATCTCTGACCCCCAGGAACAGGTTTGCAGATTTTCTGAGCATTTCTGTGAGGTCCTGGGGGAGGGAAAATCCCTCAGCCTGGAAAACATCGTGGCACAAGGGGAGGATGACCCTGCTGAGGCTGCGATGCAATAAATATTGGAAGAAGTCACCCCCTTTGAGTGGCTGGCTGAGGTGCCATCTGTTGAGGAAGTACTGAAGGCGATCCGGAGTCTGAGACCAGGAAAGGCAGCGGGCTGAGATGATCTCACAAGCGAAATGCTGAGGGAGGGTGGCGTTTGTGCACAGACTGCCCTATATGACATCATAACAACAGTCTGGACCACTGGATGGGTTCCACAGGATTGGAAGGATGCCCTGGTGGTCCCCCTCTTTAAGAAGGGTGACCGCACAGACTGTAACAACTACAGGGGCATCTCACTCCTCAGTGTGCCGGGAAAGGTCCTGGCAAGGATTATTCAACATCCCCTTGCCAGGCACGCTGAGGAGAGGCTTGCGGAGCCCCAATGCGGTTTCAGGAAAGGGCGGTCCTGCACAGATAGCATATTTTCTGTCCATCTGCTACAGCAGAGGTGTAGGGAATTCCAGCAAGACCTACATCTCTGGTTTATTGACCTGGTCAAGGCCTATGATACCATCAGTAGGCCTGGGCTCTGGGTTGTTCTTCGTGCTTTTGGAGTACCTGACCCTCTGCTCACGATCATTAAGGACCTTCATGATGGTGAGCGGGCCCGAGTAAAACTACATGGCTGGGAGTCAGAGCCATTCCCTGTACACCTTGGGGTGCGACAGGGATGTCTTCAGAGGCGGAGTTGGAGACGCTGCTGCTGAGACTGGAGCGTGCCACTAAGAGATGGGGCCTTACCATCAGCCCCACCAAAACTAAGCAACTGGCTGGGTATTTTGTACCATCGGACACTCCACCCCCACAACTCCCAATCAGTGATGGGGGAGTTGTGGAGAGAGTGGAGAGTTTCCCATACCTGGGCAGTGTGCTTATGACCGTCTCCGGTTTAACAGCAGAGGTCTCACTCCGCATCAGTCGAGCGGCAATATCTTTTCATCGGTTGTGTAACGCTGTGCGGAAGCTACCTGGTCTGTCGCTCCGCACTAAGCTTCAGGTCTTGTCGGCCACGGTCATTCCCTCCCTTCTCTATGCTTGTGAAACGTGGATCCCCCTAATGAAACATCTTCGCCAGTTGGAAACATTTAGGCTGGCCTGCCTACGATCCATCCTGGGGTTTATCAGGCTTGATTGTGTGAGGAGCTCACAAATCCTTGAAAGATCTGGACAAAGTCCCATCGGTGAGCTCCTCCGGCGGGCAAGGCTGCGATGGCTGGGTCATGTAGCCCGCATTCCCAGCCAACGCATGCCGAAACAGCTTTTGTTCGGCCGGATTGAGGGGGCTAAGCGGGCGCAGCACGGGCTAGAGAAGAGATGGAGTGATGTGGTACAGGAGGACGTGGAGCTGAGTGGACTTGCCGATGACTGGTACCAGCGGTGTCAAGATCGGCCTCTGTGGAGGAGGCTCGTGAAGGATGCTACTGGGCAGTTGGAGGCAGTCGCCCTCCAACAACAACGGAGGGCGGAGGAGCGACGCTCACAACAACGAGCGGAGCGCCGGGTGGCTAAAGCACAGCAGGTTGGCACAGTAGGGGGCACAGGTGGTGCATCAGCCAGTCATCTCAGTCAGTCGACCCGTGGCACCTGGGTCTGCCCCGTGACCTCCTGCCAGCGGGCGTTCGACACTTCACGTGGCCTCAGGGTGCACATAGCCTGGCACAAGCGTTGTGGTGATGTCACCGCCACTTAGTGGCGAATGGCGGTTGTTGTTGTGTGTCTCACTATGTGTGTGTGTGTCTCACTGTGTGTGTGTCTCACTGTGTGTGTGTGTCTCACTGTGTGTGTCTGTGTGTGTGTCTCACTGTGTGTGTGTGTGTGTCTCACTGTGTGTGTGTCTCACTGTGTGTGTCTGTGTGTGTGTGTGTCTCACTGTGTGTGTGTCTCACTGTGTGTCTGTGTGTGTGTGTGTGTCTCACTGTGTGTGTGTGTCTCACTGTGTGTGTGTCTCACTGTGTGTGTGTCTCACTGTGTGTGTGTGTCTCACTGTGTGTGTGTGTCACTGTGTGAGTGTGTCTCACTGTGTGTGTCTGTGTGTGTCTCACTGTGTGTGTGGCTCACTGTGTGTGTGTGTCTCACTGTGTGTGTCTGTGTGTGTGTGCAGGTGAGCTGTGTGTTGATCTGCTCCACCTGGGCCCAGATCTCCACTTGCACAGGAAATGAATTCCCCTACCTGGACTACTGCTGTAACAAATGCCATGCAGGTGAGGATCACACCTACAGCCTTCACTACTACAGCCTTCACTACTACAGCCTTCACTACTACAGCCTTCACTATTACAGCCTTCACTATTACAGCCTTCACTACACCTACAGCCTTCACTACTACAGCCTTCACTACTACAGCCTTCACTATTACAGCCTTCACTATTACAGCCTTCACTACACCTACAGCCTTCACTACTACAGCCTCCACTACTACAGCCTTCACTACTACAGCCTTCACTACTACAGCCTTCACTACACCTACAGCCTTCACTACTACAGCCTTCACTACACCTACAGCCTTCACTATTACAGCCTTCACTACACCTACAGCCTTCACTACACCTACAGCCTTCACTACACCTACAGCCTTCACTACTACAGCCTTCACTACACCTACAGCCTTCACTACTACAGCCTTCACTACACCTACAGCCTTCACTACTACAGCCTTCACTACACCTACAGCCTTCACTACTACAGCCTTCACTACTACAGCCTTCACTACACATACAGCCTTCACTACTACAGCCTTCACCCCTACAGCCTTCACTACTACAGCCTTCACTACACCTACAGCCTTCACTACACCTACAGCCTTCACTACTACAGCCTTCACTACTACAGCCTTCACTACACCTACAGCCTTCACTACTACAGCCTTCACTACTACAGCCTTCACTACTACAGCCTTCACTACTACAGCCTTCACTACTACAGCCTTCACTACACCTACAGCCTTCACTACACCTACTGCCTTCACTACTACAGCCTTCACCACTACAGCCTTCACTGCTACAGCCTTCACTACTACAGCCTTCACTACTACAGCCTTCACTACTACAGCCTTCACTACTACAGCCTTCACTACACCTACAGCCTTCACTACTACAGCCTTCACTACTACAGCCTTCACTACTACAGCCTTCACTACACCTACAGCCTTCACTACTACAGCCTTCACTACTACAGCCTTCACTACACCTACAGCCTTCACTACTACAGCCTTCACTACACCTACAGCCTTCACTACTACAGCCTTCACTACTACAGCCTTCACTACTACAGCCTTCACTACTACAGCCTTCACTACACCTACAGCCTTCACTGCTACAGCCTTCACTACTACAGCCTTCAGTACACCTACAGCCTTCACTACACCTACAGCCTCCACTACTACAGCCTTCACTACACCTACAGCCTTCACTACTACAGCCTTCACTACACCTACAGCCTTCACTACTACAGCCTTCACCACTACAGCCTTCACTACACCTACTGCCTTCACTACTACAGCCTTCACTACTACAGCCTTCACTACTACAGCCTTCACTACACCTACTGCCTTCACTACTACAGCCTTCACTACTACAGCCTTCACTACACCTACAGCCTTCACTACTACAGCCTTCACTACTACAGCCTTCACTACTACAGCCTTCATTACTACAGCCTTCACTACTACAGCCTTCACTACACCTACAGTCTTCACTACTACAGCCTTCACTACACCTACAGCCTTCACTACTACAGCCTTCACTACTACAGCCTTCACTACTACAGCCTTCACTACACCTACAGCCTTCACTACTACAGCCTTCACTACTACAGCCTTCACTACTACAGCCTTCACTACAACAGCCTTCACTACTACAGCCTTCACTACACCTACAGCCTTCACTACACCTACAGCCTTCACTACACCTACAGCCTTCACTACTACAGCCTTCACCCCTACAGCCTTCACTACACCTACTGCCTTCACTACTACAGCCTTCACTACACCTACTGCCTTCACTACTACAGCCTTCACTACTACAGCCTTCACTACACCTACAGCCTTCACTACTACAGCCTTCACTACTACAGCCTTCACTACTACAGCCTTCACTATACCTACAGCCTTCACTACTACAGCCTTCACTACTACAGCCTTCACTACACCTACAGCCTTCACTACACCTACAGCCTTCACTACTACAGCCTTCACTACTACAGCCTTCACTACTACAGCCTTCACTACTACAGCCTTCACTACACCTACAGCATTCACCACTACAGCCTTCACTACTACAGCCTTCACCCTACATGCTGTGTACTGTGTGTGTACTGTGTGTGTACTGTGTGTACTGTGTGTGTACTGTGTGTGTGTACTGTGCGTGTACTGTGTGTGTGTGTGTACTGTGTGTATGTGTACTGTGTGTGTGTGTACTGTGTGTACTGTGTGTGTTTACTGTGTGTGTGTGTACTGTGTGTGTACTGTGTGTATATACTGTGTGTGTGTGTACTGTGTGTGTACTGTGTGTGTGTGTACTGTGTGTGAACTGTGTGTGTGTACTGTGTGTGTACTGTATGTACTGTGTGTGTGTGTGTACTGTGTGTGTACTGTATGTACTGTGTGTGTACTGTATGTACTGTGTGTACTGTGTGTACTGTGTGTGTACTGTGTGTGTGTACAGTGTGTGTACTGTGCGTGTGCTGTGTGTGTACTCTGTGTGTGTACTGTGTGTGTGTACTGTGTGTGTATTGTGTGTGTACTGTGTGTGTACTGTGTGTGTACTGTGTGTGTGTACTGTGTGTGTACTGTGTGTGTGTGTACTGTGTGTGTACTGTGTGTGTGTACTGTGTGTGTGTACTGTGTGTCTACTGTGTGTGTACTGTGTGTACTGTGTGTGTACTGTGTACTGTGTGTGTACTGTGTGTGTGTACTGTGTGTGTACTGTGTGTACTGTGTGTGTACTGTGTGTGTGTGTACTGTGTGTGTACTGTGTGTACTGTGTGTGTGTACTGTGTGTGTGTACTGTGTGTACTGTGTGTGTGTACTGTGTGTGTACACTGTGTGTGCATGTACTGTGTGTGTACACTGTGTGTGTACTGTGTGTGTGTACTGTGTGTGTGTACTGTGTACTGTGTGTGTACTGTGTGTGTGTACTGTGTGTGTACTGTGTGTATGCACTGTGTGTATGTACTGTGTGTGTACTGTGTGTGTACTGTGTATACTGTGTGTACTGTGTGTGTACACTGTGTGTGTGTGTACTGTGTGTGTACTGTGTGTGTACTGTGTGTGTGTGCTGTGTGTACTGTGTGTACTGTGTGTGTACACTGTGTGTACTGTGTGTACTGTGTGTGTACTGTGTATACACTGTGTGTACTGTGTGTGTGCTGTGTGTGTGTGTACTGTGTGTGTACTGTGTGTATATACTGTGTGTGTGTGTACTGTGTGTGTACTGTGTGTGTGTGTACTGTGTGTGAACTGTGTGTGTGTACTGTGTGTGTACTGTATGTACTGTGTGTGTGTGTGTACTGTGTGTGTACTGTATGTACTGTGTGTGTACTGTATGTACTGTGTGTACTGTGTGTACTGTGTGTGTACTGTGTGTGTGTACAGTGTGTGTACTGTGCGTGTGCTGTGTGTGTACTCTGTGTGTGTACTGTGTGTGTACTGTGTGTGTATTGTGTGTGTACTGTGTGTGTGTACTGTGTGTGTACTGTGTGTGTGTACTGTGTGTGTACTGTGTGTGTGTACTGTGTGTGTACTGTGTGTGTGTACTGTGTGTGTACTGTGTGTCTACTGTGTGTGTACTGTGTGTACTGTGTGTGTACTGTGTACTGTGTGTGTACTGTGTGTACTGTGTGTGTGTACTGTGTGTGTACTGTGTGTGTACTGTGTGTGTACTGTGTGTGTGTGTACTGTGTGTACTGTGTGTGTGTACTGTGTGTGTGTACTGTGTGTGTACTGTGTGTACTGTGTGTGTGTACTGTGTGTGTACACTGTGTGTGCATGTACTGTGTGTGTACACTGTGTGTGTACTGTGTGTGTGTACTGTGTGTACTGTGTGTGTGTACTGTGTACTGTGTGTGTACTGTGTGTGTGTACTGTGTGTACTGTGTGTGTACTGTGTGTATGCACTGTGTGTATGTACTGTGTGTGTACTGTGTGTGTACTGTGTATACTGTGTGTACTGTGTGTGTACACTGTGTGTGTGTGTACTGTGTGTGTACTGTGTGTGTACTGTGTGTGTGTGCTGTGTGTACTGTGTGTACTGTGTGTGTACACTGTGTGTACTGTGTGTGTACTGTGTATACACTGTGTGTACTGTGTGTGTGCTGTGTGTGTACACTGTGTGTACTGTGTGTGTACACTGTGTGTACTGTGTGTGTCCACTGTGTGTACTGTGTTTGTACACTGTGTGTGTACTGTGTGTGTACACTGTGTGTGTACTGTGTGTACTGTGTGTGTACACTGTGTGTGTGTACACTGTGTGTTTACTGCGTGTGTGTACACTGTGTGTGTGTGTGTACTGTGTGTGTACTGTGTGTACACTGTGTGTGTACACTGTGTGTGTAGGAGAGTACACTATGTGTACACTGTGTGTACACTGTGTGTACACTGTGTGTGTGTACTGTGTGTACACTGTGTGTGTACACTGTGTGCACTTTGTGTGTACACTGTGTGTGTGTGTGTGTACACTGTGTGTGTGTGTGTACACTGTGTACACTGTGTGTACACTGTGTGTGTACTGTGTGTAGGAGAGTACACTGTGTGTACACTGTGTGTGTAGGAGAGTACACTGTGTGTGTGTGTACTATGTGTGTGTGTACACTGTGTGTGTGTACACTGTGTGTGTGTACACTGTGTGTGTAGGAGAGTACACTGTGTGTACTATGTGTACACTGTGTACACTGTGTGTGTGTACACTGTGTACACTGTGTGTACTGTGTGTGTACACTGTGTGTAGGAGAGTACACTGTGTGTGTACACTGTGTGTGTACTGTGTGTACACTGTGTGTGTGTACACTGTGTGTGTATACTGTGTGTGTACACTGTGTGTAGGAGAGTACACTGTGTACACTGTGTGTACTGTGTGTGTGTGTGTACACTGTGTGTGTGTACACTGTGTACACTGTGTGTGTGTGTGTGTACACTGTGTGTAGGAGAGTACACTGTGTGTGTGTGTGTGTACACTGTGTGTAGGAGAGTACACTATGTGTACACTGTGTGTACTGTGTGTGTACACTGTGTGTGTGTACTATGTTTGCACTATGTGTACACTGTGTGTGTGTGTGTACACTGTGTGTAGGAGAGTACACTATGTGTACACTGTGTGTACTGTGTGTGTACACTGTGTGTGTGTACACTGTGTACACTGTGTGTGTGTACTGTGTGTCCACTGTGTGTGTACACTGTGTGTGTGTGTGTGTGTACACTGTGTGTAGGAGAGTACACTGTGTGTGTGTACACTATTTACTGTGTACACTGTGTGTGTAGGAGAGTACACTGTGTGTACACTGTGTGTGTGTGTACACTGTGTGTGTGTGTGTACACTGTGTATGTGTACAATGTGTGTACACTGTGTGTACACTGTGTGTGTACACTGTGTGTGTGTACACTGTGTGTGTGTACACTGTGTGTGTACACTGTGTGTGTGTGTACACTGTGTGTGTGTACACTGTGTGTGTGTACACTGTGTGTGTGTGTACACTGTGTGTGTACACTGTGTGTACTGTGTGTGTACACTGTGTGTGTGTGTACACTGTGTACACTGTGTGTGTGTACTGTGTGTACACTGTGTGTGTACACTGTGTGTACTGTGTGTGTACACTGTGTGTGTGTGTGTACACTGTGTACACTGTGTGTGTGTACTGTGTGTACACTGTGTGTACACTGTGTACACTGTGTGTGTGTGTGTGTGTAGGAGAGTACACTGTGTGTACACTGTGTGTGTGTGTGTACTGTGTGTGTAGGAGAGTACATGCTCTCTGCGTGCTCTGGACCCGGTGCCCGCACGCTGTGTGCAGCTTGTGTGCACGGAACACACACAGCTGTCCCCAACTACAGCAAGCATTGTGTACGCTGTGCCCGCTGTGAGACTGGTACGTATACACAGTGTACACACAGTGTACACACAGTGTACACACACAGTGAGACACACACACACACAGTGAGACACACACACACACACACAGCTGTCCCCAACTACAGCAAGCATTGTGTACGCTGTGCCCGCTGTGAGACCGGTACGTACACACAGTGTACACACACAGTGAGACACACACAGTGAGACACACACAGTGAGACACACACACAGACACACACACACAGCTGTCCCCAACTACAGCAAGCATTGTGTACGCTGTGCCCGCTGTGAGACTGGTATGTACACACAGTGTACACACACACAGTGTACACACACAGTGAGACACACACACAGTGTACACACAGTGAGACACACACACAGTGTACACACACAGACACACACACACACAGCTGTCCCCAACTACAGCAAGCATTGTGTACGCTGTGCCCGCTGTGAGACTGGTACGTACACACAGTGTACACACACACACAGTGTACACACACACACAGTGTACACACATACACAGTGTACACACACACACAGTGTACACACACAGTGAAACACACACACACACACAGACACAGTGTACACACACACACACACACAGCTGTCCCCAACTACAGCAAGCATTGTGTACGCTGTGCCCGCTGTGAGACTGGTACGTACACACAGTGTACACACACAGTGTACACACACACACACAGTGTACACACACAGTGAGACACACACACACAGTGAGACACACACAGTGTACACACACTAACAGTGAGACACACACAGACACACACACACACAGTGAGACACACACACACAGTGTACACACACACACACACACAGCTGTCCCCAACTACAGCAAGCATTGTGTACGCTGTGCCCGCTGTGAGACTGGTACGTACACACAGTGTACACACACACAGTGTACACACACACACACAGTGAGACACACACACACACACAGTGAGACACACACACAGACACACAGTGTACACACACACACACACACAGCTGTCCCCAACTACAGCAAGCATTGTGTACGCTGTGCCCGCTGTGAGTCTGGTACGTATACACAGTGTACACACACAGTGTACACACACACAGTGTACACACACAGTGTACACACACACAGTGTACACACACAGTGTACACACACAGTGTACACACACAGTGAGACACACAGTGAGACACACACACAGACACACACACACACAGCTGTCCCCAACTACAGCAAGCATTGTGTACGCTGTGCCCGCTGTGAGACTGGTATGTACACACAGTGTACACACACAGTGTACACACAGTGTACACACACAGTGTACATACACACACACAGACACACAGACACACACACACAGCTGTCCCCAACTACAGCAAGCATTGTGTACGCTGTGCCCGCTGTGAGACTGGTACGTACACACACACAGTGTACACACACAGTGTACACACACACACACAGTGAGACACACACAGTGTACATACACACACACAGACACACAGACACACACACACAGCTGTCCCCAACTACAGCAAGCATTGTGTACGCTGTGCCCGCTGTGAGACTGGTACGTACACACACACAGTGTACACACACAGTGTACACACACACACACAGTGAGACACACACAGTGTACATACACACACACAGACACACAGACACACACACACAGCTGTCCCCAACTACAGCAAGCATTGTGTACGCTGTGCCCGCTGTGATACTGGTATGTACACACACACAGTGTACACACACACACAGTGTACACACACAGTGTACACACACACAGTGTACACACACAGTGAGACACACAGTGAGACGCACACACAGACACACACACACACAGCTGTCCCCAACTACAGCAAGCATTGTGTACGCTGTGCCCGCTGTGAGACTGGTACGTATACACACAGTGTACACACAGTGTACACACACAGTGTACACACACACACACAGACACACACACACACACAGCTGTCCCCAACTACAGCAAGCATTGTGTACGCTGTGCCCGCTGTGAGACCGGTACGTACACACAGTGTACACACAGTGTACACACAGTGTACACACACAGTGAGACACACACACACAGACACACACACACAGTGAGACACACACACACACAGCTGTCCCCAACTACAGCAAGCATTGTGTACGCTGTGCCCGCTGTGAGACTGGTACGTACACACACACAGTGTACACACACAGTGTACACACACACACACAGTGAGACACACACAGTGTACATACACACACACAGACACACAGACACACACACACAGCTGTCCCCAACTACAGCAAGCATTGTGTACGCTGTGCCCGCTGTGATACTGGTATGTACACACACACAGTGTACACACACACACAGTGTACACACACAGTGTACACACACACAGTGTACACACACAGTGAGACACACAGTGAGACGCACACACAGACACACACACACACAGCTGTCCCCAACTACAGCAAGCATTGTGTACGCTGTGCCCGCTGTGAGACTGGTACGTATACACACAGTGTACACACAGTGTACACACAGTGTACACACACAGTGAGACACACACACACAGACACACACACACAGTGAGACACACACACACACAGCTGTCCCCAACTACAGCAAGCATTGTGTACGCTGTGCCCGCTGTGAGACTGGTACGTACACACAGTGTACACACACACACAGTGTACACACACAGTGAGACACACAGTGAGACACACACACAGACACACACACACACAGCTGTCCCCAACTACAGCAAGCATTGTGTACGCTGTGCCCGCTGTGAGACCGGTATGTACACACAGTGTACACACACAGTGAGACACACACACACACAGTGAG
This sequence comes from Petromyzon marinus, assembly GCF_048934315.1. Lineage (NCBI taxonomy): Eukaryota > Metazoa > Chordata > Hyperoartia > Petromyzontiformes > Petromyzontidae > Petromyzon > Petromyzon marinus. The sequence goes on along the minus strand of NC_133741.1, from coordinate 5,554,203 downwards.
ACACACACACACACACACAGCTGTCCCCAACTACAGCAAGCATTGTGTACGCTGTGCCCGCTGTGAGACTGGTACGTATACACAGTGTACACACACAGTGTACACACACACACACAGTGTACACACACAGTGAGACACACACACACACAGTGAGACACACACACACACACACAGCTGTCCCCAACTACAGCAAGCATTGTGTACGCTGTGCCCGCTGTGAGACTGGTACGTATACACAGTGTACACACAGTGTACACACAGTGTACACACACAGTGAGACACACACACACACAGTGAGACACACACACACACACACAGCTGTCCCCAACTACAGCAAGCATTGTGTACGCTGTGCCCGCTGTGAGTCTGGTATGTACACACAGTGTACACACACACACAGTGAGACACACACAGTGAGACACACACACAGACACACACACACAGCTGTCCCCAACTACAGCAAGCATTGTGTACGCTGTGCACGCTGTGAGACTGGTATGTACACACAGTGTACACACACAGTGAGACACACAGTGTACACACACACAGTGTGCACGGAACACACACAGCTGTCCCCAACTACAGCAAGCATTGTGTACGCTGTGCCCGCTGTGAGTCTGGTATGTACACACAGTGTACACACACAGTGTACACACACAGTGTACACACACACACAGTGTACACACACACACTAACAGTGAGACACACACAGACACACACACACACAGTGTACACACACACAGTGTACACACACACACACACACAGCTGTCCCCAACTACAGCAAGCATTGTGTACGCTGTGCACGCTGTGAGACTGGTACGTACACACAGTGTACACACACACAGTGTACACACACACACACAGTGAGACACACACACACACAGTGTACACACACAGTGTACACACACAGTGTACACACACACAGTGTACACACACACACAGCTGTCCCCAACTACAGCAAGCATTGTGTACGCTGTGCACGCTGTGAGACTGGTACGTACACACAGTGTACACACAGTGTACACACACAGTGTACACACACACAGACACACACACACACAGACACACACACACACACAGCTGTCCCCAACTACAGCAAGCATTGTGTACGCTGTGCCCGCTGTGAGTCTGGTACGTATACACAGTGTACACACACACAGTGTACACACACAGTGAGACACACACACACACAGTGAGACACACACACACACACACAGCTGTCCCCAACTACAGCAAGCATTGTGTACGCTGTGCCCGCTGTGAGATTGGTACGTACACACACACAGTGTACACACACAGTGTACACACACAGCTGTCCCCAACTACAGCAAGCATTGTGTACGCTGTGCCCGCTGTGAGACTGGTACGTATACACAGTGTACACACACACAGTGTACACACACACACAGTGTACACACACACACAGTGAGACACACACACAGTGAGACACACACACACAGTGAGACACACACACAGTGAGACACACACACACAGTGAGACACACACACAGTGAGACACACACACAGTGAGACACACACACAGTGAGACACACACACAGTGAGACACACACACACAGTGTACACACACAGTGTACACACACAGACACACACACACAGACACACACACACAGCTGTCCCCAACTACAGCAAGCATTGTGTACGCTGTGCACGCTGTGAGACTGGTACGTACACACAGTGTACACACACACACAGTGTACACACAGTGTACACACACACACAGTGTACACACAGTGTACACACACACACAGTGTACACACACAGTGTACACACACACAGTGTACACTGTGTGTGTGTACACACACACAGTGTACACACACAGTGTACACACACAGTGTACACACACAGTGACACACACACACACAGACACACACACAGACACACAGACACACACACACAGCTGTCCCCAACTACAGCAAGCATTGTGTACGCTGTGCACGCTGTGAGACCGGTACGTACACACAGTGTACACACACAGTGTACACACACACACACAGTGACACACACACACAGTGTACACACACAGCTGTCCCCAACTACAGCAAGCATTGTGTACGCTGTGCCCGCTGTGAGACTGGTACGTATACACACAGTGTACACACACACAGTGTACACACACAGTGAGACACACACACAGACACACACACAGACACACACACACACAGCTGTCCCCAACTACAGCAAGCATTGTGTACGCTGTGCACGCTGTGAGACTGGTACGTACACACAGTGTACACACAGTGTACACACACACACACAGTGTACACACACAGTGAGACACACACACACACAGTGAGACACACACACATACACACAGCTGTCCCCAACTACAGCAAGCATTGTGTACGCTGTGCACGCTGTGAGACTGGTCCGTACACACAGTGTACACACACAGTGAGACACACACACACACAGTGAGACACACACACAGTGAGACACACACACACACACAGTGACACACAGTGAGACACACACACACACACACAGTGAGACACACACACACACAGACACAGACACACACAGCTGTCCCCAACTACAGCAAGCATTGTGTACGCTGTGCCCGCTGTCAGACTGGTACGTACACACAGTGTACACACACAGTGAGACACACACACAGTGAGACACACACAGTGTACACACAGTGAGACACACACACAGACACACAGTGTACACACACACACACACAGTGAGACACACAGTGTGCACGGAACACACACAGCTGTCTCCAACTACAGCAAGCATTGTGTACGCTGTGCCCGCTGTGAGACTGGTACGTACACACACACAGTGTACACACACACACAGTGTACACTCTGTGTGTGTGTGTACACACACAGTGTGTACACACACACACAGTGAGACACACACACAGTGATACACACACAGACACAGTGAGACACACACACACAGACACACACACACACAGACACACACAACCAACCCACACACACACACAGACACACACACACAGACACATCCCCCACACACAGACACACACAGACACACACACAGACACACACACACAGACACACACAGACACACACACACAGACACATCCCCCACACACAGACACACACAGACACACACAGACACACACACAGACACACACACAGACACACACACACACAAACAGCTGTCTCCAACTACTGCAAACATTGTGTACGCTGTGCACGCTGTCAGACTGGTACGTACACAGTGTACACACACACACACATACAGTGTACACACACAGTGTACACTGTATGTGTACACACAGTGTACACACACAGTGAGACACACAGTGAGACACACACACACAGTGAGACACACACACACACAGTGACACACACAGTGAGACACACACACACAGTGAGACACACAGTGAGACACACACAGACACACACACAGTGTACACACACACAGTGTACACACACACAGTGACACACACACACACACAGTGACACACACACAGTGTACACACACACAGTGTACACACACACAGTGACACACACACACACACACAGTGACACACACACACAGTGAGACACACACAGTGAGACGCACACACACAGTGACACACACACACACACAGTGAGACACACACACACAGACACACACACACACACAGTGAGACACACACACACAGTGATACACACACAGACACAGTGAGACACAGACACACACACACAGACACACACAGACACACACACACAGACACACACACACAGTGAGACACACACACACAGACACACACACAGACACACACACACAGACACACACACACAGACACACACACACAGCTGTCCCCAACTACAGCAAGCATTGTGTACGCTGTGCGCGCTGTCAGACTGGTACGTACACACAGTGTACACACACACAGTGTACACACACAGTGAGACACACACACAGTGTACACACAGTGTACACACACACAGTGTACACACAGACAGTGTACACACAGACAGTGTACACACACACAGTGAGACACAGACACACACAGTGTACACACAGTGAGACACACACACAGTGTACACACACAGTGAGACACACACAGTGAGACACAGACACACACAGTGTACACACAGTGAGACACAAACACAGTGTACACACAGTGAGACACACACACAGACACACACACACAGACACACACACAGACACACACACACACACAGCTGTCCCCAACTACAGCAAGCATTGTGTACGCTGTGCCCGCTGTGAGACTGGTATGTACACACAGTGTACACACAGTGAGACACACACAGTGTACACACACACACAGTGTACACACACACACACAGTGAGACACACACAGACAGTGAGACACACACACAGACAGTGAGACACACACAGTGTACACACACATACACAGTGAGACACACACACACAGTGTACACACACAGTGAGACACACACACAGTGTACACACACACACAGTGAGACACACACACAGTGACACACACACAGTGAGACACACACACACAGTGACACACACACAGTGAGACACACACAGACACACACACTAACAGTGAGACACACACAGGTACACACACAGACACACACACAGTGAGACACACACACACAGTGAGACACACACACAGACACACACAGACACACACACTAACAGTGAGACACACACAGACACACACACAGACACACACACAGTGAGACACACACACACACAATGAGACACACACACAGACACACAGTGAGACACACACACACAGACACACACACAGTGAGACACACACACAGTGAGACACACACAGTGAGACACACACACACACAGACACACACACAGTGACACACACAGTGTACACACACAGTGAGACACACACACAGTGAGACACACACACACAGACACACACACAGACACACACACACAGTGAGACACACACACACAGACACACACACAGTGAGACACACACACACAGACACACACAGTGAGACATACACACACACAGACACACAGACACACACACACACAGTGAGACACACACACACAGACACACACACAGTGAGACACACACACAGACACACACACAGTGAGACACACACACACAGACACACACACAGACACACACACACAGTGAGACACACAGACACACACACAGACACACACACACAGACACACACACACAGTGAGACACACACACACAGACACACACACACAGTGAGACACACACACAGTGAGACACACACAGACACACACACACACAGACAGACACACAGACACACAGACTCACTCACACACGCGAGTGAGTGAGTGTGTGAGTGAGTGTGTGTGTGAGTGAGTGTGCGAGCGAGCGTGTGAGTAATTGAGCGAGTCAGTGAGTGAGTGAGTGAGTCAGTGAGTTTGTGAGTGAGTGAGTCAGTGAGTTTGTGAGTGAGTGAGTGAGTCAGTGAGTTTGTGACTGAGTGAGCGAGTCAGTGAGTTTGTGAGTGAGTGAGTCAGTGAGTTTGTGAGTGAGTGAGTGAGTCAGTGAGTTTGTGAGTGACTGAGTGAGTGAGTTTGTGAGTGAGTGAGTGAGTCAATGAGTTTCTGAGTGAGTCAGTGAGTTTGTGAGTGAGTGAGTGAGTCAGTGAGTTTGTGAGTGAGTGAGTGAGTTTGTTAGTGACTGAGCGAGCGAGTCAGTGAGTAATTGAGTGAGTGAGTCAGTGAGTTTGTGAGTGAGTCAGTGAGTTTGTGAGTGAGTGACTGAGTCAGTGAGTTTGTGAGTGAGTCAGTGAGTTTGTGAGTGAGTGAGTCAGTGAGTTTGTGAGTGACTGAGCGAGCGAGTGAGTTTGTGAGCAAGTGAGCGAGCGAGTGAGTTTCTGAGTGAGTGAGTCAGTGAGTTTGTGAGTGAGTGAGTCAGTGAGTCAGTGAGTGAGTGAGTCAGTGAGTTTGTGAGTGACTGAGTGAGTGAGTTTGTGAGTGAGTGAGTGAGTCAGTGAGTTTGAGTGAGTGAGTCAGTGAGTTTGTGAGTGACTGAGTGAGTCAGTGAGTTTGTGAGTGAGTGAGTGAGTCAGTGAGTTTGTGAGTGAGTCAGTGAGTTTGTGAGTTTGTGAGTGAGTGAGTGAGTCAGTGAGTTTGTGAGTGAGTCAGTGAGTCAGTGAGTTTGTGAGTGAGTGAGTGAGTCAGTGAGTTTGTGAGTGAGCGAGTGATTGACTGAGCGTGTGAGTGAGTGAGTCAGTGAGTTTGTGAGCGAGTGAGTGAGTTTGTGAGTGAGGGAGCGAGTCAGTGAGTGAGTGAGTTTGTGAGTGACTGAGTGAGTCAGTGAGTTTGTGAGTGACTGAGTGAGTCAGTGAGTTTGTGAGTCAGTGAGTCAGTGAGTTTGTGAGTGAGTGAGCGAGTGAGTTTGTGAGTGAGTCAGTGAGTTTGTGAGTGAGTGAGTTTGTGATTGAGTGAGTCAGTGAGTTTGTGAGTGAGTCAGTGAGTTTGTGAGTGACCGAGCGAGCGAGTGAGTTTGTGAGTGAGTGAGTGAGTTTGTGAGTGAGTGAGTCAGTGAGTTTGTGAGTGAGTCAGTGAGTTTGTGAGTGACCGAGCGAGCGAGTGAGTTTGTGAGTGAGTGAGTGAGTTTGTGAGTGAGTGAGTCAGTGAGTTTGTGAGTGAGTGAGTCAGTGAGTTTGTGAGTCAGTGAGTCAGTGAGTTTGTGAGTGAGTGACTGAGTGAGTCAGTGAGTCAGTGAGTTTGTGAGTGAGTCAGTGAGTTTGTGAGTGAGTGAGTCAGTGAGTTTGTGAGTGAGTGAGTGAGTCAGTGAGTTTGTGAGTGAGTGAGTGAGTCAGTGAGTTTGTGAGTGAGTGAGTCAGTGAGTTTGTGAGTGAGTGAGTGAGTCAGTGAGTTTGTGAGTGAGTGAGTGAGTCAGTGAGTTTGTGAGTGAGTGAGTGAGCGAGTTTGTGAGTGAGTGAGCGAGTCAGTGAGTTTGTGAGTGAGTCAGTGAGTTTGTGAGTGACTGAGCGAGTCAGCGAGTCAGTGAGTGAGTGAGTCAGTGAGTTTGTGAGTGAGTGAGTCAGTGAGTTTGTGAGTGACCGAGCGAGTCAGTGAGTTTGTGAGTGAGTGAATGAGTTTGTGAGTGAGCGAGTGAGTCAGCGAGTCAGTGAGTTTGTGAGTGAGTGAATGAGTTTGTGAGTGAGCGAGTGAGTCAGCGAGTCAGTGAGTGAGTTTGCGAGCGAGCGAGCGAGCGATTGAGCGAGCGAGCGTTTCTCCGAAACCCCGCGATGCCCGCCCCACTCACACCCCCACGCCATTGTGACCGTCTCCGCAGGCCTCGCTCAGGTGGAGCTGCGTCCTTGTAGCCCCACGGAGAACACTTTGTGTGGCTGCCCACGTGGACACTACCGCTACTGCCAGCAGGCCAGCTGCAAGACCTTCAAATGCGTCACCTGCAGCACCTGCAAGCCGGGGTTCCAGATCACAGCCGTGTGTGAGTTGGAGATTATTGATGGTGGGAGGGTGGGTGGGTGGGTGGGTGGAGAGATGGTGGTGGTGGTGGGGGTTGTTGTTGTTGTTGTTTTGACGTGGTGGTTGTTGTTGTGGTGGTTGTTGTTGTTGTGGTGGTGCAGGTGGAGGGATGAGTGGACACGGTTTGCTCCGTCTGTCCCCGCGGTTTCTACAATGATGGCAGCCGCACTCAGTGTGTGCCTTGTGCCAGGTCAGTCACACACAGACACACAGACACACACACACACAGACACACACACACAGAGACACACACAGACACACACACAGACACACACACAGACACACAGACACACATACACACACACACACAGACACACAGACACACACACACACACAGACACACACACACAGACACACACACAGACACACACAGACACACACACAGACACACACACACACAGACACACACACACACACAGACACACACACACAGACACACACACACATACACACACACAGACACACACAGACACACACAGACACACAGACACACACACAGACACACACACACACACAGACACACACAGACACACACACAGACACACACACAGACACACACACAGACACACACACACAGACACACACACACAGACACACACACACACAGACACACACAGACACACACACACACAGACACACACACACACACACAGACACACACACACACAGTGTCTGTGTGTGTCTGTGTGTGCAGCTGCGTGAACCTGGGGTCACGTGGCTGCAATTTGACCTCTGACCTCGGCTGTCGCTCACCAACTCAGAGCTACGACGGAGACACAGCCACCAGCAGAGGTGAGCGGCGGTGGTGAGCGTGGTGGTGAGTGTGGTGGTGAGTGGTGGTGAGTGTGGTGGTGGTGAGCGTGGTGGTGGTGAGTGTGGTGGTGAGTGTGGTGATGAGTGTGGTGGTGGTGAGCGTGGTGGTGAGTGTGGTGATGAGTGTGGTGGTGGTGAGCGTGGTGGTGGTGAGTGTGGTGGTGAGTGTGGTGATGAGTGTGGTGGTGGTGAGCGTGGTGGTGAGTGTGGTGATGAGTGTGGTGGTGGTGAGTGTGGTGCTGAGTGTGATGGTGAGTGTGGTGGTGGTGAGTGTGGTGGTGAGTGTGGTGAGCGTGGTGGTGGTGGTGGTGAGCGTGGTGGTGAGTGGTGGTGGTGGTGAGTGTGGTGGTGGTGGTGAGTGTGGTGGTGAGTGTGGTGGTGGAGAGTGTGGTGGTGAGTGTGGTGGTGAGTGTGGTGGTGAGTGTGGTGGTGGAGAGTGTGGTGGTGAGTGTGGTGAGCGTGGTGGTGAGTGGTGGTGGTGGTGGTGAGTGTGGTGGTGAGTGTGGTGGTGAGTGTGGTGGTGGTGGTGGTGGTGGTGAGTGTGGTGGTGGTGGTGGTGAGTGTGGTGGTGAGTGTGGTGGTGAGTGTGGTGGTGGTGGTGGTGGTGAGTGTGGTGGTGAGTGTGGTGAGTGTGGTGGTGAGTGTGGTGGTGGTGAGTGTGGTGGTGAGTGTGGTGAGTGTGGTGGTGAGTGTGGTGGTGGTGAGTGTGGTGGTGAGTGTGGTGAGTGTGGTGAGTGTGGTGAGTGTGGTGGTGAGTGTGGTGGTGGTGGTGGTGGTGGTGGTGAGTGTGGTGGTGGTGGTGGTGGTGAGTGTGGTGGTGGTGGTGGTGAGTGTGGTGGTGAGTGTGGTGGTGAGTGTGGTGGTGGTGGTGGTGGTGGTGAGTGTGGTGGTGGTGGTGGTGAGTGTGGTGGTGAGTGTGGTGGTGAGTGTGGTGGTGGTGGTGGTGGTGAGTGTGGTGGTGAGTGTGGTGAGTGTGGTGGTGAGTGTGCTGGTGGTGAGTGTGGTGGTGAGTGTGGTGAGTGTGGTGGTGAGTGTGGTGGTGGTGAGTGTGGTGGTGAGTGTGGTGAGTGTGGTGAGTGTGGTGAGTGTGGTGGTGAGTGTGGTGGTGGTGGTGGTGGTGGTGGTGAGTGTGGTGGTGGTGGTGGTGGTGAGTGTGGTGGTGGTGGTGGTGAGTGTGGTGGTGAGTGTGGTGGTGAGTGTGGTGGTGGTGGTGGTGGTGAGTGTGGTGGTGAGTGTGGTGAGTGTGGTGGTGAGTGTGGTGGTGGTGAGTGTGGTGGTGAGTGTGGTGAGTGTGGTGGTGAGTGTGGTGGTGGTGAGTGTGGTGGTGAGTGTGGTGAGTGTGGTGATGAGTGTGGTGGTGGTGAGTGTGGTGGTGAGCGTGGTGGTGAGTGGTGGTGGTGGTGAGTGTGGTGGTGAGTGTGGTGAGTGTGGTGGTGAGTGTGGTGGTGGTGGTGAGTGTGGTGAGTGTGGTGAGTGTGGTGAGTGTGGTGGTGAGTGTGGTGGTGGTGAGTGTGGTGGTGAGCGTGGTGGTGAGTGGTGGTGGTGGTGAGTGTGGTGAGTGTGGTGGTGAGTGTGGTGGTGGTGGTGAGTGTGGTGAGTGTGGTGAGTGTGGTGAGTGTGGTGGTGAGTGTGGTGGTGGTGAGTGTGGTGGTGGTGGTTGTGGTGGTGAGTGTGGTGGTGAGTGTGGTGAGTGTGGTGGTGAGTGTGGTGAGTGTGGTGGTGAGTGTGGTGGTGAGTGTGGTGGTGGTGGTGAGTGTGGTGGTGAGTGTGGTGGTGAGTGTGGTGGTGAGTGTGGTGGTGAGTGTGGTGAGTGTGGCGGTGGTGAGTGTGGTGGTGGTGAGTGTGGTGGTGAGTGTGGTGGTGAGTGTGGTGGTGGTGGTGGTGAGTGTGGTGGTGGTGAGTGTGGTGGTGAGTGTGGTGGTGGTGAGTGTGGTGGTGAGTGTGGTGGTGAGTGTGGTGGTGGTGGTGAGTGTGGTGGTGGTGGTGAGTGTGGTGGTGAGTGTGGTGAGTGTGGTGGTGGTGAGTGTGGTGGTGAGTATGGTGAGCGTGGTGGTGAGCGTGGTGTTGGTGGTGAGTATGGTGAGTGTGGCGGTGAGTGTGGTGAGTGTGGTGGTGAGTGTGGTGGTGGTGAGTGTGGTGGTGGTGAGTGTGGTGGTGGTGGTGAGTGTGGTGGTGAGTGTGGTGGTGAGTGTGGTGGTGAGCGTGGTGGTGGTGAGTGTGGTGGTGGTGGTGAGTGTAGTGGTGAGCATAGTGGTGAGTGTGGTGGTGGTGAGTGTGGTGGTGAGTGTGGTGGTGGTGAGTGGTGTGGTGGTGAGTGTGGTGGTGGTGAGTGTAGTGGTGAGTGTGGTGGTGGTGAGTGTGGTGGTGGTGAGTGTGGTGGTGATTGTGGTGGTGAGTGTGGTGGTGAGTGTGGTGGTGAGCGTGGTGAGCGTGGTGGTGAGGTGTGGTGAGTGTGGTGGTGAGCGTGGTGGTGGTGAGTGTGGTGGTGAGTGTGGTGAGTGTGGTGGTGAGTGTGGTGGTGAGTGTGGTGGTGAGTGTGGTGGTGGTGAGGGTGGTGGTGGTGAGTGTGGTGGTGAGTGTGGTGGTGGTGAGTGTGGTGGTGGTGAGTGTGGTGGTGAGTGTGGTGGTGAGTGTGGTGGTGAGTGTGGTGGTGAGTGTGTGGTGAGTGTGGTGGTGGTGGTGAGTGTGGTGGTGAGTGGTGGTGGTGAGTGTGGTGGTGAGTGTGGTGGTGGTGAGTGTGGTGGTGGTGGTGAGTGTGGTGGTGAGTGTGGTGGTGAGTGTGGTGGTGAGTGTGGTGGTGGTGAGTGTGGTGGTGAGTGTGGTGGTGGTGGTGGTGGTGGTGAGTGTGGTGGTGAGTGTGGTGGTGGTGGTGAGTGTGGTGGTGAGTGTGGTGGTGAGTGTGGTGGTGAGTGTGGTGGTGGTGGTGAGTGTGGTGGTGAGTGTGGTGGTGAGTGTGGTGAGTGTGGTGAGTGTGGTGGTGAGTGTGGTGGTGAGTGTGGTGGTGGTGGTGAGTCTGGTGGTGAGTGTGGTGGTGAGTGTGGTGGTGAGTGTGGTGGTGAGTGTGGTGGTGAGTGTAGTGGTGGTGAGTGTGGTGGTGAGTGTGGTGGTGAGTGTAGTGGTGGTGAGTGTGGTGGTGAGTGTGGTGGTGGTGGTGAGTGTGTGGTGGTGAGTGTGGTGGTGAGTGTGGTGAGTGTGGTGGTGAGTGTGGTGGTGAGTGTGGTGGTGAGTGTGGTGGTGAGTGTGGTGGTGAGTGTGGTGGTGAGTGTGGTGGTGAGTGTGGTGGTGAGTGTGGTGAGTGTGGTGGTGAGTGTGGTGGTGAGTGTGGTGGTGAGTGTGGTGGTGGTGGTGGTGAGCGTGGTGGTGAGTGTGGTGGTGAGTGTGGTGGTGAGTGTGGTGGTGAGTGTGGTGAGTGTGGTGGTGAGTGTGGTGGTGAGTGTGGTGAGTGTGGTGGTGGTGAGTGTGGTGGTGAGTGTGGTGGTGAGTGTGGTGAGTGTGGTGGTGAGTGTGGTGGTGAGTGTGGTGAGTGTGGTGGTGAGTGTGGTGGTGGTGAGTGTGGTGGTGGTGAGTGTGGTGGTGGAGAGTGTGGTGGTGAGTGTGGTGGTGAGTGTGGTGGTGAGTGTGGTGGTGAGTGTGGTGGTGGTGAGTGTGGTGGTGGTGGTGGTGAGTGTGGTGGTGAGTGTGGTGGTGAGCGTAGTGGTGGTGGTGAGTGTGGTGAGTGTGGTGGTAGTGGTGAGTGTGGTGGTGAGTGTGGTGAGTGTGGTGGTGGTGAGCGTGGCGGTGAGTGTGGTGAGTGTTGTGGTGAGTGTGGTGAGTGTGGTGAGTGTGGTGGTGAGTGTGGTGAGCGTGGTGGTGAGTGTGGTGAGTGTGGTGGTGAGTGTGGTGGTGAGTGTGGTGGTGGTGGTGAGTGTGGTGGTGAGTGTGGTGATGAGTGTGGTGGTGGTGAGCGTGGTGGTGAGTGTGGTGATGAGTGGTGGTGGTGAGTGTGGTGGTGGTGAGTGTGGTGGTGAGTGTGGTGGTGAGTGTGGTGAGTGTGGTGGTGAGTGTGGTGAGTGTGGTGGTGAGTGTGGTGGTGAGTGTGGTGGTGAGTGTGATGGTGAGTGTGGTGGTGGTGAGTGTGGTGGTGAGTGTGATGGTGAGTGTGATGGTGAGTGTGGTGGTGGTGAGTGTGGTGGTGAGTGTGGTGGTGAGTGTGGTGAGTGTGGTGGTGAGTGTGGTGGTGAGTGTGGTGGTGAGTGTGGTGGTGGTGAGTGTGGTGGTGAGTGTGGTGGTGAGTGTGGTGGTGGTGAGTGTGGTGGTGAGTGTGGTGGTGAGTGTGGTGAGTGTGGTGGTGAGTGTGGTGGTGAGTGTGGTGAGTGTGGTGGTGAGTGTGGTGGTGAGTGTGGTGGTGAGTGTGGTGGTGGTGGTGAGTGTGGTGGTGAGTGTGGTGGTGAGTGTGGTGGTGGTGAGCGTGGTGGTGAGTGTGGTGGTGGTGGTGGTGAGTGTGGTGGTGAGTGTGGTGGTGGTGAGTGTGGTGGTGGTGAGTGTGGTGGTGAGTGTAGTGGTGGTGGTGAGTGTGGTGGTGAGTGTGGTGAGTGTGGTGGTGAGTGTGGTGGTGAGTGTGGTGGTGGTGGTGAGCGTGGTGGTGAGGTGGTGGTGGTGAGCGTGGTGGTGGTGAGCGTGGTGGTGGTGAGTGTGGTGATGAGTGTGGTGGTGGTGGTGAGTGTGGTGGTGAGTGTGGTGAGTGTGGTGGTGAGTGTGGTGGTGGTGGTGAGTGTGGTGGTGAGTGTGGTGAGTGTGATGGTGAGTGTGGTGGTGAGTGTGGTGAGTGTGGTGGTGAGTGTGGTGGTGAGTGTTGTGGTGAGTGTGGTGAGTGTGGTGGTGAGTGTGGTGGTGGTGGTGAGTGTGGTGGTGAGTGTGGTGGTGAGTGTGGTGGTGAGTGTGGTGAGCGTGGTGGTGAGTGTGGTGGTGGTGAGTGTGGTGAGTGTGGTGGTGAGTGTGGTGGTGAGTGTGGTGAGTGTGGTGGTGAGTGTGGTGGTGGTGGTGAGTGTGGTGGTGAGTGTGGTGGTGAGTGTGGTGAGCGTGGTGGTGAGTGTGGTGGTGGTGAGTGTGGTGAGTGTGGTGGTGAGTGTGGTTGTGAGTGTGGTGGTGAGTGTGGTTGTGAGTGTGGTGGTGGTGAGTGTGGTGGTGGTGAGCGTGTGGTGAGTGTGGTGAGTGTGGTGGTAAGTAAGTGTGGTGGTGAGTGTGATGGTGAGTCGGTGTGGTGGTGAGTGTGGTCGTGAGTGTGGTGAGCGTGGTGGTGAGTGTGGTGGTGAGCGTGGTGGTGGTGGTGGTGAGTGTGGTGGTGAGTGTGGTGGTGAGTGTGGTGGTGGTGGTGGTGGTGAGTGTGGTGGTGAGTGTGGTGAGTGTGGTGGTGAGTGTGGTGGTGGTGAGTGTGGTGGTGAGTGTGGTGAGTGTGGTGGTGAGTGTGGTGGTGGTGAGTGTGGTGGTGAGTGTGGTGAGTGTGGTGAGTGTGGTGAGTGTGGTGGTGAGTGTGGTGGTGGTGGTGGTGGTGGTGGTGAGTGTGGTGGTGGTGGTGGTGGTGGTGGTGAGTGTGGTGGTGGTGGTGGTGAGTGTGGTGGTGAGTGTGGTGGTGAGTGTGGTGGTGGTGGTGGTGGTGAGTGTGGTGGTGAGTGTGGTGAGTGTGGTGGTGAGTGTGGTGGTGGTGAGTGTGGTGGTGAGTGTGGTGGTGTGGTGGTGGTGGGTGGTGGTGAGTGTGGTGGTGGGTGTGGTGAGTGTGGTGGTGTGGTGAGTGTGGTGGTGAGTGTGGGTGGTGGTGAGTGTGGTGGTGAGCGTGGTGGTGAGTGGTGGGTGGTGGTGAGTGTGGTGGTGTGTGTGGTGAGTGTGGTGGTGAGTGTGGTGGGGTGGTGGTGAGTGTGGTGAGTGTGGTGAGTGTGGTGAGTGTGGTGGTGAGTGTGGTGGTGAGTGTGGTGGTGTGAGGTGGTGGTGAGTGGTGGTGGTGGTGAGTGTGGTGAGTGTGGTGGTGTGTGGTGGTGGTGGTGAGTGTGGTGAGTGTGGTGAGTGTGGTGAGTGTGGTGGTGAGTGTGGTGAGTGTGGTGGTGGTGGTGGTGGTGGTGAGTGTGGTGGTGAGTGGTGAGTGTGGTGTGTGTGGTGAGTGTGGTGGTGAGTGTGGTGGTGAGTGTGGTGGTGGTGAGTGTGGTGGTGAGTGTGGTGGTGAGTGTGGTGGTGAGTGTGGTGAGTGTGGTGGTGAGTGTGGTGGTGGTGAGTGTGTGGGTGGTGAGTGGTGGTGGTGAGTGTGGTGGTGAGTGTGGTGGTGAGGTGGTGGTGGTGAGTGTGGTGGTGAGTGTGGTGGTGAGTGTGGTGGTGGTGAGTGTGTGTGGTGAGTGTGGTGGTGAGTGTGGTGGTGGTGGGTGAGTGTGGTGGTGGTGGTGAGTGTGGTGGTGAGTGTGGTGAGTGTGGTGGTGGTGAGTGTGGTGGTGAGTATGGTGAGCGTGGTGGTGAGCGTGGTGTTGGTGGTGAGTATGGTGAGTGTGGCGGTGAGTGTGGTGAGTGTGGTGGTGAGTGTGGTGGTGGTGAGTGTGGTGGTGGTGAGTGTGGTGGTGGTGGTGAGTGTGGTGGTGAGTGTGGTGGTGAGTGGTTGGTGAGGTGGTGGTGGTGGTGAGTGTGGTGGTGGTGGTGAGTGTAGTGGTGAGCATAGTGGTGAGTGTGGTGGTGGTGAGTGTGGTGGTGAGTGTGGTGGTGGTGAGTGTGGTGGTGAGTGTGGTGGTGGTGGTGGAGTGGTGAGTGTGGTGGTGGTGAGTGTGGTGGTGGTGAGTGTGGTGGTGATGTGTGGTGGTGAGTGTGGTGTGAGTGTGGTGGGTGGTGAGGTGGGTGAGTGTGGTGAGTGGTGAGGGTGAGTGTGGTGGTGATGTGGTGAGTGTGGTGGTGAGTGTGGTGGTGAGTGTGGTGGTGAGTGTGGTGGTGGTGAGGGTGGTGGTGGGTGTGGTGTTGAGTGTGGTGGTGGTGAGTGTGGTGGTGGTGAGTGTGGTGGTGAGTGTGGTGGTGAGTGTGGTGGTGAGTGTGGTGGTGAGTGGTGAGTGTGGTGGTGGTGGTGAGTGTGTGGTGAGTGGTGGTGGTGGTGTGGTGGTGAGTGTGGTGGGGGTGGTGAGTGTGGTGGTGGTGGTGAGTGTTGTGAGTGTGGTGGTGGTGAGTGTGGTGGTGGTGGTGAGTGTGGTGGTGAGTGTGGTGGTGAGTGTGGTGGTGAGTGTGGTGGTGGTGAGTGTGGTGGTGAGTGTGGTGGTGGTGGTGGTGGTGGTGAGTGTGGTGGTGAGTGTGGTGGTGGTGGTGAGTGTGGTGGTGAGTGTGGTGGTGAGTGTGGTGGTGAGTGTGGTGGTGGTGGTGAGTGTGGTGGTGAGTGTGGTGGTGAGTGTGGTGAGTGTGGTGAGTGTGGTGGTGAGTGTGGTGGTGAGTGTGGTGGTGGTGGTGAGTCTGGTGGTGAGTGTGGTGGTGAGTGTGGTGGTGAGTGTGGTGGTGAGTGTGGTGGTGAGTGTAGTGGTGGTGAGTGTGGTGGTGAGTGTGGTGGTGAGTGTAGTGGTGGTGAGTGTGGTGGTGAGTGTGGTGGTGGTGGTGAGTGTGGTGGTGGTGAGTGTGGTGGTGAGTGTGGTGAGTGTGGTGGTGAGTGTGGTGGTGAGTGTGGTGGTGAGTGTGGTGGTGAGTGTGGTGGTGAGTGTGGTGGTGAGTGTGGTGGTGAGTGTGGTGGAGTGTGGTGGTGAGTGTGGTGGTGAGTGTGGTGGTGAGTGTGGTGGTGGTGGTGGTGAGCGTGGTGGTGAGTGTGGTGGTGAGTGTGGTGGTGGAGTGTGGTGGTGAGTGTGGTGAGTGTGGTGGTGAGTGTGGTGGTGAGTGTGGTGAGTGTGGTGGTGGTGAGTGTGGTGGTGAGTGTGGTGGTGAGTGTGGTGAGTGTGGTGGTGAGTGTGGTGGTGAGTGTGGTGAGTGTGGTGGTGAGTGTGGTGGTGGTGAGTGTGGTGGTGGTGAGTGTGGTGGTGGAGAGTGTGGTGGTGAGTGTGGTGGTGAGTGTGGTGGTGAGTGTGGTGGTGAGTGTGGTGGTGGTGAGTGTGGTGGTGGTGGTGGTGAGTGTGGTGGTGAGTGTGGTGGTGAGCGTAGTGGTGGTGGTGAGTGTGGTGAGTGTGGTGGTAGTGGTGAGTGTGGTGGTGAGTGTGGTGAGTGTGGTGGTGGTGAGCGTGGCGGTGAGTGTGGTGAGTGTTGTGGTGAGTGTGGTGAGTGTGGTGAGTGTGGTGGTGAGTGTGGTGAGCGTGGTGGTGAGTGTGGTGAGTGTGGTGGTGAGTGTGGTGGTGAGTGTGGTGGTGGTGGTGAGTGTGGTGGTGAGTGTGGTGGATGAGTGTGGTGGTGGTGAGCGTGGTGGTGAGTGTGGTGATGAGTGTGGTGGTGGTGAGTGTGGTGGTGGTGAGTGTGGTGGTGAGTGTGGTGGTGAGTGTGGTGAGTGTGGTGGTGAGTGTGGTGAGTGTGGTGGTGAGTGTGGTGGTGAGTGTGGTGGTGAGTGTGATGGTGAGTGTGGTGGTGGTGAGTGTGGTGGTGAGTGTGATGGTGAGTGTGATGGTGAGTGTGGTGGTGGTGAGTGTGGTGGTGAGTGTGGTGGTGAGTGTGGTGAGTGTGGTGGTGAGTGTGGTGGTGAGTGTGGTGGTGAGTGTGGTGGTGGTGAGTGTGGTGGTGAGTGTGGTGGTGAGTGTGGTGGTGGTGAGTGTGGTGGTGAGTGTGGTGGTGAGTGTGGTGAGTGTGGTGGTGAGTGTGGTGGTGAGTGTGGTGAGTGTGGTGGTGAGTGTGGTGGTGAGTGTGGTGGTGAGTGTGGTGGTGGTGGTGAGTGTGGTGGTGAGTGTGGTGGTGAGTGTGGTGGTGGTGAGCGTGGTGGTGAGTGTGGTGGTGGTGGTGGTGAGTGTGGTGGTGAGTGTGGTGGTGGTGAGTGTGGTGGTGGTGAGTGTGGTGGTGAGTGTAGTGGTGGTGGTGAGTGTGGTGGTGAGTGTGGTGAGTGTGGTGGTGAGTGTGGTGGTGAGTGTGGTGGTGGTGGTGAGCGTGGTGGTGAGCGTGGTGGTGGTGAGCGTGGTGGTGGTGAGCGTGGTGGTGGTGAGTGTGGTGATGAGTGTGGTGGTGGTGGTGAGTGGTGGAGGGAGTGTGGTGAGTGTGGTGAGTGTGTGGTGGTGTGTGTGGTGGTGAGTGTGGTGGTGTGAGTGTGGTGAGTGTGATGGTGAGTGTGGTAGGTGTGGTGTGGTGAGTGTGGTGGTGGTGTGGTGGTGAGTGTGGTGAGTGTGGTGGTGAGTGTGGTGTGGTGGTGAGGTGGTGGTGAGTGTGGTGGGAGTGTGGTGAGTGTGGTGGTGAGTGTGGTGGTGAGTGTGGTGAGTGTGAGGTGGTGTGGTGGAGAGTGTGGTGGTGAGTGTGGTGGTGAGTGAGGTGGTGAGTGAGCGTGTGGTGAGTGTGGAGTGTGGTGAGTGTGGTGTGTGAGTGGTGTGTGATGTGTGGTGAGTGTGTGTTGTGAGTGTGGTGGAGTGTGGGTGGTGAGCGTGGTGGTGAGTGTGGTGAGTGGTGGTAAGTAAGTGTGGTGGTGAGTGTGATGGTGAGTCGGTGTGGTGGTGAGTGTGGTCGTGAGGTGGTGAGGTGGTGGTGAGTGTGGTGGTGAGCGTGGTGGTGGTGGTGAGCGTGGTGGTGGTTAGTGAGTGTGTGAGTGTGTGAATGAGTGGGTGGGTCAGTGATTGAGTGGGTGAGTGGTGGTGAGTGTTGGTCAGTGGTCAGTGAGTGTGTGGGTGAGTGAGTGGGTGAGTGAGTGAATGGGTAAGTGAGTGAGTGGGTGGGTGTGTGTGGGTGAGTGAATGAGTGGGTGGATGAGTGAGTGAGTTCGTGGGTGAGTGTGTGGGTGAGTAAGTGAGTGTGTGGGTGAGCGAGTGGGTGGGTGAGTGAGTGTGTGGGTGAGTGTGTGGGTGAGTGAGTGAGTGAGTGGTTGAGTGAGTGAGTGGGTCAGTGAGTGAGTGTGTAAGTGAGTGAGTGGGTGGGTGAGTTAGTGGTTGAGTGGGTGAGTGAGTGAGTGTGTAAGTGGGTGAGTGAGTGTGTGGGTGAGTGGTTGAGTGGGTGAGTGGGTGTGTGAGTGGCTGAGTGGCTGAGTGAGTGTGTAAGTGGTGTGTAAGTGAGTAAGTGGGTGAGTGAGTGGGTGAGTGAGTGTGTAAGTGAGTGAGTGTGTGAGTGAGTGGGTGGGTGAGTGAGTGAGTGAGTCGGTGGGTGATTGAGTGAGTGAGTGGGTGGGTGGGTGAGTGAGTGAGTGAGTGGGTGGGTGAGTGAGTGAGTGAGTGTGTGAGTGAGTGGGTGGGTGAGTGAGTGAGTGGGTGGGTGGGTGAGTGAGTGGGTGGGTGGGTGAGTGAGTGGGTGGGTGAGTGAGTGAGTTAGTGGGTGAGTGAGTGAGTGTGTGGGTGAGTGTGTGAGTGAGTGTGTAAGTGAGTGAGTAGGTGAGTGAGTGGTTGAGTGGGTGAGTGAGTGAGTGGGTAAGTGAGTGGTTGAGTGAGTGAGTTCGTGAGTGAGTGTGTAAGTGAGTGTGTGGGTGAGTGAGTGTCTGAGTGAGTGTGTGAGTGAGTGGGTGTGTGAGTGAGTGAGTGGGTGTGTAAGTGAGTGAGTGTGTGGGTGAGTGAGTGTCTGAGTGAGTGTGTGAGTGAGTGGGTGTGTGAGTGATTGAGTGTGTGAGTGAGTGAGTGAGTGTGTGAGTGAGTGTGTGAGTGAGTGTGTAAGTGAGTGAGTGTTTGAGTGAGTGGTTGAGTGGGTGAGTGAGTAGGTGAGTGAGTGAGTGTGTGAGTGTGTGGGTGAGTGAGTGTCTGAGTGAGTGTGTGAGTGAGTGGGTGTGTGAGTGAGTGAGTGTGTGAGTGAGTGAGTGAGTGTGTGAGTGAGTGTGTAAGTGAGTGTGTAAGTGAGTGAGTGTGTGAGTCAGTGGTTGAGTGGGTGAGTGAGTAGGTGAGTGAGTGAGTGTGTGAGTGAGTGTGTGAGTGAGTGGGTGAGTGAGTGTGTGAGTGAGTGGGTGTGTAAGTGAGTGAGTGTGTAAGTGAGTGGGTGTGTAAGTGAGTGAGTGTGTAAGTGAGTGGGTGTGTAAGTGAGTGAGTGTGTGAGTGAGTGGGTGTGTAAGTGAGTGAGTGTGTAAGTGAGTGAGTGTGTAAGTGAGTGAGTGGGTGTGTAAGTGAGTGAGTGTGTAAGTGAGTGAGTGTGTAAGTGAGTGAGTGGGTGTGTAAGTGAGTGAGTGAGTGGGTGAGTGTGTGAGTGAGTGGGTGGGTGTGTAAGTGAGTGAGTGTGTAAGTGAGTGAGTGTGTAAGTGAGTGAGTGTGTAAGTGAGTGAGTGTGTAAGTGAGTGTGTGAGTGAGTGAGTGTGTAAGTGAGTGTGTAAGTGAGTGTGTAAGTGTGTGTGTGAGTGTGTGTGTGAGTGTGTAAGTGAGTGAGTGAGTGTGTAAGTGAGTGTGTAAGTGAGTGTGTAAGTGTGTGAGTGTGTAAGTGAGTGTGTAAGTGAGTGAGTGTGTAAGTGTGTAAGTGAGTGTGTAAGTGAGTGTGTAAGTGAGTGAGTGTGTAAGTGAGTGAGTGTGTAAGTGAGTGAGTGTGTAAGTGAGTGTGTGAGTGAGTGAGTGTGTAAGTGAGTGTGTAAGTGTGTGTGTGAGTGTGTAAGTGAGTGTGTAAGTGAGTGAGTGAGTGTGTAAGTGAGTGTGTAAGTGAGTGTGTAAGTGTGTGAGTGTGTAAGTGAGTGTGTAAGTGAGTGAGTGTGTAAGTGTGTAAGTGAGTGTGTAAGTGAGTGTGTAAGTAAGTGAGTGTGTAATGAGTGAGTGTGTAAGTGAGTGTGTAAGTGAGTGTGTAAGTGAGTGTGTGAGTGTGTAAGTGAGTGTGTAAGTGTGTGAGTGTGTGAGTGTGTTTAAGAGTTGGCACAGTAGGGGGCAGAGTAGGTGCATCTGCTGGTGACATCAGTCAGCCCATGGCACCTGCAGTGTATGACCCATGACCTCCTCATGCACCTAGCCTGGCACGGCAGTACAACCCATGGCACCTGCTGGGTCTGTCACGTGACCTCCTAATGCACCTAGCCTGGCACAGCAGCCAACCCATGACCTCCTGTCAGCTGCGAGCCCTCGGCACTTCAGGTGATAGCCTCAACGTGCACCTAGCCTGGCACGGGCGCCGTGGTGATGTCACCGCCACTTGGTGGCGAATGGCGGCTGTTGTTGTTGTTGTTGTTTTAGTTTGACAGTGGGTGAGTGGGTGGGTGGGTGGGTGAGTGGGTGAGTGAGTGGGTGAGTGGGTGAGTGAGTAGGTGAGTGAGTGAGTGTGTGAGTGTGTGGGTGAGTGAGTGTCTGAGTGAGTGTGTGAGTGAGTGGGTGTGTGAGTGAGTGAGTGTGTGAGTGAGTGAGTGAGTGTGTGAGTGAGTGTGTAAGTGAGTGTGTAAGTGAGTGAGTGTGTGAGTCAGTGGTTGAGTGGGTGAGTGAGTAGGTGAGTGAGTGAGTGTGTGAGTGAGTGTGTGAGTGAGTGGGTGAGTGAGTGTGTGAGTGAGTGGGTGTGTAAGTGAGTGAGTGTGTAAGTGAGTGGGTGTGTAAGTGAGTGAGTGTGTAAGTGAGTGAGTGTGTAAGTGAGTGAGTGTGTAAGTGAGTGAGTGGGTGTGTAAGTGAGTGAGTGTGTAAGTGAGTGAGTGTGTAAGTGAGTGAGTGGGTGTGTAAGTGAGTGAGTGAGTGGGTGAGTGTGTGAGTGAGTGGGTGGGTGTGTAAGTGAGTGAGTGTGTAAGTGAGTGAGTGTGTAAGTGAGTGAGTGTGTAAGTGAGTGTGTGAGTGAGTGAGTGTGTAAGTGAGTGTGTAAGTGTGTGTGTGAGTGTGTAAGTGAGTGTGTAAGTGAGTGAGTGAGTGTGTAAGTGAGTGTGTAAGTGAGTGTGTAAGTGTGTGAGTGTGTAAGTGAGTGTGTAAGTGAGTGAGTGTGTAAGTGTGTAAGTGAGTGTGTAAGTGAGTGTGTAAGTAAGTGAGTGTGTAATGAGTGAGTGTGTAAGTGAGTGTGTAAGTGAGTGTGTAAGTGAGTGAGTGAGTGTGTAAGTGAGTGAGTGTGTAAGTGAGTGTGTAAGTGAGTGTGTAAGTGAGTGAGTGTGTAATGAGTGGGTGTGTAAGTGTGTAAGTGTGTTTAAGAGTTGGCACAGTAGGGGGCAGAGTAGGTGCATCTGCTGGTGACAGCAGTCAGCCCATGGCACCTGCTGGGTCTGTCACGTGACCTCCTCCTCATGCACCTAGCCTGGCACAGCAGTACAACCCATGGCACCTGCTGGGTCTGTCACGTGACCTCCTCCTCATGCACCTAGCCTGGCACAGCAGCCAACCCATGACCTCCTCCTGTCAGCAGCGAGCCCTCGGCACTTCAGGTGATAGCCTCCTCGTGCACCTAGCCTGGCACGGGCGCCGTGGTGATGTCACCGCCACTTGGTGGCGAATGGCGGCTGTTGTTGTTTTAGTTTGACAGTGGGTGACTGAGTGGGTGAGTGAGTGGGTGACTGAGTGGGTGAGTGGGTGAGTGAGTGAGTGGGTGAGTGAGTGAGTGAGTGGGTGAGTGGGTGAGTGGGTGAGTGAGTGGTGAGTGAATGAGTGAGCGAGTGGATGAGCGAGTGAGCGAGTGGGCGGATGAGTGAGTGAGTGGATGAGTGAGCGAGTGGATGAGCGAGTGAGCGAGTGGATGAGCGAGTGAGTGAGCGAGTGAGTGAGCGAGTGAGTGAGCGAGCGAGTGGATGAGTGAGTGAGTGAGTGGATGAGTGAGTGAGCGAGTGGATGAGCGAGTTAGTGAGTGGGTGGATGAGTGAGTGAGTGAGTGGATGAGTGAGCGAGTGAGCGAGTGGATGAGCGAGTGAGCGAGTGGATGAGCGAGTGAGCGAGCGAGCGAGTGAGTGAGCGAGTGAGCGAGTGGATGAGCGAGTGAGCGAGTGGATGAGTGAGCGAGTGGATGAGCGAGTGAGCGAGTGGATGAGTGGATGAGTGAGCGAGTGGATAAGCGAGTGAGCGAGTGGATGAGTGAGTGAGTGGATGAGTGAGTGAGTGGATGAGTGAGCGAGTGGATGAGCGAGTGAGCGAGTGGACGAGTGGATGAGCGAGCGAGCGAGCGTGTCACCCCTGCCCCTAGCCGTGGTGACCCCTGTCGACCTCCCGGCGTCCACCTTGCTGATGCCGCTCGCCATCTGCGGTGGAGTTCTGATCCTCGGCCTGCTCACCCTGCTGCTGTTGCTGCTGCTTTATGGGCGAAACAATTGGGGATTTCGCCAGGCTTGGAGACACACCTGGTGCTCAGGTACAGTGGGGTCACAGTGGGGTCACGGTGCTCAGGTACAGTGGGGTCACAGTGGGGTCACGGTGCTCAGGTACAGTGGGGTCACGGTGCTCAGGTACAGTGGGGTCACGGTGCTCAGGTACAGTGGGGTCACGGTGCTCAGGTACAGTGGGGTCACGGTGCTCAGGTACAGTGGGGGTCACGGTGCTCAGGTACAGTGGGGGTCACGGTGCTCAGGTACAGTGGGGTCACGGTGCTCAGGTACAGTGGGGTCACGGTGCTCAGGTACAGTGGGGTCACGGTGCTCAGGTACAGTGGGGGTCACGGTGCTCAGGTACAGTGGGGTCACGGTGCTCAGGTACAGTGGGGTCACGGTGCTCAGGTACAGTGGGGTCACGGTGCTCAGGTACAGTGGGGTCACGGTGCTCAGGTACAGTGGGGGTCACGGCGCTCAGGTACAGTGGGGTCACGGCGCTCAGGTACAGTGGGGTCACGGTGCTCAGGTACAGTGGGGTCACGGTGCTCAGGTACAGTGGGGTCACGCTGCTCAGGTACAGTGGGGGTCACGGCGCTCAGGTACAGTGGGGTCACGGCGCTCAGGTACAGTGGGGTCACGGTGCTCAGGTACAGTGGGGTCACGGTGCTCAGGTACAGTGGGGGTCATGGTGCTCAGGTACAGTGGGGTCACGGTGCTCAGGTACAGTGGGGTCACGGTGCTCAGGTACAGTGGGGTCACGGTGCTCAGGTACAGTGGGGTCACGGTGCTCAGGTACAGTGGGGTCACGGTGCTCAGGTACAGTGGGGTCACGGTGGGTGGGTGGGGGTCACGGTGGGTGGGTGGGGTTCACGGTGGGTGGGTGGGGGTCATAGTGGGTGGGTGGGTGGGGTTCACGGTGGGTGGGTGGGTGGGGGTCACAGTGGGTGGGTGGGTGGGTGGGGTTCACGGTGGGTGGGGTTCACGGTGGGGGTGTGGGTGGGTGGGTGGGGTTCACGGTGGGTGGGTGGGTGGGGTTCACGGTGGGTGGGTGGGTGGGGTTCACGGTGGGTGGGTGGGTGGGTGGGGTTCACGGTGGGTGGGTGGGTGGGTGGGGTTCACGGTGGGTGGGTGGGTGGGGTTCACGGTGGGTGGGGTTCACGGTGGGTGGGGTTCACGGTGGGGGTGTGGGTGGGTGGGTGGGGTTCACGGTGGGTGGGTGAGGTTCACGGTGTCCGTGTGGGTGGGTGGTGTGTGTGGGTGCTGCTACTACTGACAGCACTTGCCACTACAGCCTTTCCGTGTGTGTGAGCTTACCTGGGGAACCTTTGTCTGCATGTGTGTGTGTGTCTGTGTGTGTGTGTCTGTGTGTGTCTGTGTGTGTGTGTCTGTGTGTGTGTCTGTGTGTGTGTGTGTCTGTGTGTGTGTCTGTGTGTGTGTCTGTGTGTGTGTGTGTCTGTGTGTGTGTGTGTCTGTGTGTGTGTGTGTCTGTGTGTGTGTGCGTCTGTGTGTGTGTCTGTGTGTGTGTCTGTGTCTGTGTGTGTGTCTGTGTGTGTGTGTCTGTGTGTGTCTGTGTCTGTGTGTGTGTGCGTCTGTGTGTGTGTCTTTGTGTGTGCGTCTGTGTGTGTCTGTGTGTGTCTGTGTGTGTGTCTGTGTATGTGGCTGTGTGTGTGTCTGTGTGTGTGTGTGTCTGTGTGTGTGTGTCTGTGTGTGTCTGTGTGTGTCTGTGTCTGTGTGTGTGTGTCTGTGTGTGTCTGTGTCTGTGTGTGTGTGTCTGTGTGTGTGTGTGTCTGTGTGTGTGTGTGTGTGTCTGTGTGTCTGTGTGTGTGTGTCTATGTGTGTGTGTGTCTGTGTGTGTGTCTGTGTGTCTGTGTGTGTCTGTGTGTGTGTGTCTGTGTGTCTGTGTGTGTGTCTGAGTGTGTGTGTGACTGTGTGTGTCTGTGTGTATCTGTGTGTGTGCAGATGATGCTGGTGGCTGTGACCGTGAATCCTGCAACTCCCAGTCACCTAGCAACATCTCCCTCCTTCACAACGGTAACACAGGCACATACACCCACAGACACACTCGCACAAACACACACGCACAGACACACACACAGACACACACAGACACACACACACAGACACACACAGACACACGCACAGACACACACACAGACACACACAGACACACACACAGACACACACAGACACACACACAGACACACACGGCAAAGGCGTGTGGGCACACACACGCATGTGTCTGTGTGTATGTGTGTGTATGTCTGTCTGTGTGTGTGTGTCTGTCTGTGTGTGTGTGTATACCAGATGGGGCCTTACCATCAGCCCCACCAAAACTAAGCACCTGCCTGGGTATTTTGTACCATCGGACACTCCACCCCCACAACTCCCAATCGGTGATGGGGCAGTTGTGGAGAGAGTGGAGAGTTTCCCATACCTGGGCAGTGTGATTATGACCGGCTCCAGTTTAACAGCAGAGGTCTCACTCCGAATCAGTCGAGCGGCAATATCTTTTCATCGGTTGCGTAACGCTGTGTGGAAGCTACCTGGTCCGTCGCTCCGCACTAAGCTTCAGGTCTTCTCGGCCACGGTCATTCCCTCCCTTCTCTACGCTTGCGAAACGTGGACCCCCCCTAATGGAACATCTTCGCTGGTTAGAAACATTTAGGCTGGCCTGCCTACGATCCATCCTGGGTTTAACCAGACTGGATTGTGTGAGGAGCTCACAAATCCTTGAAAGATCTGGGCAAGGTCCCATCGGTGAGCTCCTCCGGCGGGCAAGGCTGCGTTGGCTGGGTCATGTAGCCCGCATGCCCAGCCACCGCATGCCGAAACAGCTTTTGTTCGGCCGGATTGAGGGGGCTAAGCGGGCGCGGCACGGGCTAGAGAAGAGATGGAGTGATGTGGTACAGGAGGACGTGGAGCTGAGTGGACTTGCCGATGACTGGTACCAGCGGTGTCAAGATCGCCCTCTGTGGAGGAGGCTCGTGAAGGACGCTACTGGGCAGTTGGAGGCAGTCGCCCTCCAACAACAACGGAGGGCGGAGGAGCGACGCTCAGAACAACGAGCGGAGCGCCGGGTGGCTAAAGCACAGCAGGTTGGCACAGTAGGGGGCACCGGTGGTGCATCAGCCAGTCATCTCAGTCAGTCGACCCGTGGCACCTGGGTCTGCCCAGTGACCTCCTGCCAGCGGGCGTTCGACACTTCACGTGGCCTCAAGGTGCACATAGCCTGGCACAAGCGTCGTGGTGATGTCACCGCCACTTAGTGGCGAATGGCGGTTGTTATTGTTGTTGTACACCCATGTGTGTGTGTGTGTGTGTCTGTGTGTTTGTGTATACCAATGTGTGTGTGTGTATACCAATTTGTGTGTGTGTGTATATACCCATGTGTGTGTGTCTGTGTGTGTGTATACCAGTGTGTCTGTGTGTGTGTATACCAATGTGTGTGTGTGTGTATATACCAATGTGTGTGTGTGTATACCAATTTGTGTGTGTGTGTATACCCATGTGTGTGTGTCTGTGTGTGTGTGTATACCAGTGTGTCTGTGTGTGTGTATACCAATGTGTGTGTGTGTCTGTCTGTGTGTGTGTACCCATGTGTGTGTATACCCATGTGTGTCTGTGTGTGTATACCCATGTGTGTGTCTGTCTGTGTGTGTGTATGCCCATGTGTGTGTGTCTGTGTGTGTGTCTGTGTGTGTGTGTATACCCATGTGTGTGTCTGTCTGTGTGTGTGTCTACCCATGTGTGTGTGTGTGTGTCTGTGTGTGTGTGTGTATATACCCATGTGTGTGTCTGTCTGTGTGTGTGTACCCATGTGTGTGTATACCAGTGTGTCTGTGTGTGTGTGTCTACCAATGTGTGTGTGTGTCTGTCTGTGTGTGTGTACCCATGTGTGTGTATACCCATGTGTGTCTGTGTGTGTGTATACCCATGTATGTGTCTGTCTGTGTGTGTGTCTACCCATGTGTGCGTGTGTGTGTCTGTGTGTGTGTGTATACCCATGTGTGTGTCTGTCTGTGTGTGTGTCTACCCATGTGTGCGTGTGTGTGTCTGTGTGTGTGTGTATACCCATGTGTGTGTCTGTCTGTGTGTGTGTACCCATGTGTGTGTATACCAGTGTGTCTGTGTGTGTGTATACCCATGTATGTGTCTGTCTGTGTGTGTGTCTACCCATGTGTGCGTGTGTGTGTGTGTCTGTGTGTGTGTATACCCATGTGTGTGTCTGTCTGTGTGTGTGTATACCCATGTGTGTGTATGTGTGTCTGTGTGTGTGTATACCCATGTGTGTGTCTGTGTATGTGTCTGTGTGTGTGTATACCCATGTGTGTGTCTGTCTGTGTGTGTGTCTACCCATGTGTGTGTATGTGTGTCTGTGTGTGTGTGTATACCCATGTGTGTGTCTGTGTATGTGTGTGTGTACCCATGTGTGTGTATACCAGTGTGTCTGTGTGTGTGTGTATACCAATGTGTGTGTGTGTCTGTGTATGTGTGTGTGTGTACCCATGTGTGTGTATACCCATGTGTGTCTGTGTGTGTGTATACCCATGTGTGTGTCTGTCTGTGTGTGTGTATACCCATGTGTTTGTGTCTGTGTGTGTGTCTGTGTGTGTGTATACCCATGTGTGTGTCTGTCTGTGTGTGTACCCATGTGTGTGTATACCCATGTGTGTCTGTGTGTGTGTGTATACCAGTGTGTGTGTCTGTGTGTGTGTGTATACCAATGTGTGTGTGTGTCTGTGTATGTGTGTGTGTACCCATGTGTGTGTATACCCATGTGTGTCTGTCTGTGTGTGTATACCCATGTGTGTGTCTGTCTGTGTGTGTGTACCCATGTGTGTGTATACCCATGTGTGTCTGTGTGTGTGTGTATACCAGTGTGTCTGTGTGTGTGTGTATACCAATGTGTGTGTGTGTCTGTGTCTGTGTGTGTGTATACCCATGTGTGTGTATACCAATGTGTGTACACTGTGTGTTTGTATACCCATCCCCCGCCCCCTCCCCCCACCCCTTGCCCTCCAATCAGTGACCGTCTCATCACCAACTCCCTCCTCACCACCACCACCGCCTCCACCGCCTCCACCGCCACCACCACCCCCCACCGCCTCCACCGCCTCCACCGCCTCCACCGCCTCCACCGCCTCACCACCACCGCCGCCGGCGGCCTCCCCGCGGCCCCCTCTCGACCGGGCGGCCGCGTTCTACGGCGTGGCCGCCGCCGTACCGCACGCCCGCTGGCGGGAGCTCGTCCGTCGCCTGGGCCTCCCGGAGGCCGAGGCGGACGAGGCCGAAGCGGCCCACCCGCACTCGGGACGCGATGCCAAGTTCGCCATGATGCAGGCGCTGGCACAGCGGAGGGCCTGGGGGGACCGCGGAGGCCCGCGGAGGCCCACGGGAGGCGACGGCCTCGCGCCCGAGGCCCTGGACGAGGTGACGTCGGCCCTCGCTCGCATGGGGTTGCGGGAGGCCGCCGACGGCCTCGGGAGGGAGGCCGCGCAGTGGCGACGGAGGCGGCGGTAGCGGCCGGCGGTCGTGGTCGTGGTCGTGGTCGTGGTCGTGGTCGTGGTCGTGGTCGTGGTCGTGGTCGTGGTCGCGGTCGTGGTCGTGGTGGTGGTCGTGGTCGTGGTGGTGGTGGTCGTGGGGGGCCGCGGAGGGAGGGACGGAGGGGGGCCGCGTTATGATCGTCCAACGCCGGACCTCCGGTACAGCGCCGGTCCCCCCCCCCCCCCCCCTTTCACCCCGACGAAGGCCTGCTTGTGCCGGTGGCCCGAAACGTCGTGAGAATTTTGTTATTGTGTTTATATATATTTTATTGTTTTATTGTTTCCCTTCCAACGTGACTTTACCGAAAGAGCGAAGAATATCTAGAAGCTTCTTTGGTCCTCTCGGTAAAGTCGCCCGCGTGGAACGGGAATGAGAATGAAATAATAAATTGATAAAATAAAATAACGGGATGAAATTCTCGCGACGTTTCGGGCCAACGGCACAAGCAGGCCTTCGTCGGGTGAAAGGGGACGAGACTTGTCTTCACTCCAGCGCTGTCCTCCAGACAGCCCGGTCCCCTTCACCCGACGAAGGCCGCTTGTGTTTCGTGGCCCGAAACGTCGCGAGAATTTTATCCCGTTGTTTGATTTTATTAATGTATTCTTTTGTTCCCATTCTACGTGGGTGACTTTACCGGACAGAACCAAAGACTGCGTGTGGATCCCCCTTGCAGTCACGACAGCTTCAACTCTAGAAGCTTCTTTGGTCCTCTCGGTAAAGCCGCCCGCGTGGGACGGGAATGAGAATAACATAATAATAAATCGATAAAATAAAACAACGGGATGAAATTCTCGCGACGTTTCGGCCAACGGCACAAGCGGCCTTCATCAGGTGAAGGGGACCGGACTGTCTGGAGGACAGCGCTGGAGTGAAGACAAGTCTCGTCCATGTCACCCGACGAAGGCCGCTTGTGCCGTTGGCCCGAAACGTCGCGAGAATTTTATCCCGTTGTTTTGATTTTATCAATGTATTCTTTTGTTCTCATTCTACGTGGGTGACTTTACTGGACAGAACCAAAGGACTGCGTGTGGATCCCCCTTGCAGTCACGGCAGCTTCAAATCTAGAAGTTTTAATTTTCGTTTTTGTGTGTGGTTTTTTTTTAAAGAAAATAATGTTTTAAGAAAGAGAAAAAAAATTTGAATTGAGACGCGTTCTTTGACGGTTATCCGAGTTGGCTGGCTGGGGTGGGGTGGGTTGGTATGGTAGTGGCAGGTAATGATTGCTTGTTGGGGGGGGTGGTGAAAACCCCCCTTTTTACCTCTCTCTGGAGGACAGCGATATGGACACATTCACGTATGGGGGTAGGTGGGGCAAGCACCGCCGATAACTTTTGACGGACGTCAAAGTTACGGGCGGAGAAACGGGCCGCGCTGGGGCGGACATCGTCCACTGTCCGGGGGGGGGGGGCGTTTGCGGGCCCCCGGGAAGGCAGCGGTATGGCCACGCGCTTCAGCTTCTTGTTGGCTTCCAGTCGCGTAGGGGAGGGGAAGAATGAGCGGCATTTCCGAAAAGCGACTTTGTTAAAAAAAGAACCCAAAAAAAAAATAAAGTAGCAGCCAAGGTTTCACGTGATGCGTCCGGCGATGGTTTTAACCCCACGACTAACCGGGAGGTGGGTCATCCGAAGTTTGCCACGGCTTACGGGAGACCCCGTGGGCCGACTGGCAGGCCAACGGGAGTTGAGCGTGGGCAACTAGACCCAAGGCCAAAATGAAAGCGTCAAAACAATGTTTAAAAAAATATATTATTTTAATTTTAATGATATAATATCGTCTTGTCATCATTGTGACATCAGTATACCAAGTTTTCAGTCCATAGCACATTGGGAACTGGGTTAAAATTGGGTTACAAGATTTGTGGAAACAACAACAACTGACAGTGAGTGAAATTAAAGCGTCTAAACAATGTTTAAAAATATATTTGTAATGTTGTATGATTATAATAGCGGCAATATCTTTTCATCGGTTGCGTAACGCTGTGTGGAAGCTACCTGGTCTGTCGCTCCGCACTAAGCTTCAGGTCTTCTCGGCCACGGTCATTCCCTCCCTTCTCTATGCTTGCGAAACGTGGACCCCCCTAATGGAACATCTTCGCCGGTTAGAAACATTTAGGCTGGCCTGCCTACGATCCATCCTGGGTTTAACCAGACTGGATTGTGTGAGGAGCTCACAAATCCTTGAAAGATCTGGGCAGGGTCCCATCGGTGAGCTCCTCCGGCAGGCAAGGCTGCGATGGCTGGGTCATGTAGCCCACATGCCCAGCCACCGCATGCCGAAACAGCTTTTGTTTGGCCGGATTGAGGGGGCTAAGCGGGCGCGGCACGGGCTAGAGAAGAGATGGAGTGATGTGGTACAGGAGGACGTGGAGCTGAGTGGACTTGCCGATGACTGGTACCAGCGGTGTCAAGATCGGCCTCTGTGGAGGAGGCTCGTGAAGGATGCTACTGGGCAGTTGGAGGCAGTCGCCCTCCAACAACAACGGAGGGCGGAGGAGCGACGCTCACAACAGCGAGCGGAGCGCCGGGTGGCTAAAGCACAGCAGGTTGGCACAGTAGGGGGCACAGGTGGTGCATCAGCCAGTCATCTCTGTCAGTCGACCCGTGGCACCTGGGTCTGCCCCGTGACCTCCTGCCAGCGGGCGTTCGACACTTCACGTGGCCTCAGGGTGCACATAGCCTGGCACAAGCGTCGTGGTGACGTCACCGCCACTTAGTGGCGAATGGCGGTTGTTGTTGTTGTATGTCTGTCTGTGTGTTTGTGTGTGTGTGTCTGTGTGTGTCAGTGTGTTTGTGTGTATGTCTGTCTGTGTCTGTGTGTGTCTGTCTGTGTGTGTGTGTATACCAGATGGGGCCTTACCATCAGCCCCACCAAAACTAAGCACCTTCCTGGGTATTTTGTACCATCGGACACTCCACCCCCACAACTCCCAATCGGTGATGGGGCAGTTGTGGAGAGAGTGGAGAGTTTCCCATACCTGGGCAGTGTGCTTATGACCGGCTCCGGTTTAACAGCAGAGGTCTCACTCCGAATCAGTCGAGCGGCAATATCTTTTCATCGGTTGCGTAACGCTGTGTGGAAGCTACCTGGTCTGTCGCTCCGCACTAAGCTTCAGGTCTTCTCGGCCACGGTCATTCCCTCCCTTCTCTACGCTTGCGAAACGTGGACCCCCCCTAATGGAACATCTTCGCCGGTTAGAAATATTTAGGCTGGCATGCCTAAGGTCCATCCTGGGTTTAACCAGACTGGATTGTGTGAGGAGCTCACAAATCCTTGAAAGATCTGGGCAAGGTCCCATCGGTGAGCTCCTCCGGCAGGCAAGGCTGCGATGGCTGGGTCATGTAGCCCGCATGCCTAGCCCGCATGCCCAGCCACCGCATGCCCAAACAGCTTTTGTTCGGCCGGATCGTGGGGGCTAAGCGGGCGCGGCACGGGCTAGAGAAGAGATGGAGTGATGTGGTACAGGAGGACGTGGAGCTGAGTGGACTTGCCGATGACTGGTACCAGCGGTGTCAAGATCGGCCTCTGTGGAGGAGGCTCGTGAAGGATGCTACTGGGCAGTTGGAGGCAGTCGCCCTCCAACAACAACGGAGGGCGGAGGAGCGACGCTCAGAACAACGAGCGGAGCGCCGGGTGGCTAAAGCACAGCAGGTTGGCACAGTAGGGGGCACAGGTGGTGCATCAGCCAGTCATCTCAGTCAGTCGACCCGTGGCACCTGCTGGGTCTGCCCCGTGACCTCCTGCCAGCGGGCGTTCGACACTTCACGTGGCCTCAGGGTGCACATAGCCTGGCACAAGCGTCGTGGTGATGTCACCGCCACTTAGTGGCGAATGGCGGTTGTTATTGTTGTTGTCCACCCATGTGTGTGTGTGTGTCTGTGTGTTTGTGTATACCAATGTGTGTGTGTGTATACCAATTTGTGTGTGTGTGTATATACCAATGTGTGTGTGTGTGTATACCAATGTGTGTGTGTCTGTGTGTGTGTATACCAGTGTGTCTGTGTGTGTGTGTATACCAATGTGTGTGTGTGTCTGTCTGTGTGTGTGTACCCGTGTGTGTGTATACCCATGTGTGTCTGTGTGTGTGTATACCCATGTGTGTGTCTGTCTGTGTGTGTGTATACCCATGTGTGTGTGTCTGTGTGTGTGTCTGTGTGTGTGTATACCCATGTGTGTGTCTGTCTGTGTGTGTGTCTACCCATGTGTGCGTGTGTGTGTGTATACCCATGTGTGTGTCTGTCTGTGTGTGTGTACCCATGTGTGTGTATACCCATGTGTGTGTCTGTCTGTGTGTGTGTACCCATGTGTGTGTATACCCATGTGTGTGTCTGTCTGTGTGTGTGTACCCATGTGTGTGTATACCAGTGTGTCTGTGTGTGTGTATACCAATGTGTGTGTGTGTCTGTGTATGTGTGTGTGTACCCATGTGTGTGTATACCCATGTGTGTCTGTGTGTGTGTATACCCATGTATGTGTCTGTCTGTGTGTGTGTCTACCCATGTGTGCGTGTGTGTGTCTGTGTGTGTGTGTATACCCATGTGTGTGTCTGTCTGTGTGTGTGTACCCATGTGTGTGTATACCCATGTGTGTCTGTGTGTGTGTATACCAGTGTGTCTGTGTGTGTGTGTATACCAATGTGTGTGTGTGTCTGTCTGTGTGTGTGTACCCATGTGTGTGTATACCCATGTGTGTACACTGTGTGTTTGTATACCCATGTGTGTGTCTGTCTGTGTGTATACCCATGTGTGTGTGTCTGTGTGTGTGTCTGTGTGTGTGTATACCCATGTGTGCGTGTGTGTGTGTGTGTATACCCATGTGTGTGTCTGTCTGTGTGTGTGTACCCATGTGTGTGTATACCCATGTGTGTCTGTGTGTGTGTGTATACCAATGTGTGTGTGTGTCTGTGTATGTGTGTGTGTACCCATGTGTGTGTATACCCATGTGTGTCTGTGTGTGTGTATACCCATGTATGTGTCTGTCTGTGTGTGTGTCTACCCATGTGTGCGTGTGTGTGTCTGTCTGTGTGTGTATACCAATGTGTGTGTCTGTCTGTGTGTGTGTACCCATGTGTGTGTATACCCATGTGTGTACACTGTGTGTTTGTATACCCATGTGTGTGTCTGTCTGTGTGTATACCCATGTGTGTGTGTCTGTGTGTGTGTCTGTGTGTGTGTATACCCATGTGTGCGTGTGTGTGTGTGTGTATACCCATGTGTGTGTCTGTCTGTGTGTGTGTACCCATGTGTGTGTATACCCATGTGTGTCTGTGTGTGTGTGTATACCAATGTGTGTGTGTGTCTGTGTATGTGTGTGTGTACCCATGTGTGTGTATACCCATGTGTGTCTGTGTGTGTGTATACCCATGTGTGTGTCTGTGTATGTGTGTGTGTACCCATGTGTGTGTATACCCATGTGTGTGTCTGTGTGTGTGTATACCAGTGTGTCTGTGTGTGTGTGTGTATACCAATGTGTGTGTGTGTCTGTGTATGTGTGTGTGTACCCATGTGTGTGTATACCCATGTGTGTCTGTGTGTTTGTATACCCATGTGTGTGTCTGTCTGTGTGTGTGTATACCCATGTGTGTGTCTGTCTGTGTGTGTGTACCCATGTGTGTGTATACCCATGTGTGTGTCTGTGTGTGTGTGTGTGTACCCATGTGTGTGTATACCCATGTGTGTGTCTATCTGTGTGTGTGTACCCATGTGTGTGTATACCCATGTGTGTGTCTATCTGTGTGTGTGTACCCATGTGTGTGTATACCCATGTGTGTGTCTGTGTATGTGTGTGTGTACCCATGTGTGTGTATACCCATGTGTGTGTACACTTTGTGTTTGTATACCCATCCCCCGCCCCCCCCACCCCTTGCCGTCCAATCAGTGACCGTCTCATCACCAACTCCCTCCCCACCACCACCACCACCCCCCACCGCCTCCACCGCCTCCACCGCCTCCACCGCCTCCACCGCCTCCACCGCCTCCACCGCCTCACCACCGCCGCCGGCGGCCTCCCCGCGGCCCCCTCTCGACCGCGCGGCCGCGTTCTACGGCGTGGCCGCCGCCGTACCGCACGCCCGCTGGCGGGAGCTCGTCCGTCGCCTGGGCCTCCCGGAGGCCGAGGCGGACGAGGCCGAAGCGGCCCACCCGCACTCGGGACGCGATGCCAAGTTCGCCATGATGCAGGCGCTGGCACAGCGGAGGGCCTGGGGGGACCGCGGAGGCCCGCGGAGGCCCACGGGAGGCGACGGCCTCGCGCCCGAGGCCCTGGACGAGGTGACGTCGGCCCTCGCTCGCATGGGGTTGCGGGAGGCCGCCGACGGCCTCGGGAGGGAGGCCGCGCAGTGGCGACGGAGGCGGCGGTAGCGGCCGGCCGGTGGTGGCCGGTGGCCGCGGTCGTGGTCGTGGTCGTGGTGGTCGTGGTCGTGGTCGTGGTGGTGGTGGTCGTGGTCGTGGTGGTGGTGGTCGTGGGGGGCCGCGGAGGGAGGGACGGAGGGGGGCCGCGTTATGATCGTCCAACGCCGGACCTCCGGTACAGCGCCGGTCCCCCCCCCCCCCCCCCCCTTTCACCCCGACGAAGGCCTGCTTGTGCCGGTGGCCCGAAACGTCGCGAGAATTTCATCGCGTTGTTTTGATTTCATCGATTTGTTATTTTTTTTTCTATCATCCTCGTCCCACGCGGGCGGCTTTACCGAGAGGACCAAAGAAGCTTCTAGAGTCGAAGCCGTCGTGACTGCAAGGGGGATCCACACGCGCTCTTTGGTTCTGTCCGGTAAAGTCACCCACGTAGAATGAGAACAAAAGAATACATTAATAAAAATAAAACAACGGGATAAAATTCTCGCGACGTTTCGGGCCACGAAACACAAAGCGGCCTTCGTCGGGTGAAGGGACCGGGCTGTCTGGAGGACAGCGCTGGAGTGAAGACAAGTCTCGTCCCCCTTCACCCGATGAAGGCCGCTTGTGCCGTTGGCCCGAAACGTCGCGAGAATTTTGCTATTGTGTTTATATATATTTTATTGTTTTATTGTTTCCCTTCCAACGTGACTTTACCGAAAGAGCGAAGAATATCTAGAAGCTTCTTTGGTCCTCTCGGTAAAGCCGCCCGCGTGGAACGGGAATGAGAATGAAATAATAAATTGATAAAATAAAATAACGGGATGAAATTCTCGCGACGTTTCGGGCCAACGGCACAAGCAGGCCTTCGTCGGGTGAAAGGGGACGAGACTTGTCTTCACTCCAGCGCTGTCCTCCAGACAGCCCGGTCCCCTTCACCCGACGAAGGCCGCTTGTGTTTCGTGGCCCGAAACATCGCGAGAATTTTATCCCGTTGTTTGATTTTATTAATGTATTCTTTTATTCTCATTCTACGTGGGTGACTTTACCGGACAGAACCAAAGACTGCGTGTGGATCCCCTTGCAGTCACGACAGCTTCAACTCTAGAAGCTTCTTTGGTCCTCTCGGTAAAGCCGCCCGCGTGGGACGGGAATGAGAATAACATAATAATAAATCGATAAAATAAAACAACGGGATGAAATTCTCGCGACGTTTCGGCCAACGGCACAAGCGGCCTTCATCAGGTGAAGGGGACCGGACTGTCTGGAGGACAGCGCTGGAGTGAAGACAAGTCTCGTCCATGTCACCCGACGAAGGCCGCTTGTGCCGTTGGCCCGAAACGTCGTGAGAATTTCATCCCGTTGTTTTGATTTTATCAATGTATTCTTTTGTTCTCATTCTACGTGGGTGACTTTACCGGACAGAACCAAAGGACTGCGTGTGGATCCCCCTTGCAGTCACGGCAGCTTCAAATCTAGAAGTTTTAATTTTCGTTTTTGTGTGTGGTTTTTTTTTAAAGAAAATAATGTTTTAAGAAAGAGAAAAAAAATGTGAATTGAGACGCGTTCTTTGACGGTTATCCGAGTTGGCTGGCCGGGTGCGGTGGGTGTGTTGGTATGGTGGTGGCAGGTAATGATTGCTTGTTTGGGGTGGTGGTGAAAACCCCCCTTTTTACCTCTCTCTGGAGGACAGCGATATGGACACATTCACGTATGGGGGTAGGTGGGGCAAGCACCGCCGATAACTTTTGACGGACGTCAAAAAGTTACGGGCGGAGAAACGGGCCGCGCTGGGGCGGACATCGTCCACTGTCCGGGGGGGGGGTGGCGTTTGCGGGCCCCCGGGAAGGCAGCGGTATGGCCACGCGCTTCAGCTTCTTGTTGGCTTCCAGTCGCGTAGGGGAGGGGAAGAATGAGCGGCATT
Source organism: Petromyzon marinus (assembly GCF_048934315.1). Lineage (NCBI taxonomy): Eukaryota > Metazoa > Chordata > Hyperoartia > Petromyzontiformes > Petromyzontidae > Petromyzon > Petromyzon marinus. The sequence goes on along the minus strand of NC_133741.1, from coordinate 5,517,923 downwards.
TCCGAAAAGCGACTTTGTTAAAAAAAGAACCAAAAAAATTAATAAAGTAGCAGCCAAGGTTTCACGTGATGCGTCCGGCGATGGTTTTAACCCCACGACTAACCGGGAGGTGGGTCATCCGAAGTTTGCCACGGCTTACGGGAGATCCCCGTGGGCCGACTGGCAGGCCAACGGGAGTTGAGCGTGGGCAACTAGACCCAAGGCCAAAATGAAAGCGTCAAAACAATGTTTAAAAAAATATATTATTTTAATTTTAATGATATAATATCGTCTTGTCATCATTGTGACATCAGTATACCAAGTTTTCAGTCCATAGCACATTGGGAACTGGGTTAAAATTGGGTTACAAGATTTGTGGAAACAACAACAACTGACAGTGAGTGAAATTAAAGCGTCTAAACAATGTTTAAAAATATATTTGTAATGTTGTATGATTATAATATCGTTTTGTCATCAGTGTGACATCAGTATAGCAAGTTTGCAATCCATAGCACATTGGGACTTGAGTTAAAATTGGGTTACAAGATTTGTGGAAACAACAACAGATTGAAATGGAAGTGTCAAAACAATGTTTAAAAATATATATATATTTTTAATTATAATGATATAATATTGTTTTGTCATCAGTGTGACATCAGTATAGCAAGTTTTCAGTCCATAGCACATTGGGAATTGGGTTAAAATTGGGTTACAAGATTTCAGGAAACAGATTGAAATGAAAGCGTCAAAAACAATGTTTAAAAAAATATATTATTTTAATTTTAATGATATAATATCGTCTTGTCATCATTGTGACATCAGTATAGCAAGTTTTCAGTCTATAGCACATTGGGAATTGGGTTAAAATTGGGTTACAAGATTTCAGGAAACAACAACAACAGACGGAGTGAGTGAAATTAATGCGTCTAAACAATGTTTAAAAATATATTTGTAATGTTGTATGATTATAATATCGTTTTGTCATCGGTGTGACATCAGTATAGCAAGTTTTCAGTCCATAGCACATTGGGAATTGGGTTAAAATTGGGTTACAAGATTTGAGGAAACAACAACAGATTGAAATGGAAGTGTCAAAACAATGTTTAAAAATATATATTTTTAATTATAATGATATAATATCGTCTTGTCATCAGTGTGACATCAGTATAGCAAGTTTTCAGTCCATAGCACATTGGGAATTGGGTTAAAATTGGGTTACAAGATTTGTGGAAACAACAACTGACAGTGAGTGAAATTAAAGCGTCTAAACAATGTTTAAAAATATATTTGTAATGTTGTATGATTATACTATCGTTTTGTCATCAGTGTGACATCAGTATAGCAAGTTTTCAGTCCATAGCACATTGGGAATTGGGTTAAAATTGGGTTACAAGATTTCAGGAAACAGATTGAAATGAAAGCGTCAAAAACAATGTTTAAAAATAGATCTTTTTAATTATAATGATGTAATATCGTTTTGTCATCGGTGTGACATCAGTATAGCAATTTTTCAGTCCATAGCACATTGGGAATTGGGTTAAAATTGGGTTACAAGATTTGACGAAACAACAACAGATTGAAATGGAAGTGTCAAAACAATGTTGAAAAATATATATTTTTAATTATAATGATATCATTTCGTCTTGTTATTAGTGTGACATCAGTATAGCAAGTTTTCAGTCCATAGCACATTGGGAATTGGGTTAAAATTGGGCTACAAGATTTCAGGAAACAACAAAAACAGACGGAGTGAGTGAAATTAAAGCGTCTAAATAATGTTAAAAAATATATTTGTAATGTTGTATGATCATAATATCGTTTTGTCATCAGTGTGACATCAGTATAGCAAGTTTTCAGTCCATAGCACATTGGGAATTGGGTTAAAATTGGTCTACAAGATTTCAGGAAACAGATTGAAATGAAGGCGTCAAAACAATGTTTAAAAATAGATATTTTTAATTATAATGATGTAATATCGTTTTGTCATCGGTGTGACATCAGTATAGCAAGTTTTCAGTCCATAGCACATTGGTAATTGGGTTAAAATTGGGTTACAAGATTTGACGAAACAACAACAGATTGAAATGGAAGTGTCAAAACAATGTTTAATAATATATATTTTTAATTTTGTATGATAGAATCTCGTCTTGTCATCAGTGTGACATCAGTATAGCAAGTTTTCAATCCATAGCACATTGGGAATTGGGTTAAAATTGAGTTACAAGATTTCAGGAAACAACAACAGATTGAAATGAAAGCATCAAAACAATGTTTAAAAATAGATATTATTTTAATTTTAATGATATAATATCGGCTTGTCATCACTGTGACATCAGTATAGCAAGTTTGCAGTCCATAGCACATTGGGAATTGGGTTAAAATTGGGTTACAAGATTTGAGGAAACAACAACAACTGACAGATTGAGTGAAATTAAAGCGTCTAAACAATGTTTAAAAATATATTTGTAATGTATGATTATAATATCGTTTTGTCATCAGTGTGACATCAGTATAGCAAGTTTTCAGTCCATAGCACATTGGGAATTGGGTTAAAATTGGGTTACAAGATTTCAGGAAACAACAACAACAGACGGAGTGAGTGAAATTAAAGCGTCTAAACAATGTTTAAAAACATATATTATTTTAATGATATAATATCGTTTTGTCATCAGTGTGACATCAGTATAGCAAGTTTTCAGTCCATAGCACATTGGGAATTGGGTTAAAATTGGGTTACAAGATTTGTGGAAACAACAACAACAGAGTGAAATGAAAGTGTCAAAAATGTTTAAAAATAGATATATTTTTTAATTATAATGATATAATATCGTCTTGTCATCACTGTGACATCAGTATAGCAAGTTTTCAGTCCATAGCACATTGGGAATTGGCTTAAAATTGTGTTACAGGATTTCAGGAAACAACAACAACATCAACAACAGACGGGGTCAGTGAAATGAAAGCGTCAAAACAATGGATCTCGACGTTTCATTTAATTTAAAGTGCAGAGCCCCTCCCCCCACCCCCGTGAGCGATTCGGCTCTTGAATGTGGTTGCAATGGCAACAAACGTAAAAACAGAATTAAACACAGAACGAGAAAGACATCTCCAAGTGATAGGAATAGGTTTTTACCCTTTTAACTGGCACAAAAAACTGACACCTTTATTCAAGGGCATCGTGTTTGCAATAACCACAACACAAGCAGTCAAAATGAAAACAGAAAGAGACAACTCTGATAATAATAATATTGGCACTGTCCTTGAATTTGATTGGTCCACACCAGAGAGACGGCTTTTCTTAGAGCCCCTTTAGTCTCTCCACTGGTGATGGACCAGATGGCACCACAAGGCGTACAACTCAGCGCATTATCAGAGTATTGAGGGCTCGGGGTGAGCCTTTACATTATGAGACCTCCTTTGCCAGTAACAAAATATAGGAATAGGTTTTTACCCTTTTAACTGGCACAAAAAACTGACACCTTTATTCAAGGGCATCGTGTTTGCAATAACCACAACACAAGCAGTCAAATCCAAACAAAAAGAGACAACTCTGATAATAATAATATTATTGGCACTGTCCTTGAATTTGATTGGTCCACACCAGAGAGACGGCTTTTCTTAGAGCCCCTTTAGTCTCTCCACTGGTGATGGACCAGATGGCACCACAAGGCGTACAACTCAAAAACAGCGCACCATCAGAGTATTGAGGGCTCGGGGTGAGCCTTTACATTATGAGACCTCCTTTGCCAGTAACAAGATATAGGAATAGGTTTTTACCCTTTTAACTGGCACAAAAACTGACACCTTTATTCAAGGACACAACACAAGCAGTCAAAAAATGCAAATAAAAGAGACAACTCTGATAATAATATGCACTGTCCTTGAATTTGATTGGTCCACACCCGAGAGACAGCTTTGGACCAATCAAATTCAAGGACAGTGCCAATATTATTATTATCAGAGTTGTGTCTTTTTTGTTTGCATGTTGACTGCTTGTGTTGTGGTTATTGCAAACATGATGCCTCGAATAAAGGTGTCAGTTTTTGTGCCAGTTAAAAGGGTAAAAACCTATTACTATATCTTGTTTCTGGCAAAGGAGGTCTCATAATGTAAAGGCTCACCCCGAGCCCTCAATAACTCTGACGGTGCGCCGAGTTGTACGCCTTGTGGTGTCATCTGGTCCATCACCAGTCAGTGGAGAGACTAAAGGGGCTCTAAGAAAAGCCGTCTCTCTGGTGTGGACCAATCAAATTCAAGGACAGTGCCAATATTATTATAGTTATCAGAGTTGTCTCTTTTTGTTTGCATTTTTGACTGCTTGTGTTGTGGTTATTGCAAACACGATGCCTCGAATGAAGGTGTCAGTACTTGTGCCAGTTAAAAGGGTAAAAACCTATTGCTATATCTCGTTACTGGCAAAGGAGGTCTCATAATGTAAAGGCTCACCCCGAGCCCTCAATAACTCTGATGGTGCGCCGAGTTGTACGCCTTGTGGTGTCATCTGGTCCATCACCAGTGGAGAGACTAAAGGGGCTCTAAGAAAAGCTGTCTCTCTGGTGTGGACCAATCAAATTCAAAGGACGGTGCCAATATCATTATTATTATCAAACGCTTTGGTTCTATTCGAAGTCACGTAGGTTAAAAAAATAAAATCACAAAAATCACGACGTTTCGGCCACAACACAAGCGGCCTTCATCAGGCGTGTTGTGGCCGAACGTCGTGATTTTTGTGATTTTATTTTTTTTACCCACGTGACCTTACCGAATAGAACCAAAGAGTATGGATCCTTGCAGTCACGAAAGCTTTAAATCTAGAGTCTGTGGGTCTCTGTGTGATGAGTCTGTGAGTCTCTGTGTGGTGAGTCTGTGGGTGTCTGTGTGGTGAGTCTGTGGGTCTCTGTGTGGTGAGTCTGTGGGTCTCTGTGTGGTGAGTCTGTGGGTCTCTGTGTGGTGAGTCTATGGGTCTCTGTGTAGTGGGTCTGTGGGTCTCTGTGTGGTGAGTCTATGGGTCTCTGTGTGGTGAGTCTGTGGGTCTCTGTGTGGTGAGTCTGTGGGTCTCTGTGTGGTGAGTCTGTGGGTCTCTGTGTGGTGAGTCTGTGGGTCTCTGTGTGGTGAGTCTATGGGTCTCTGTGTAGTGGGTCTGTGGGTCTCTGTGTGGTGAGTCTTTGGGTCTCTGTGTGGTGAGTCTGTGGGTCTCTGTGTGGTGAGTCTATGGGTCTCTGTGTGGTGGGTCTGTGGGTCTCTGTGTGTTGAGTCTGTGGGTCTCTGTGTGGTGAGTCTGTGGGTCTCTGTGTGGTGAGTCTGTGGGTCTCTGTGTGGTGAGTCTATGGGTCTCTGTGTGGTGAGTCTATGGGGTCTCTCTGTGGTGAGTCTGTGGGTCTCTGTGTGGTGAGTCTTTGGGTGTCTGTGTGTGGTGAGTCTGTGGGTCTCTGTGTGGTGAGTCTGTGGGTGTCTGTGTGGTGAGTCTGTGGGTCTCTGTGTGGTGAGTCTGTGGGTCTCTGTGTGGTGAGTCTTTGGGTCTCTGTGTGGTGAGTCTATGGGTCTCTGTGTGGTGAGTCTATGGGTCTCTGTGTGATGAGTCTATGGGTCTCTGTGTGAGTGAGTCTGTGGGTCTCTGTGTGGTGAGTCTGTGAGTCTCTGTGTGGTGAGTCTGTGGGTGTCTGTGTGGTGAGTCTGTGGGTCTCTGTGTGGTGAGTCTGTGGGTCTCTGTGTGGTGAGTCTGTGGGTCTCTGTGTGGTGAGTCTATGGGTCTCTGTGTAGTGGGTCTGTGGGTCTCTGTGTGGTGAGTCTATGGGTCTCTGTGTGGTGAGTCTGTGGGTCTCTGTGTGGTGAGTCTGTGGGTCTCTGTGTGGTGAGTCTGTGGGTCTCTGTGTGGTGAGTCTGTGGGTCTCTGTGTGGTGAGTCTATGGGTCTCTGTGTAGTGGGTCTGTGGGTCTCTGTGTGGTGAGTCTTTGGGTCTCTGTGTGGTGAGTCTGTGGGTCTCTGTGTGGTGAGTCTATGGGTCTCTGTGTGGTGGGTCTGTGGGTCTCTGTGTGTTGAGTCTGTGGGTCTCTGTGTGGTGAGTCTGTGGGTCTCTGTGTGGTGAGTCTGTGGGTCTCTGTGTGGTGAGTCTATGGGTCTCTGTGTGGTGAGTCTATGGGGTCTCTCTGTGGTGAGTCTGTGGGTCTCTGTGTGGTGAGTCTTTGGGTGTCTGTGTGTGGTGAGTCTGTGGGTCTCTGTGTGGTGAGTCTGTGGGTGTCTGTGTGGTGAGTCTGTGGGTCTCTGTGTGGTGAGTCTGTGGGTCTCTGTGTGGTGAGTCTTTGGGTCTCTGTGTGGTGAGTCTATGGGTCTCTGTGTGGTGAGTCTATGGGTCTCTGTGTGATGAGTCTATGGGTCTCTGTGTGAGTGAGTCTGTGGGTCTCTGTGTGGTGAGTCTGTGGGTCTTTGTGTGGTGAGTCTATGGGTCTCTGTGTGGTGAGTCTGTGGGTCTCTGTGTGGTGAGTCTGTGGGTCTCTGTGTGATGAGTCTGTGGATCTCTGTGTGATGAGTCTGTGGGTTTCTGTGTGATGAGTCTGTGGGTCTCTGTGTGATGAGTCTATGGGTCTCTGTGTGGTGAGTCTGTGGGTCTCTGTGTGGTGAGTCTGTGGGTCTCTGTGTGGTGAGTCTTTTGGTGTCTGTGTGTGGTGAGTCTGTGGGTCTCTGTGTGGTGAGTCTGTGGGTGTCTGTGTGGTGAGTCTGTGGGTCTCTGTGTGGTGAGTCTGTGGGTCTCTGTGTGGTGAGTCTTTGGGTCTCTGTGTGGTGAGTCTATGGGTCTCTGTGTGGTGAGTCTATGGGTCTCTGTGTGATGAGTCTATGGGTCTCTGTGTGAGTGAGTCTGTGGGTCTCTGTGTGATGAGTCTGTGGGTCACTGTGTGGTGAGTCTGTGGGTCTCTGTGTGGTGAGTCTGTGGGTCTCTGTGTGGTGAGTCTGTGGGTCTCTGTGTGGTGAGTCTGTGGGTCTCTGTGTGGTGAGTCTATGGTCTCCCTCTCCATCTTTCTCTCTGTGCGAGTGATGAGTCTATGGGTCTCTGTGTGGTGAGTCTGTGGGTCTCTGTGTGATGAGTCTGTGGGTCTCTGTGTGGTGAGTCTGTGGGTCTCTGTGTGGTGAGTCTGTGGGTCTCTGTGTGGTGGGTCTGTGGGTCTCTGTGTGGTGAGTCTGTGGGTCTCTGTGTGGTGAGTCTGTGGGTCCCTGTGTGGTGAGTCTATGGGTCTCTGTGTGGTGAGTCTATGGGTCTCTGTGTGGTGAGTCTTTGGGTGTCTGTGTGTGGTGAGTCTGTGGGTCTCTGTGTGGTGAGTCTTTGGGTGTCTGTGTGTGGTGAGTCTGTGGGTCTCTGTGTGGTGAGTCTTTGGGTGTCTGTGTGGTGAGTCTGTGGGTCTCTGTGTGATGAGTCTGTGGGTCTCTGTGTGTTGAGTCTGTGGGTCTCTGTGTGGTGAGTCTGTGGGTCTCTGTGTGATGAGTCTATGGGTCTCTGTGTGGTGAGTCTGTGGATCCTTGCAGTAACAAAAGCTTCGAATCTAGAATTATTATCGGAGTTGTCTCTTTTTGTTAACCTGAGTGAGTTGTTGTGCCAGTTAAAATGTTAAAAACCTATCGCTATATCTCGTTACTGCCAAAGGAGGTCTCGTAATGTAAAAACCACAAGGCAACTTTGGATTAAGGCCGTCAGGTCTAACTCGGTGCTACTGCAAGCAAAACTGTGGCTAAACCCCCAAAAAAACGTTTTGGAAATCGCCGAAAATTGAAGCCACAAATGGGACAGGCTACAGTCTACATTATAGACTGTCAGTACACTCAATCAGCTTAATAACCAGGCTACAGTCTACATTATAGACTGTCAGTACACTCAGCTTAATAACCAGGCTACAGTCTACATTATAGACTGTCAGTACACTCAGCTTAATAACCAGGCTACAGTCTACATTATAGACTGTCAGTACACTCAGCTTAATAACCAGGCTACAGTCTACATTATAGACTGTCAGTACACTCAGCTTAATAACCAGGCTACAGTCAACATTATAGACTGTCAGTACACTCAGCTTAATAACCAGGCTACAGTCTACATTATAGACTGTCAGTACACTCAGTTTAATAACCATTACTACAGTCTACATTATAGACTGTCAGTACACTCAGCTTAATAACCAGGCTACAGTCTACATTATAGACTGTCAGTACACTCAGCTTAATATCCAGGCTACAGTCTACATTATAGACTGTCAGTACACTCAGCTTAATAACCAGGCTACAGTCTACATTATAGACTGTCAGTACACTCAGCTTAATAACCAGGCTACAGTCTACATTATAGACTGTCAGTACACTCACTCAGCTTAATAACCAGGCTACAGTCTACATTATAGACTGTCAGTACACTCACCAAACTTAATAACCATTACTACAGTCTACATTATAGACTGTCAGTACACTCACCATACTTAATAACCATTACTACAGTCTACATTAGACTGTCAGTACACTCACCATACTTAATAACCATTACTACAGTCTACATTATAGACTGTCAGTATACTCACCCAGCTTAATAACCAGGCTACAGTCTACATTATAGACTGTCAGTACACTCAGCTTAATAACCATTACTACAGTCTACATTATAGACTGTCAGTACACTCAGTTTAATAACCAGGCTACAGTCTACATTATAGACTGTCAGTACACTCAGCTTAATAACCAGGCTACAGTCTACATTATAGACTGTCAGTACACACTCAGTTTAATAACCAGGCTACAGTCTACATTATAGACTGTCAGTACACTCAGTTTAATAACCAGGCTACAGTCTACATTATAGACTGTCAGTACACTCCATCAGCTTAATAACCAGGCTACAGTCTACATTATAGACTGTCAGCACACTCAGCTTAATAACCAGGCTACAGTCTACATTATAGACTGTCAGTACACCCAGCTTAATAACCAGGCTACAGTCTACATTATAGACTGTCAGTACACTCACTCAGCTTAATAACCAGGCTACAGTCTACATTATAGACTGTCAGTACACTCACTCAGCTTAATAACCAGGCTACAGTCTACATTATAGACTGTCAGTACACTCAGCTTAATAACCAGGCTACAGTCTACATTATAGACTGTCAGTACACTCAGCTTAATAACCAGGCTACAGTCTACATTATAGACTGTCAGTACACTCACCATACTTAATAACCATTATTACAGTCTACATTATAGACTGTCAGTACACTCACTCAGCTTAATAACCAGGCTACAGTCTACATTATAGACTGTCAGTATACTCACTCAGCTTAATAACCAGGCTACAGTCTACATTATAGACTGTCAGTACACTCACCATACTTAATAACCAGGCTACAGTCTACATTATAGACTGTCAGTACACTCAGTTTAATAACCAGGCTACAGTCTACATTATAGACTGTCAGTACACTCACTCAGCTTAATAACCAGGCTACAGTCTACATTATAGACTGTCAGTACACTCACCAAACTTAATAACCAGGCTACAGTCTACATTATAGACTGTCAGTACACTCACCAAACTTAATAACCAGGCTACAGTCTACATTATAGACTGTCAGTACACTCAGCTTAATAACCATTACTACAGTCTACATTATAGACTGTCAGTACACTCAGTTTAATAACCAGGCTACAGTCTACATTATAGACTGTCAGTACACTCACTCAGCTTAATAACCAGGCTACAGTCTACATTATAGACTGTCAGTACACTCAGTTTAATAACCAGGCTACAGTCTACATTATAGACTGTCAGTACACTCACTCAGCTTAATAACCAGGCTACAGTCTACATTATAGACTGTCAGTACACTCACTCAGCTTAATAACCAGGCTAGTCTACATTATAGACTGTCAGTACACTCAGCTTAATAACCAGCCTACAGTCTACATTATAGACTGTCAGTAGACTCACCATACTTAATAACCAGGCTACAGTCTACATTATAGACTGTCAGTACACTCACCAAGCTTAATGACCAGGCTACAGTCTACATTATAGACTGTCAGTACACTCAGCTTAATAACCAGGCTACAGTCTACATTATAGACTGTCAGTACACTCACTCAGCTTAATAACCAGGCTACAGCCTACATTATAGACTGTCAGTACACTCAGCTTAATAACCAGGCTACAGTCTACATTATAGACTGTCAGTACACTCAGCTTAATAACCATTACTACAGTCTACATTATAGACTGTCAGTACACTCAGCTTAATAACCAGGATACAGTCTACATTATAGACTGTCAGTACACTCAGCTTAATAACCATTACTACAGTCTACATTATAGACTGTCAGTATGCTCAGCTTAATGACCAGGCTACAGTCTACATTATAGACTGTCAGTACACTCACTCAGCTTAATAACCAGGCTACAGCCTACATTATAGACTGTCAGTACACTCAGCTTAATAACCATTACTACAGTCTACATTATAGACTGTCAGTATGCTCAGCTTAATGACCAGGCTACAGTCTACATTATAGACTGTCAGTACACTCAGCTTAATAACCAGGCTACAGTCTACATTGTAGACTGTCAGTACACTCAGTTTAATAACCATTACTACAGTCTACATTATAGACTGTCAGTACACTCACTCAGCTTCATAACCACCCAGTGAGTGAGCGGGTGAGTGAGTGACAGAGTGAGTGAGTGAGTAACAGAGTGAGTGACAGAGTGAGTGAGTGGGTGACTGAGTGACAGAGTGAGTGAGTGAGTAACAGAGTGAGTGACAGAGTGAGTGAGTGGGTGACTGAGTGACAGAGTGAGTGAGTGAGTAACAGAGTGAGTGACAGAGTGAGTGAGTGGGTGACTGAGTGACAGAGTGAGTGAGTGAGTAACAGAGTGAGTGACAGAGTGAGTGAGTTACAGAGTGAGTGAGTGACAGTGAGTGAGTGGGTGAGTGACAGAGTGGGTGAGTGGGTGAGTAACAGTGACAGAGTGAGTGAGTAACAGAGTGAGTGACAGAGTGGGTGAGTGAGTGACAGAGTGAGTGAGTGGGTGAGTGACAGAGTGGGTGAGTGGGTGAGTAACAGAGTGGGTGAGTGACAGAGTGAGTGGGTGAGTGAGTGACAGAGTGAGTGACAGAGTGAGTGAGTGGGTGAGTGAGTGACAGAGTGAGTGAGTGGGTGAGTGAGTGGGTGAGTGACAGAGTAAGTGGGTGAGTGACAGAGTGAGAGAGTGATTGAGTGGGTGAGTAGTGAGCGTGTGGGTTGAATGTGTGGGTGAATAATTGGGTGTTGATGTTTGTAATCTGACTGGGGAATTTATTTGACATTCAAGAACGCAGCCTTCAAGCCTCCGACAACGCGATACCCCTCTCACCCTCTCCCCCCCATCTCCCCATCTCTCCCCCCCATCTCTCCCCCATCTCTCTCCCCCATCTCTCCCCATATCTCTCCCCCATCTCTCTCCCCCCCATCTCTCTCCACTCTCTCTCCCCATCTCTCCCCATCTCTCCTCTCTCTCCCCCATCTCTCTCCATCTCTCTCCCCCATCCTCCCCCCCATCTCTCCCATCTCTCCCCATCTCTCCCCCATCTCTCCCCCATCTCTCTCCCCCATCTCTCCCCCATCTCTCCCCCTCTCCCCCATCTCTCCCCATCTCTCCCCCATCTCTCCCCCCATCTCTCCCCATCTCTCCCCCATCTCTCCCCCATCTCTCCCCCCCATCTCTCCCCATCTCTCCCCCATCTCTCTCCCCCATATCTCCACCCTCTCTCTCCCCTCTCTCTCCCCCCATCTCTCCCTCCCATCTCTCCCCCCATCTCTCCTCCCCATCTCTCCCCCCCATCTGTCCCCCCCATCTCTCCCCCCCCCCCATCTCTCCCCCATCTCTCCCCCATCTCTCCCCCATCTCTCCCCCCATCTCTCCCCCATCTCTCCCCCTCTCTCCCCCACTCTCCCCCATCTCTCCCCCATCTCTCTCCCATCTCTCCCCCATCTCTCCCCCTCTCTCCCCCATCTCTCCCCCATCTCTCCCCCATCTCTCCCCCATCTCTCACTACCATCTCTCCCCCATCTCTCCCCCATCTCTCACTACCATCTCTCCCCCATCTCTCCCCCATCTCTCTCCCCATCTCTCCCCCCTCTCTCCCCCCATCTCTCCTCCCCATCTCTCCCCATCTCTCCCCCATCTCTCCCCTCTCTCCCCCCCATCTCTCCCCCATCTCTCCCCCATCTCTCCCCCCATCTTTCCCCCCCATTCCTCCCCATATTCCCCCCCATATCTCCCCCATCTCTCCCCATCTCTCCCATCTTCCTTCCCATCTCTCCCATCTCTCCCCCATCTCCTCTCTCCCCTCTCTCCCCCCCATCTCTCCCCCATCTCTCCCCATCTCTCTCCCCCATCTTTCCCCCATCTCTCCCCCATCTCTCCCCCATCTCTCACTACCATCTCTCCCCCATCTCTCCCCCTCTCTCCCCCATCTCTCTCCCCCATCTGACCCCCATCTCGCCCCCATCTCTCCCCCATCTCTCCCCCATCCCTCCACCATCTCTCCCCATCTCTCTCCCCCATCTCTCCCC